>NC_069384.1:67388478-67700326 GCF_027475565.1 Acinonyx jubatus | reverse complement strand
TTCTTTGTCTAGCTCCTGAGTATGCAGGGTTGAAGTGAGGCTGCCTGCCAGGGCTGAACAGAGCAGTCTGAGCTTCCCTCACAACCCCACCCCAGTGTTCAGGCAACCACAGCTCCCCTCCCATTTTGAAAACAATTAAGGCCTGTACACAGGTGTGTGGGTTGGGGGTGAGCATGTCTCTACCTGGCAGGCGTGTCAGCCTCTCTCCACTGAACCCCTGCAACAGGCTCATGATGCTTACACGTCCCTTCATCTCCCGTCCTCCTCCAGGACTTTTGGGAGGTGGAACAACATCAAATACATACCAACAAGCAAAAACCTGAACACAGGTCCTTGGGTTGGGTGAGTGATAGTCGGGTGCTCCCCACCCCTCCAGTCTAACTCAGCAGCTAATTTTGCTGTTGGATCTAAGGTCATGGTGGGTGGGTGTGGTGCTGGCAGTGAGCTGGGGAAGCCCGAGGTCCTTCGCTTCCCTGAAGTGTCTGTACCAGGAACACACCCTTACCCGAAAGCCTGCCCCTGGCCAGACCACTGGGTTTCAGGTCTTATCCCTCTCCCATAGCATTGACCTTATTAGGATCAGCAAGGGGGCTGTGGACCCCTGAGCCCTCCCACCTGGCCAGAGCCCAATCCTAGAAGTGGTTGGCTGTGTTGGGAGCTGCCCAACATCACGTCTCAGGGCAGAGTTGTCCAGATGTGGCGGGAGTTCCTGGTCAGAACCCTGGGGCCTTGGCCTGTGCTCCCTGCAGTAACCAGTCTCCGACTATCTCAACCCCAGCCTCCACCACCAGCTGCCTGGCACTGGGCAGGTGCACTCTGGGAAGGGCATGTGTTATGTTTCTGCCACTGCTGGGCTGATCAAAGGAGCTAGAGTGCTCCTGGGCCCCCAGGCATGTGGTCTCAGCAGTAGTAGCACTGTGGGCAGCCTGTGCATTTTCCGAGGCAGATGGCCCGGCTGGGGCTCTTCCAGGGAGTAGCCTTCAAGAAGTACAGAGATTCCCACTCTGGCCTACTCCCGCTGGCACACCTGTACCAGAGCTAGGCAGAGGGTGGCTTGGGAGGAGGGGCCTGATCAAGGCATCTCAGAAGCAAAGGTCCCACTGCACCTGCCTGGCATCTCAGGATCCAGGAACTTCCTTAGGCATAACCCCTATTGTCAAGGCTGTGTTTCCAGTGGCTCTAGGACTGATGGGCTGTGGGTCCTCTCACCTCAGGTGCAAGGCTAGGCCTCTGAGCCCTGGGGTCCCTGAGCTTTCTACGCTACCTGCTGGACCCAGGTCCTGTGGCTTTGGGTGGGTGTGCCAGCAGTTTCCCCATGAGCAGCCACCATCCACAGGGAGAGCCAGGGAAGTGGTCCTGGTGCTTTTGGAGGTTGTAGCTGCAGCCAAATAGAAAGGCCTCCACGTTTAATTAGGAAAGCCCCCAGCAGGCTGGCTAGATCTTTTCAATGGCCCTGCTAATGACCCTTTACCTGCCTGTTTTACCAACATGATCACTCCCAGTTAAGGGGGCCATTTTGTTTGCCATCAAGGGGGAGGAAGCTAGCAGACTGCACTGTGTACCTCCTGTGTCACATGAACTCTGGTCAGATGGCTCCTTGCACACCTTGGTGCATAACTGTCTCTGCTCTTCAGGCTGTGGGTCACTGTTGGCCTCTTGATTTGAGGGCTCTTAAGCTAGAGGGTGAGTGACCACAAACCCCTATTTCCCAGACCCAGGGGAACCAGAGTCAATGGTGATGTGCCCATCCCACCCCTGGTGGCACTTTGGGGCATCTGTACCTCCTGGCCCTGGGGTGAGTCTGCTCTGGTGGGAACCAGGGAGATTGGTGGGGCTTTAAGCCATCGTCCCAGTGGGGGTTGGTCTATTAAGTGATCCTTATCAAACTGCTTTTCTGATTGTACTTCCTGATATGAAGAAGAAAGTGGACAATTGTGGAGCACTTGGTAGCTGGAGGGCCACTGGGGCTGTAGTTTTGGCCATCCCTGTAACCTTCTGCCTTGGTCTAGCTTTGGTCGGACAGGATGCTCTCAACCTGTCTTCCAGGACCCGTTTCCAGCCCGGGGTTCCCTCCTTCGGGGCCAACACATTCCGAGGGGCAGGCAGGCAGAGCCCAGTTGGATGTGTACAAGTGTCTCACTTTTCTGGTGCTTCCTCATGGAAAGCCAGAGGTGGGGACAGCAGGGGGACAGAGGCTGGGCACAGTGGAGGTCTCGGGTGCACGCGGGCAGGCCGCATGCCTCTCCTGACCGGGCGCCGTGTCCTAGGCCACGGAGGAAAAGGAGGAGATGGAGGAGCTGCAGGCCTACAACCGGCGGCTGCTGCACAACATCCTGCCCAAGGATGTGGCCGCCCACTTCCTGGCCCGCGAGCGACGCAATGATGAGCTCTACTACCAGTCGTGTGAGTGCGTGGCCGTCATGTTCGCCTCCATCGCCAACTTCTCTGAGTTCTACGTTGAGCTGGAGGCCAACAATGAGGGTGTTGAGTGCCTGCGACTACTCAATGAGATCATCGCCGACTTTGACGAGGTGCGACGGGTGGGCAAACAGGAGAGGGGCGGGGGAGACAGGCACCTTGCCTACATTTCTTCCTCTATTGTGTTACAAAGGAGAAAACAGGCCTAGAGACACTGCTTGCCTAAGGTCAGTGCTAGTAGGTGGAAGAATGGGGGTCCCAGCCCAGGCGTTTGGAATTTGAAGTCTCTGCGGGTCTGTTGTCCCACTGAGGCCCTGCCCAGCTACCTTGCCAGCCACTCTCCATCAGCCACCATTCCTTTCCCACCAGGCTGGGGCCCAGCCTTTGAGGGAGTCCAAGGAAGGAGGGACTCCTAGGCTAAGGGAGAAGGCAGGACAAAGACACAAAGCCCAGAATAGCAGAGGTGGAAACACAAACGTGTCTTATTTACTACACCCTCGCCAAGCACCTAGTGTGTGCCAGGTGCTGGGGGTTCTGTGCCCAATAGGGCATTTCGACCCTGGGAGCCCCCTGAGTGGTGAGGGTGAGAAGGTCAACCCCAGCGGGAATACAGAGCCTTGGGAGGAAGAAGAGGAGGATGGAACTGGGAACAGGCTGTGCTGGAAACAGCCCATGAGGCTCCTGGGGCAGAGCATAGCTGGAATTGACTGAAGTTGGGTCTGGGCAGGCTTTTGACAGACAATGGAGATAGAAGGTGGGTGTCTCGTTGGACAAAGATGAGGTGGTGTCCCTGGGAGGGATGGGGATATGAGCCAGGGAAGCGAGGAGATGGCCACCAGCCCCTGTTGGGGGCAAGAGACGCTGAGGTGACTAGTGGGCTGGCCTGGGGCTCTTGGTGCAGGGCAGACAGTGACTCACGGTGACCACACACGGGTAAGTATGGGAGGAGGCCTGCTCTGTTGGCCTCACACTGAGCTGGTGTGGAGTTGGGCCTCCTGTGTGAACTGGGAGGACATGAGGGGCCATGCTGTTGCCCTTCCCCCATAGACTTCAGTGCCCCAGCCTTGGTGGTAACCCAGGTTTGGCCTCCTTCCATCTAGATCATCAGCGAGGATCGGTTCAGGCAGCTGGAAAAGATCAAGACCATTGGCAGCACCTACATGGCTGCCTCAGGCCTCAATGACTCTACATATGACAAGGTGGGCAAGACCCACATCAAAGCCCTGGCTGACTTTGCCATGAAGCTCATGGACCAAATGAAGTACATCAATGAGCACTCCTTCAACAACTTCCAGATGAAGATCGGTGAGCTTGCCTTCTGGCCAGTCCAGCCTGGGAAGAGCAGGTCGGGTAAAAAGCTGCAGGGCCTTGACAGGACTGGAGAGGAGGGTCGTGGAGGGAAGGGTCTTAAGGACTGACGGTGTTTCTATTTGGGAGCTTCTGCTATGTTTGCCGTCCTACTTCACACACAACAGTGAGGTTTAATGTGGCCCCATGTGAGAGAGGAGGGGGAGCGCCCAGGGGCTTGGAAACACGGCAGAAAATGTCTAGACCGTGTCAGTTAAGCCAGGTGTGTTGGGTAAGGTTCTTGCTTGAAGAGGAGGGAGGACATTTGAGGTGGGGAGCCAGCATGGCAAAGGCTGAGGGGCAGGGTGATCGGGGTTGGCATGCCTAGGACCAGGAAGGTGGACAGATGAGAGCAGAAGTGCCAGGAGGGAGATGGCAGCCTTGCTTCCTGGAGCTGGGTCACGGTGGCCTCCCTGCCTGAGCTCAGACGCCCAGGGGAGGATCACCTGGACAGAGAAGACACTGTGGGTTAGGAGCAAGGTACTAAGAATGAAAATGGTTGTGCCCCTGAAAGAAACAGGAGTGATGAGGAAGAAAAGGATGACTTCTGGTATATGTGGTTAGAATGAACTGAAAACTGAAATGCCACCAACAGGGATGATTAAGGACAGGCAGTGGGATGCTGCAGTGAGTCACTGGATCCTTGAAGAGGGTGGTCCTGGTGATGGACTTGCAGGAGCTGAGACCTGACTGGGGGCGAGGACACAGGAACAGTGCTGTGGGAACAGACCCCATGGTCTGGGTTGGCAGGCATTTCGTGGGAACTGCAGGGTAAAGCATGGTCTTGGGCCTGGAGGACACTGGCGGTCTTCAGACTGAGTCCAGAGGAACTTGCTGAGTGTCAAGGGAGGAATGATAGTGTGGTGAGCACTGGTCTGAGCCCTGATGACATTGCTGACTTCTGTCCCCTGCAGGGCTCAATATTGGCCCCGTGGTGGCTGGGGTGATCGGGGCTCGCAAGCCTCAGTACGACATCTGGGGCAATACGGTGAACGTGGCCAGCCGCATGGACAGCACTGGTGTGCCTGACCGCATCCAGGTGAGTGCCGGAGCATCCACCACCCGGCTCACCCCCATGGGGGTCTCTGCCTGATACTCCAGGTTCCTAGTGCAAGCTGCCCACAGTCCCCAGTCAGAATTTCTGCAGCCAATTTTGAAGGTAGCTGGCACTGTCTCGGGAGCTTGGAGATCATTGTGTTTCAGGCCCACAGGACCTTGGACAGATCTTCACTCCTGTGCAAAGCCCTCTACTGGCCACAGAAGGAATTGGGGGAGTAAAGGCAGGAGCCACTGCTGATGCTAAACCAGGAGTGTTAATGCCACGACCCAGGCATACAAGGGGACACCAAGATGGTTGCAGGGAGCAAGGTCTTGCCAGTTGGAGCCCACAGCACTCAGGGCCTGGTGCAATAGAACCAGGGAAGGCCAGTGATCCCTGGGATGGTGCTCCCACCACCCTAGTTGCCAAGGGGCCTGGCCAGAGACCCAGAGACTTTTTCTCCTCTCTTCATCCTGTGCAAGCTGGCTCTTGCAATTCCCAGGCCTACCTCTCTTCAACTGCTTTTGTTTTTCTTAGACTGCCCTTAATTCCTTCTGCTCCCGTCTGACAACAGTGAGGTCCTGGATTGGGCTGTATTCCTGTACCTCTGAACCCCCAGGGCCCCCATAAGTCCTGCCATAAGTGGGCAGGTCACTTAGCCTCCCTGATCTGTTTTCCCAAGTTTGAACTCTGCTCTCTTCATGGCCCTTTGCTCACACTGACACTGCTTAAATGTCCCTTAAATCCTCTCTTCTGTGGGACCTCTGAACAAAGGGTCAGCCCAAGCACAGCCCTGGCCTGATAGGTGCTGTTGGAGGAACCTGGCCAAATGGCTTTCTCTCACTTCTATCCCTGTGCCAAAGGGAGAAGGGACAACAAGATGGCAGCTGGGGAGAAAGGAATGTGTGTTTGCAGAGTGTCCGACCCCACCCACAGACAGGTGTGAGGGACTCTGTCAGCAGCCACACGACGGCCCGGCACCTCACCTTTGCATAGGGCTTTCCCATTCGTGGAACACACGTGATAACCCAGTAGGGTCACCTTCCAGCAGCCCATCTAGAGATTTCTGGCCCCTTCTTCCCTGGCCTGACAGCCAGGCAGGGCCAGGATCCTCAGCAGAGGTTTTGTGGGGTGGCTGGCGGGGCGTGTGGGCTGTACTCAGACGGCTTTTGGGTCACTTCATGAAGCATTCATCTGTATTGCTGCTCACATCAGCCCTACAGTAGTGCAGTGGTTACTGAAGCCACTGGTGAGTTCCCCTCTTTGTTCCAAAAGCTAAAGCAGAGATGGGCACTAGGATATAGAACTGAATCCACACTCTGCCATTTGTTAGCTATGTAGCCTCAGACAAGTGATTTAGGTTTCCTGAGGCTAACAGTATTTACCTCATAGATTCAGTGAGATAAACAGTGGCTCTCCATCTGTGGTGTGAAAAAACCAATTTCCAGGAACATCGCTGATCTGTCCTGGAGCGAGACTTGGGTGGACACGCTGGGCCCATGCTTGGTATCAGTGGGGCAGCGTCAGAATGCTGTGGATGCCCTAAGCAGTTCTGCTCAGCTTCTGCACCTCTCTCATTGTGGACAATGACAGGCAGTTCAGGGACCACAGGCCACCCTGCCTGGCACAAAGTAGGTGCTGTCATCCTTCTTGTTTCAAACAGGCAAGTCTAGGGGTGAGCAGCTGTCAGGGTGCCACCCACCCTTGTGTGTTGGGGACAGTCAGACAGAGCTGCCTGACAACAGGCTCACGGCTTGGCTCAACAATGGCCTATCCACTCCCCTTCTTTGCCTCCTCAGGTCACCACAGACATGTACCAGGTGCTGGCTGCCAACACATACCAGCTGGAGTGCAGGGGCGTGGTCAAGGTCAAGGGCAAAGGAGAGATGATGACCTACTTCCTCAACGGTGGGCCCCCGCTCAGTTAGCAGCTGCCAGCCAGTGATGCCAGGCAGCCTGGCCTCCAGAGAAACGGAAATGGCTTCTTTGTATGCCGGAGGGGGGGGGGGCAGGTGGAAGCCTGCGCTCTAGCCCACGTGGCTGCGCCGGTGAGATTCTCCACTTTGACTCCAGAAGCAGCTTCTGCCTTTGTGGGCAGGCCGCAGCCTCCGTCCCAGGCCCCAGGGTGCCAGCGTCCTGCGAGCACCAAGCTGACCAAAGATGTTTCCTCCGTAGAAGACTCCGCTAGGCGCGATCCGAATCCCGAGTTTTCTAACGGATGCTGCTGCGCAGGTGGAAAGGAGCTGCTGAGTGCTTACGGTGTGTGGCAGCCGAGTGTGCAACGATAGAGCTGAGGGGGAGGCCTCAGCCTCGGGTGGGTGGGTCGGTCGGCGGCCCAACTCTGGCCCAGGGTAACCCAGCGGCCCCAGGGGTCCACTTCCCTGTGTGAGCCTTTAAACCCCTGACAGAGGCCACGGCCCCTGCCCCATGGAGGGGCTTGCTGGCAGGAGTGCTGGCTCTGGAGGGACTGCGGCCTTCTCCGCAGCCCTCCTCCTCACCTACATAGGTGGACAACACCTCTTGGAGGGGAACAGAACAAATTGTGAGGGGGAGGCGAGAAGACGCGAGGCAAGGAGGGGTGGTTCTGAGAAAAAGAAAATATTTATTAAATAAAACAACTTTCTGTGCCCTTCTTTAGACTATGCTAGTTGTATGCGTATAAGAGACCCACAAGCAAACAAAGATGCCACTGGTGGTTGGGGGGAGGGCAAGGATCCCAACTTGTCTTTTTTGTATTTTTTATTTTGTATTATTGAAAACCTTGGAGATCTAACAAATATACCAAATTCTATATTTTGTAAACTATATTAGAAAACAGCTGTGCACAGCGTTTGTACTGTACGTGTGTCAGCGTATGTACTGGTGTAGATGTGTGTGTGTTTATGCCGTGGAACTGGTCACATGCAGGATGCCTCTTGCCCTCACTTCAGATTAGGCAGTTTTGGGTTTTCCCAGGTCCAACCAGAGCAGTGAGCGTGTCCTTTTGGGGTGCCCTACAGTCAGATTAAATGGGAAGGTGCATGCGTACATTACCCCATCTCTCTAACACATCACTTCCCCTAAGTAAAATGCAAATGGATAATAAAACAAAAACTGCCTTCCCATCTCAGGCTCAGGTGGAACCAAGGGAAGCAGCCTCAGCCTGCAACAGACAGCACGGCCCCTGTCCCCTCTTCTCCCTGAGATGCCAACCATTTGCTGCCTGCAGAGAGGCAGCTGTGAGTGCTCAGGGATGGCCGCAGGTGCTCAGCTGGTGGGGGGGGGGGTAGGGGGGGGGGGGGGAGGGCGGTGGTGGTGGGAAGCCTTACCTGCCTACCTTTCTCAGTTGGTTACCGTGCAGGTGGCTCGCCCAGAGATAGTGCCTCAGACTTGGGGGTAATGTGCAGCCCTCAGGTTCAGGGAGGGTGGTGGCTTTGCTCTTCATCTGCAGACCAGAGAAAAGGATAGAGCCTTCAACGTCCAAAGGGCAAAGCTAGCAGAAATTTTGTTTTGTCTGGTTTTTGGTTTTTTGGGAGGTGGAAGTGAAATATATTGGAAAAAATTATATTTGTTATATCCTCTGAGGGTATAAAATGGAAACGGGCTTAAAACTGAAAAATGATATATTATCATAGGGATATATTCAAACAGAATCCTTGGGTCCTGTGCCTACATCTACATCTTTTTGTTGCTTCTCAGGGCAGAATTATTCTCACCTCTAACACAAGCTTGAAGGAGGTAGGGCGGCAGCTATATGCCAACTGCAAAATGTTATTTTGATCCCCATCTGCACCACCTCTCACTGGACACTAGCACCGGCCTCCCCTTTTTTCTTCAGTATATGTGCTGCCGAAGCGAGCTCCCCTTTCCACACACCATCTCTCACCCCAATTTGAACACAGCTCTGAGAAGCAAAGTTTACGGACCTAAAAGTGCCAGCTCAAGTCTGTCCACGCTTCTGCTGCTCTGTCCTTTGAGTTCTGCATTGCCCCTCTTGCATCTGTTGGGGGGACTGGCTTTCTCCATGGTGGCATTCTCAAGTCCCCGGCCCCTCCATAGCACCCACCAGTGGTGCTAGGTTTTAATTTTGCTTCCAACCTGAGTAACGTGTGCGTGCTGAGTTCCTCCGGTGGTTCCCCCCATTGGTTACGGTCTCCTTGGCCTCTCGGGGGCCCATCCCTCCTATCCCAGCAGTGACTGGCAACACCATGCAGTGCTAGCTCTTCATTCCCTCCAAGGGTGTGCACTCTTTTTATTCCTGCTCTTGCAAAAACAGATAGGATTATGATTTCCCATGGAAATTGAAAAGTCTATTTAAATAATTTAACTATTAAACACTTTCACTGGTAATGTGTCCTGGTCTGATTTGTGGCTTGGGCCAAGGGCCTGGTTCCAGTCTGAAGAACAGTGCCCTCGGCCCTTGCTGGGGCACTGGGCAGGGAGCCCCAGAGGGCAGAGACCTACCTTGAGTGGGGAACAGCACGCTGCTACGGGGAGAATGTCGGCGAAGGCCTGCAGTCATTGGGGCAGTCAGGTGAGACAGCATTGGTGACCTTGGCGAGAGTTAGTTCACTGGGCTGAGGAGCAGGTTCCAGAGTGCAGCGGGCTGAGGAATGAGGAGGTGAGAGACACCAGGAGTGAAGGGACAAGGGATTTAGGATGGGACCAGAAAAGATGCAGGGTTGAGGGGAAGAGGTTTTAAAACAAGTGAGCCCAACTCATTTCTATGCTAAGGGAAAGAAAGTTGAAAATACAAGAACACAGATCATCGAAAGGACCCAAGTAGCAGGGAGGACAGGGAGATGCAGGCTGAAAGTGTACTGATTGGACTTGGGCAGCTAATAACCGTGGCTACCATTTACTGGACACTATGTGCCAGACACAGGGATAAGCATCACACAAACTTCATCTCATTTAATCCTCCTGGCCACCACATTTCACTGATGAAGAGATACACAGAGGTTGAGTTACTTGCCTAAACTCCTACAACTGGTAATTAAGAGAGAAGAGATTCAGAGCAGGCCTGTCTGCTAAGCTCATACAGGTAGCTTCATGCATGCCCCAGGACTCCTCTTACCTCGAGAGGAAAGGAAAGGTGGCAGAAAGGCAGTTCCTGTCGGCCGCACCCATCAAATGCAGGGCTATATTTGGGCTCAGGAAATAAAACCAGAGGGATCTGGTCAAGTGAAAATGAAGGAGCCAGTGAAAAAGACTTCACTGGGTTTATTTCAACAATGGCCACATGGAGACATAGCCATGGCAGTCCTGGTCAAAAAGGAAACCAAATGAAAAGGCCAAGCTTTAGGCTGACTGGACTAAGTGAGGGCAAGTCCCCAGGCAGGTCCATGGCACCGGATGCGCATGCATGCACACCCAACACACAGGACAGCAAAGGAATGCAACTCATAACCTTCATAAGCCCTTCCCATTCCCATCTCCATTGAACTAATTCCAGAAAATGTATCTGCTTCTCCCTTACAGATTTATACTTTTGTGCAAAAGCATATCCAAACCTAGAATGTTAATTAGCAAAACTTATTAGTAAAGACACATGTGTGGTGAGTTTTGAACACCACTTTAACATCCGTTGACAGTGTGCCCGCAGAAGGCAGTATATTATGGGGGCCTGGCAGGCTCAGTCGGTTAAACATCCAACTTCAGCCCAGGTCATGATCTCACAGTTTCGGAATTCCAGCCCTGCATCAGGCTGTCTGCACTCAGCAGAGTCCGCTTCAGATCCTCTGTCCTCCTCTCTCTCTCTGCCCCTTCCCCCTCCCCCCCAACTTGTTCTCTGTGAAAATAAATAACCTTAAAAAAAAAAAATCCACTGACAGCAAAGACCATTAAAACCAAGACCAGACTTCAGCCAACATGCTGATGATCTGATTTGGGGGTGGGGGAGGGAGATTAGCAATGTTTAGGAAGGCACAGTGAAGCTTGGTGCACTGAGGGAGCTGAAGCTACATATTCACCAGATAGTCCTGTTACTTTAAGACTTTCAAAAACACAAATACATTTACAGAACTTTTCCAAAAGCAGATTATCACCTGAGTGTCATATAGTTAAATGATGCCCAGAGCTATAGTTTTTACATGATAAAATGTGCCTATTTTCCATAATGTTGCAAGCTGGCCATGAGTTGCTAATTAGCAGAAAGCGAGCCTCCAGAGCTTGGGAAAGATGCTGAATCCGTATCATTTCAGGACAGGAAAGCATTCTTGGGCGCTGGGATGCACAATGCTCGGAAGTAGCGCTGAGCAGATTCCCACTACCAACTGAACAACAGAGCAGCAGTGGCAGGGACACACACTATGAAAACTCCCCACTTTTGAATTTGTCTAAATCAAAATAACTCCTCACTGAAGAGAACAAATGATGTACAGGTTGTCTCTAGAAGGAAGGGACTGTAAGTCTGGGCCATGCTGGCCATGGCAAGTATCACCTAGCACAGGGGTCAGGAGGAGAGCTGGAGGGCTTGTGTTTTCTATGGAGGAGGTACAGAGAGGGCACGGCAGACCAGAGAATACCATGCCCTCCACACCCTGCCTTTGGATGAACTTAATCCAAAGTGTATTAAAGAGCTTTCCTATACATTTTCTCACTTGTGCTTCCCCCCTGGCCCAGGAGGCAGTGGGAGAAAGACCTGGTGCATGTCCTGAGGCTGCTCTGATCCTCAAGGATAAAAGCTGTGGCACTTCTGTGCCCACAGGCACTTCTGTCCAGTGCATTGATCTGGCTGGGTCCTGATGATCTTGCAGGGATACAAGGCTTGCCACTTCTCAAGGTTGACAGCAGGTGAAATGAGGTCCGCTTACTATAAGTACTATAGCTTTTCTTGGCCACTCAGATTTTCACAAAAGCCCTTTAGTGTTTTGTTTTTTTTTTTCCTGTCTTGGAACAAAAAATATAGTATTTGCTGTCCTCTTCTTGCCTATCTTTCCTTCCCACCTGCAGGGTCATTGCTTCTCAAGACAGACACCAGAACAAAGCCAAGTCAGGCCACTGGAATGGCTGACCTCCAAGGTTCCTTTCTCCTCTAGAATTCTCAGATTCTAAATATTTGTGAGACCCTGTCCAATATTCATGTGCCAGACCACAAATATGACACAAACATAAACACAATCAAGTTAGGATTTTAAGATTTTAAAGCCAAAGGCAGACAAATAGATGAAAGCATCCCATCAAGGGGGATCTTTGGGAAGACCACCTTCAAACCAAAGTTGCAACAGCCTCTGCTCTGTCCTCCTTAAGACACCACACCAGCAGAAGTAGCAGCAGCCATACGCATCGGCAGTGTGGCCAGAGTCCTTTCCTAGCAAGGGCCCTGATCCATACAGTGCTGAGGGCTAGGTGATCAGTCTCGGTTCACAGACCCAGCAGAAGGTCCAGAAGATGGGATGAAGGTGAAACACAAGAAGGAAGAGGATTGTCTAGGGCTGAGGGTAAAGTAGGCACCCTGTCCCAACTAGCTTGCTAGCTTTAAACCTCACCCACGCATCTGTTTCTAGTGAACAGAACTGAGCCACCCCCTCACTTGGTGAGCGCATATTCATCCCCAAGGTCCCTTGCCTACTGCTGGTCTATTAGGACTGTGAATTAAAGAATTCTCATTGGAATCCATTAGGGGCCTCATCACTTTTTCTCCCCCTCAGCCAATTTCTAATTTAGACCTGCCTGGAATCTCTGGTTTGTCAGCATCTTTATTTTCCAATTTTGAAAAATTTGCTTCTGTGCTTTGACTTTGTCAGTTAGCTAGAGTGGCACTTCCTGGTTCATGTGGGATTTTTTGGGGGGGTGGGGAGCAGAGGACGGCATTTTTTATCAGACTAATCCTTTAAGACCCATGTTGCATTTGCACTTTTTAAGAGTTCCCTGAGCATCACATCCCCAGCACCTATATGCTATTTCTTTATTATGGTTTAGAGGCTGCTGGCTGCATCCTGCCACCCCTTGCTTCCCATCAATGCACAGACCTCACGCACATGCACACTCATGGAGGCCCCTACAAAGTGGTGGGCATGAGGGTGGCCACCATTCAAGAGTACCCACTAGATCAGAGCATTCAAAGCAAACAATGATGGGGCCACAGTGCTAGGGCCACATTGGACAACATGACGTTCCCAGAGGCACCTTCCCCTTTTGACAGCACTCCAGTACCTGGGAGACTGTGGGGTCCTGGAAAGCACAGTCTACCATTTCCAGACTGTGTGACAACAAACAACTGATCCTAGTCACTTACCTCAGATGGATATTGTTAGATTCACATAACCTTCTATACCGAAAGCACCTGATGTACAGCAGCACTTGGCAAGCATGTGTCTCCATTCCCTTCTCCTGTCCTTGAATGCATCCCTACTGCCCTGCCCAGAGATCTGCACACAAGAGCTTGCCAGGGCAGGCAACATGCCTGCTAGACATTTCAACAGGATCCTCTCTTAGCTGCCAATCTCTGAAAAACTTTGTACAATGACTTATATTTAGGGGCATTTGCAACATAAAAGACTTATTACCTTGAAAGTAATAGCAACACCAACAAGACGGACCACAAGAAGACATACCGTGCTGTCCTAGCACTCAATGTGCCAGGTGCTGTTCTAAGTACTCTCTATATATGGACTCATTTAATACAGCAACACTTTGCCCAAGGTACTATTACCCCCATTTTACAGACGAGGAAATGGAGGCAGAGAGGTTATGTGACTTGCTGAGGTCACAATGCCAGTAGAAGAGAGCCAGAGAATCTGAGTCCAAGTTCATAATCACTATTCAATATTGTAAATAGTTATGTTCTATTTTTTTTGTTTAGTGTTTTCAGATATAAGAATCAATTAAAGCAGAATTTCCGTAAAATTACTTTATATCAGAGAACCAATTCTGTCCTTCAATTAGAAAAAGTAAATGTTTGTAACAAATGAATCACCAGTGAAGCTTTAACATTCTATGTTAAGAATCATTAGACTTAATACAAAGATCAGACTGTATAGCTCTTGCCCTAAAACCTAAGGCTCATTTAAGTTTCACCATACCCCTTGCATCCACATGTCCCCATGTCACTGTTCTACATACAGGAATTTCAGGAAACCATTTTGCTCAGTCTTGGATAGCCATATTGCAGAAGTTAGCACTGACCAATCCCTTTTATTAAAAAGGTAATGCAGAGGGGTGCCTGGCTGGCTCAGTCCATAGAGCATGTGACTCTTGATCTCAAGGCCATGAGTTCGAGCCCCATGTTGGGTATAGAGATTACTTATATAAAACTTTTAAAATGTAGATTACTTGGATATACATTCCAACATATATTCCTTATGTACTTCAACATATTTCCATGTTGTCTAGCTTAATATTACATGGTGCTAAGAGCATGCATGAGTTCTGAGTAAGACTGATCTGGACTGAAATCTTGGTGCCACCAAGATTGGTGGAAGATTGACTGAGGTCAAGTGACTTAACCTCTTTAGGCCTCAGGTACTCCGTCTATAAAAAGAAAGCTTACAGAAAGGCTTTCTGTAAGGATGACATCCTTATTGTACACAGTACCGTTTCCCTCCATGTCAGCTTTGTCTGTTCTCACTGCTGCTAGAACAGTAAAGGCCCAGTGGTTGTCAGTAACATACAAGGAGTATTCTTTCTGAGATTCTGCGGCACAGAAAAATGAACACCAACTTTTGAATCACTTAAGCCTGAATCTCAGGTTTGAATGTAAGTCTGTTTCCTCAAGCAAATATGAGATAGTGCCTCCCATCCCCCAGGCTGCCCTAAGGATTAACCATGTAGGAGGATCTAGCCCTGGCCCACAAAAGGTGCTGAGAATTCTTATCATTAGTCCCAGGCACTGGAAGAATTCCAAGTAGAAGGCCAAATATTGTTGGCAAGGTCATGGAGAGCCGAAGCCTCACAGAAAAGCACTGGCACTAAGGAGGCAAACAATGAAGGCAGAGCTGCAGAGGGCCGCCAGGACCAAATGGGAAACAAAAGTTTGGAGTCCTGTTTCCTACTCTCAGATGGAGCCTGAATATGCTTCCGTTCAGTGACACTTGCACTGCTGTGCTGTGGGATGCAGGGAAAAGGGGCAAATATGAACTGTGGGTGAGGTGGGGCTGAAAATACCGTTTGTTACCAAGGAAATAGCAGGAACAATTCATAAGGCTACGGTACGGATTTCAGGAACTCTTTAGAATTAAGCCTGTTCTCTCCTGGAGTTTCCTACAGCCTCCAATTGTGCTAAGACTACTTATTATATACGGGCACTGCCAATGCAAAAGAAAACATGTACACACATGTCAACTGCACTCCCTGTTCACAAGCAAGGAGGATACAAGCCACGTGGCTTCCAACCACTGAGTGCATTCAACAGTATGTTCAACACTGTGACTTCATCTTGTGAAATTGAGTAACTCAGAAAACTTGGCCACTCAAAGAAGATGTTACAAGAGTGGCAGCCACAGACACTGCTTCTCTTTGAAAAGTTCACCGCTCAGAAATATGAGCTGAAATATGCTAAAATAAGCCAGCATTCACCAGCAGTCTCAGAACATTGATGAAGATGATCAGACATTTCTAACCCTAACCGATAAGACTAGAAGAGGTAAATTCTCAGCCAACACAGCCTTTACACACAAGCTGGTTCATAACCCTTGGAGTTGAAGGTGTTTAACTTTTAAGTAGCATATTACTAAAGCCAATCAAAATAAAAAAATCAGGTTGATTTTACTACAGCATTTCCTTAGAGATGATAAAGTAGGAAAATACAAAGAAGGCTTGACCACAGACAAAGATGGCAGCCCTGAAGAATTACCTGTAATTTGTGGTAAAGGCTAAGTGTTCAATTTGATCTGAATGGTGGCTGCTTTTGAAATACACTTGATACTTGAACAATACAAGTTTCAGCTGTGTGGGGCCATTTACATGTGGACTTTAAGTAGGCTGCATGCCCAACACCGAGCCCAATGCAGGGCTTGAACTCACAGCCCTGAGATCAAGCTGAGTTGAGATCAAGAGTTGGAACCTCAACCAACTGAGCCACCCAGGCACTCTGACATGTGGACTTTTTTAGAATTACAGTACTATAAATGTATTTTCTCTTCTTTATGATCTTAAGATTTTTACTATAAGAATACAGTATATAATACATAGAACATATAAAATATGTGTTAATTGACTGCTTATGTTATCAGTAAGGCTTCTGATCAGCTGTAGGCTATTAGAAAAGTAGTTACACATGGATTTTTGACTGCACTGGGGAGGGGTTGGTGCCCCTAACCCCTGCTTTATTCAAGGTCAAGTGCAATTTATTTGTTGTTTTACTATATACTTCATGACAGCTCTTTTAAAATAAACTAAAAGTCTGTTAAAATAACATCACAAGTGTGCACACACATGCACACGCACACACATTTTGCTGTGTCTCTTGGAAATCCAACAGCTCAGAGTGGGGCTCCATAGGTTACTTAGTAAGACTTTGGGAATAAAGCCAAGCAACTCCCATTTTGGTGGGTGGCTAAACTCGACAGGAAGCACTTATGTGACATGGAGGTTAAAGCTCATATGACAAACCTGGTCTGTGGAGCCTTGACAAATCCGGACACTGCCTAACAGAAATGTAACCAGTCATTTCTCCAGACTAGATTCCACTGTGAAAAAGACCACATTTAATACAAAATAAATGTGCTAATCCAGGGGCAGCACATTAACTTTATATGAATTATAAAATGACAGAATTAGGTAAAGGTCTATGTCTCTAGGCATTTGTCTCAAATGGATTTTCAAGCTTTAACACGTACCTATTTTTAGCTTAGGAGAAGAATTCTTCCTCATGCCAACAAAATCCTCTATTAACCACACCGAAACTCCTTAAATGAATGCCTCTGAAAGCTGGTACAAGTCAAGGATCAAGGCACAATCATTAATATGCAAGCGGCTAAAACCATTGAGGATTTTGTTCATTTTAGCATTTCACAGGACTCCCAAGCGTGAACCTCTTTACCAAAATCCCTCAGGAAGATGTCTTCCCTGAGGAACTGGTATACTCTTACAGACAGAGCTAGCGACGGGAAACTTGTTTCCTCCTAGCCATGATTTCCAGGAAGTTCAAAAGTCAAATTTCATACTTGGTAACAGCAACATGTTCACCTTTCATTTTCACTGATCTTGTGTTTCTTCCTTTCTGTTCATAGTTACTGCTGTTGTATTTGTCTTATTTTGGTATAGGGTGCTTCAACTGTTTTTGGGAAATGGGCTAGGTATAAATACATTTCAAATACAGACCAAGCAAATATCGTAAGCAAATACTGCAATTACTTTTAGAACACCTTAATAAAAGAGCAGTATTTCAGAGTCACCTTAATACACACCTATATTTGACACTAGCAGTCCTGAGCTCATTAAGTTCCCAATTCCCTGATTTTACCAAGAACAGATCTATTTCCTGAGTGCAACCCTAGCTATCTTCATCAGTCCCCACTCTGGGGAGGCAGGGCCCCAAGGCTAAGGGATTAGGAGTTGTATGTGCTTAGCTCTGTAACCCTACATAAGTCATTAACATCTGATTACCTCAGTTTCCTCCTTCATAACAAGAGGACAACTAATTCTCAGCCTCCATGACAAAACTCATTATGATTAGGTAAATGCGGAACTGCTCTTAGAAGTAACAGTGCGGTATTACTATCATACACATTAGAAGCCTAATGAGCTTAAAAACGTTATACTCACGGTAAAAATTTTTCATTCCAAATTCACAGTTTCTTTGGCAACAACACGAAAGGGCAGAGAAGTTATATAAACACTCAGCGACGCAGATACCAAATAATGAAAAAAAAAAGCATTTCTATACATAAAACATTATTTATACCTGTTTTCAGTTTTTACATTAATATGTAAACATCCCATTATCCAAAAATAGAAAAAAACAAAACAAAAGCAAAAAAACAAATTAAACAGCTGGTGAGTTTTCAAGTGTCTTTGCTGACTGATCCAAAACACCAAACACCATAATTCAATAATTCAATAATTCAATGATAAAGGAAAACCAAAGTGAACCAAACTGGTAAGAGAGCTATTAAGTATCAATATATAGCAAAATCACAATTAACCAGAATGCTCCAACTTCTTGGTTAACTGGCTATTTACAAGAGAACTCCTCTTGTTTTAACAGTTAGTTCAGAAAAATCTTTCCACACTGAACCACTTCACTCTCCTGGCTCAAAAGTACAAAATGCCAGACAGTTTTATTTTGATGAGTCAGGATCATGTGGTATATCTTGGGGCACCTCTCAGAATATATATAATTTCTCTGCAGTTTTGTTAGAGGCAGAAAACTAAAGTGAACTGGAGTTTCTGGTTTTAAATAAATCCCTGACATTACAAGCTTATTGTCTTCCTTTTGCCTCATTCTCCTAAAAAGGGAGTGCAGCAAAAAGTTCTAGCTAGCAAGATTTTACAGTTAGTTGCAGGCATGCCTACATATACAGGTTCAAACAAACATGGTAGTTCAACGACTTTACCCCTCCGGACTATTTCTTCTGCTTAATAAATATGCCCAGTAACATGAGTTATATGTAATGGGTCCACTGTTTTCTGGATATCAAATTTTAAATTCGTATTCCTTATGTATTCCTTGTTTGGAATCTTTTCTCTAAAAACAAAAGAAAATCATTAATGAAGGTAACTTGCAAAACCAGTAGAGATGTAGATTTTTGCTAATGGAATCAAATTGTGCTTCCTATATTATTAATTCATAACCTCTTGAACAATCTTTATAATGTTATGAAAAAACAAACGAGTTCTCTAAGAAATTAGGTGCAGAACTCCTCAAAGCCATAAAATAATAAGAGTTGCTGGGAGAAGTTACCTTCTGATTCTCTTAGTACAAGTTCAGTGTTCCGGACCCACACCGTTGGTAGCATACAGGAGGATTTTAGGTGGTATACAACACAGAGCTAAATAATGCAGAATCACAGTGAGAATGTCATTCCCTTTACAATTCTCTTTCATTCTTCTCATAATCCCACAGAGAGAGCCCCATTTTGGTGCTGGGTAACATCTCTCTCACTGCAACACACAGCAGGCTTCTTGGATTCAACACCTTAGCAGACATTAGTATCTAGTTAGAATTTAATAACATTTCTTGTTTTAATTTTATTTTGTTGTTACCCTTTATTCATGGTAAATTGATGCCGGTTTTCCTCTTGGAGTAGAGATTAGTTTGTTTTTACAATATTTTAAAATTTAAAGATAATATTAAGAAATAATACTTATATATAATACTTAAGTGATTCAAGTTTGGGAAACAATGGTTATAATTTAACAAACCACATTTTTAAAAAGTGATTTCAAAAGAAACTACAAACATGGTCTAGAAAGGAAACATAGGTTATTGTGTTTTCAGTACTTGTGATGTTCAAAAGATGCGCTTATAACAGCTTTCTCATACATCAAGTGATTTCCAGAGTTTAGATTCAAGCAAAAATATAAGATGAAAAGAACCAATTCCACACCATCCTAGACTTCATAAACTCATGGTACCTTAAATGTGCAAATAATCTGATATTTAGCAAGTTGTTTTAAATATAAACTTTGTGGCATCTTTTTATTTGGGCTATACCCATGCCTCATAAAGGCGAACCCAGGTCATAGAGTTCCCACTCGGTCCTCAGAGCATGTACCACATACATTTTTGATTGAACTCTTCAGAAGGATTCAGGACTGCTGGCCAAGTCTTCCAATGGCATCTGACTGTTCTTCCACTGTTATGGCCCTGGAGGGAGAAGTCTCTTCCTCTGAATAATAATCTCATGGCTAATATGAAGTTTGCCTAACAGGTACTATATGCTCCCAGGCATGCCATGCTGACTTGAAACAAAAAGGATAGCTGGAGAAAAAGAAAGCAGAGCTTCTTGATTGTGGTGAACAGTTTCTTCATCACAGTGGCAGTTAAATATACTCCCTCCTTTTTCCCCAGAAGCCAAGGCAGTATGTCTGAAGGATGGGGTCAGACATCATAATCAGGAGCCTTGCCCTGGGCTTGCCTTAGCCAGATCTGTAGTGTAACAAACGCTCCCACGGTCACGTGAAAGAAAAGCTGCCAGAGGTTGCGCAGTTCATAGAGATACATGTTGCACAGACAGATTAAACCAAAAGTCAAAAAAGATTTGACATTCCGCCAGCCGGTGTAGTAGACAAGTAAATAACACTGTTCAAAATATAAAATGAAAGATGATTAGGGTTACAAGAAAAGAAACAGATGCTTCTACTATAAAATATTAACAGGCCAGAGAGTAAAATATGAGGGGATTTTTCATCTACAGATAAGATAATGTAACATCTTTAAGACATTCGCTGTGAAAGCTGTACAGCTTGAAAAGAAAACAGATTTTTCCTTTTATGTTTTTCATTTGTCAAAAGATACAACATTTTATATCACATGTAAAATGGAGTTACAAGTGGATAACTCCCTTGCAAACAGCCTGAACACATTCCTCAAGGGGACAGGCAACTCTGAAGCATTCTCAAGGTCTAAGGGGATTCCATCTCTCATGGTCATCCCAGAAAAGTACAAAAAACTCAACCAAACTATAGCAAAATGGACTCTTATATAACCTGAATCTGCATATTAATGAAATCAACAAATACTTACTGATCCCCCATTAAGTGCAAGGAACTAAGCAAGGTAGAGGATCTGAGTGAATGTTTGAGCTAGAATTCATTCAACAGATGCTTATTGAGGTCCTGCTACAAGTTAGGCATTGTTCTCTAGTTTCAAGTAACCAAATGAAGCCCTTGCTCACATGGAGCTTACATTCTAGTGTAGGAAGAAAGATTATATATACATAAGAGATTAGATAGAGGATATAAAATATCAAATAGTTATGCCTTAAAATAAAAGACTGAAAAGGGGACAGAGCATATGATGATTGCTATTTTCAAAAATATAGTAAAGAAACTACTCTCCCAACCCCCAAATCCGGGTATTCACCTTTTCCTGCTTTATTTTTCTCCACAATGTAACTATAAACACACTTTAAAAATATGCTTGTTTTGTTTGTTATCTATATTCATGAGAGGAGAGATTTTTGATTGTCTTGTTCACTCATTTATCTCCAGTGCCCAGAACAGTGCCTGGCACATAGTAATTGCTCAGTAAAAATCTGACTGAATAAACTGTTTTATAGACGAGATCTAAAATTCACAATCTGTTAAATATAGAATCATATGTGATTACAAAGTCTTAACAAAGAAGCACAGGTCTTTGTGTGAAATTGTATCCAGGCTTCAGTATAGGAAGGGCTTTAAGGTGTTTGCAACAATGCACAAAGAATATGGAAATGTTCTGTTAAATCTGTTCTTACACAAATCAGGACTTTGCGTTACTTAAAAAGAAGACGGATATCCAAGCAAAATGAACTGGAAGCATTATTTTATTTCAGTGATTTGCATTGTGTAAAAAATGTTGGAAAAATAATTTTTCCTTTTGAAATAATTTTAGTCTTAGAGAAGAGTTGTAAAAACAGTAAGTCCTTGTATAGCCTTCATTCAGCCTGTTCCCTTTAATGGTATCCTCTTGCATAACCACAGTACAGTGATCAAACCAGAAAATTAACACTGATAAAATACTGTAGACTAATCTATAGACTTTATTGGAATTTTGCCAGTTGTCCCACTAGGGCCCTTTTTCTGGTCCAATTCAATCCAGTATTCCCTACTGCATTCAGCTGTCCTATCTCTTCAAATCTGTTATAGCTCTTCAAGTCTTTGTTTTTCATAACCTTGACAATCTAAAGAGTATCAATTATTTTGTAGAAAGTTATTTTGTAGAATGTCCCTTAATTTTATTTTGCCCGATATTGTCTCAAGACTGAACTGAGGATATGTAGTTTGGGCAAGAATACCACAGAGGTGATGTGCAATGTATCTTATAATTGGTGATGTTAATTTTGACCTCTTGGTAAGATGGGGTCTAACAGGTTTCTCCACTGTGAAGTTAGTATCTTCCCCTTTGTAATTAATAAGTATATTGTGGGAAGAGAAATATAGACATTCCCAGGTGAAAGACTAAGAGAATTTGGCACTTAAAGAGGCACCCGAAAAGAATGACTTAAGGAAGTTCTCGAAGCAGAAAGGAAACACTAAAAGAAAAAACCCTGGAACACTGGGAAAGCAAAAAGCACCGTCAGCAAAAATATAGATAAATGTAATAGGTACTCCCTCTCCTCCTGAGATTTCTAAATTAGGTTTGATGGCCGAAGTAAAAATTAATAACACGGTCTGATGTGGTTCTAAATGTATGTAGAGGAAATATTCAAGACAAATTATAAATAGGGGACAAAGAGACATAAAAGGAGATACAATTTCTGTGTTTCACTTGAACTAGTAAAATGACAACACCAAAAAACTGCTAAGTATGTGTAATGTAATACCTAGAGCAACCATTTACAAGCTATGCAAAGAGATAAACTCAAAACCACTACAGATAAATAAAAATGGAGTTCTACAAAAACATTCACATAACCCACAGGAAGGCAGGAAAAAGAAAACAGAAAAATGAAAAACAGAAAACAAAAAATAAGATGGCAAACTTAAGCCCTAATATATCAATAATTATATTAAGTGTAATGGCCTAAATACAATTAAAAAAACAGAGATTTGCAGAGCAGATTTAGAAACAGTTTTTAATCTGTCTACCAGACACTCACTTCAAATAATGTAGGCAAGATGAAAGTAAAAAGATGGAGAAGGATATATTATATGCAAACATTAATCAAAAGAAAGCATGAATGGCTGTATTACTATCAGATAAATATAAAATTATTTCAAAAAAGGGCTAGAGTGGGATATATCATCATATATTATATATATTTTTATATTATATAATGATATAACATATAATGATAAATGGATCAATCCATCAAGAAGGCAATAATACTAAATGTGTATGAACCAAACAACAGAGCTACAAAATAGGCAAAGCAAAAACTGATAGAACTGAAATGAGAAATACACCAATCCACAATTATAACTTAAAACTTCAATACTTCTCTCTCAACTGACAGAGCTAGATAGAAAATCAACAAGGATACAGAAAAGCTGAATACCATCGACCATCATGATCTACCTGAGAACTATAAAGCATTTACTTAGTTATAGTAGAAAACATATTCTGTTTAAGTGCCCATGGGACATATACCAAGACAGACCATATTCTGAGCCATAGAACAAATTTCAACAAATTTAAAAGAACAGAAGTCACACAGAGTGTTTTCCAACCACAGTGGAATCAAACTAGAAATAAATAATAGAAAAAAACTGAAAAATCTTCAAACTCTTGGAAGCAAAACAAATGCAAGACAAAATTCTAAATAATCCATAGGTCAAAGAGGAAGCCACAAGGAAAAAAATATTTAAAATACATTGAATTAAATGAAAATAAAAATGGAATGTATCAGCCAAATTATGGAAGAACCCAAATATCCATTGACTGATGAATGGATAAAGAAAATGTGGTGTATACATACAATGGAATATTACTCAGCCATAAAAAAGAATGAAATAAGTCAGAAAGAAACAAATGCCATTTGAGTTCACTCATATATGGAATTAAAAAAAAAAAGAAACAGATGAACACAGGGAGGGAAAAGAGAAAAGCTAACCAGGATAAAGACTCTTACTATACAGGACAAACTGCAGGTTCTGGAGGGGAAGTGGGTGGGAGGATGTGTTAAACAGGTGATGGGTATTAAAGAGGGTACTTGTGATGAGCACTGAGTGCTGTAAGTGATTAAATCACTAGATTCTACACCTGAAACTAATATTACACTCTGTTAACTGGAATTTAATAAAAACTTGAAAAAATAAAAATAAAAATTAAAAAAAAACAAAAAAATGGAAAAAAGGCAACATATCAAAATTTATGAAACACAGATAATAAAGTGCTCAAAGAGGGAAAGTTATAACACTAAATGTATATATTGCAAAAGAGAAAATTCTCAAATCAATTATTTAAGCTCCCATCTCAAGAACCTAGACAAAGAGCCAAGTAAACCAAAGCAAGCTTGAAGGAGGAAGTAATAAAAGAGAAGAAATCAATAAAATCGAATATTGGAAAAAAACAACAAAACAAAGAGCAGGTTCTTTGAAAAGATCAATGAAATTAACAAGACTGCTAGAGAAAAAGATCCAAATTACCAACATGAGGAATGAAACAGAGAATATCACTACAGATCCTACAGACACCAAAAGGATAGTACGGAAATACTATGACCAACTCTACACACATAAATTTGAGAAGATGAAATAGACCACTTCCTCATAAAATACAAACTATCATAATTCATCTAAAAATAATTTGAATAACCCTGTAAGTACTAAGAAAATGGAACTTAATACAGATTATATAGCCACAGTAATCAAAACTATGTGGTACTGGCACAGAGACTGACACAAAGATCAATGAAACAGAATACTAAGCACAGAAGCAGGTTCACACAAATATGCCTGACTGATGATGTTTCACAAAGATGCAAAAGCAATTCAGTGGAGGAAAAAGATAGCTTTTTCAACAAATGGAGCAACTGGCCATTCATCCACAAGCAAAAAAATCCCCATAACTAAAAACACACAAAAAAACCTTGCAATCTAATCATCTAAGTCTCATATTTTATACAATCTTATACCAAATTTAATTAATAATGGATCATGAACTTAAATGTAAAATATAACACTATGAAACTTTCACAAGAAAAGAAAGGAGAAAATCTTCAGAGTCTAGGAGTAGGCAAAGAGTTCTTGAATCGATGGAATTATAATAGTGAGTGGTGACAGACGGTAGCTACACGGCATAGCACGTAAACTTGTTCAACCTCTATGGTGTACACCTGAAACTAATGTAACACTACCCGTCAACTTCTACTTCAGTGAAAAGAAAAAAAAAAAGTTCTTAGACCTGAAACCTCAAGCATTTTCCATAAAGGAAAAAACTGATAAAATGAACTTTAGCAAAATTAAAAACTTTTGCTCTGCAAAAGACCTAAGAGGATGAAAAGACAAGGTACAGACTGGGATAAGATACTTGCAAATAACATTTCTGACATGGGACTAATGTCTAGAATATACAAAGAACTCTCAAACTGGACAGTAAAAAACAAACAACCCAATTAGAAAAGAGGCAAAAGACATGAAAAGACATTTTACCCAAGAGGACACACAGATAACAAATAAGTGCAAGAAACCATGTTCAACATCATTAGCCACCAGGGTTAAATGCAAGTTAAAATCAATACGAGGGATCACTACACACCGACCAGAATAGCAGTGATAACAACAAATGCTGGAAAGGATGCAGAGAAATGGGAGCATTCACACACTGCTGGAGGGTATGCCACTCTGGAAAACAGTTTGTCTGTCTCAATAAAACTAAGCATGCAACTACTATAAGACCTAGCAACTGCACTCCGCTGCATTTATCTCAGAGAAATGAGTCTTCATCTTCACACAGAAACCTATACATGAATGCTCATAGCAGATTTATAATAGCCCCAAATTGGAAACAGTCCAGATGTCCTTCAATGGATGAATGATTAAAATAAACTGTGGTGCCACCACACCATACCATTCAGCAACAAAAAGGAACAAAACATTGATATATGCAACAACCTGGAAAAATCTCCAAAGAATTATGAGGAGTAAAAAAAATAACAATCACAAAAGGTTACAACCTATATGGTTCCCTTTATAGAACACTGCTTAAAATGAGAAAATTATAGAAATGAAGAACACATTAGTGGTTGCCAGAGATTAAGAGGCCGGAGGGAAGTGGATGTGGCTATAAAAGGGCAACCTAAGGGGTCTCTGTGGTGATAAGAATATTCTACATCTTCACTGTGCTGACACACACATCCTGGTTGTGATAATGTATTATAGTTGTATACGCTGGTACTACTAGGGGAAGCCAGGTAAAGATTATATATCTCTCTTACAACAATTATAATGATCTCAAAATAAAAAGTTGAATAAGGAAACCAACTTTATACTCAACGTATTTGTCTGCAACTTACTGTATAAACAACTAACATACACACTACGCGCATACACATACAAAAAGAGAGTGAGACAGAAGTGCTGCAAAATGTTATAAAGTGGTGGCTCTAAGTGTACCAGTCTTTCAACTTTTCTGGAAGTCTGAAAGTTTTCAAGGTAAAGCACTGAGGGGGGAAAAAGAACAGTCTCTAGTTTCTAGGTCCTTTGATATACTATTTCAAATGTTCCACAGCAAGATGACTCCTATCTTGTTGAGCTCTGTGCATCCAGAAGTCCCCAGAGCCTGGTAGCCATTCAGGTCTGATCTAATGATGATTAAAAAAATCCTGACACCAGCAGATGGAGCATGTTATATGGTAACAGGTAATCACATGTTTCACTCTGGAAAAAACCAGCATTATTATCACTCTGCTCAGCATATGTGGAAAGCATGCAGCTTCCTGTCTGTCAGTGAGAAGAAAATTGGCTTTCTGCTTTTCTTTTTTAAAGCATGAATTTGTTTAATTTCTCTCCAGTAAAAGAACAGCTGAGCAACAGTGCTCCCCTTAGAACTCTTTTCAGCTATTTTGAGGAATGTGGCAGAGGTGCGCCTCTACGAGCAACACCACTGCTTGGGAGGCCCAAGACTGGAGTTCGAGTCACTAACCGGCTATAGGAACATCTGGGCCTCACTCAAAAAGGGCAATGGTAACTTTAGTGTGGGACGTTCTGTGAGGACTTAATGGTACAAGGAATGTAAAGAGCTTATTGGCACACATAAGAGCTCAATACACTTTGTTATTATTAGTATTTAAAATTATTTCATTAAGGCAAAACAGCCAAAAGTACATTTTACAAGAATTACTCATGAAATTATTTTAAAGTTAACATTTACCTCACATTATTTTAGAATATGAAATAATGCATATAAAGATAATAAAATTGTAATTTTATAGCATAAAAAATTATACAAATATAGAATTTTGCTTACAGACAGCCTAAGATAGTGGAATGAATACAATATTTAAAATCAGAAGACCTAGACTTAAGTCCTGACTCCAGCACTCACTGGCCATGTGATTTCCAGATAGGACTCAAACTGCCTCAAATTTCTCATCTTCAAAAATGAGATAATATCGTCTGTGTGATAGCAGAGATTAAAGTTTTAAAAAATCTACCCAAGAATATTTCATAAAATTAAAGCACTTGTGACATTAACAAATGCAAGTTTTCACATTTCCTGCATGAAATGTCGTTCATTATAATTAAATCTGTCAAACTAGATAGAAAATTTCTAAATACAAGTAATTCAGAAAAATTTGAGGAGTTTAAAAAAGAGGACCACCTGAAACTAAAAATATATTTTTAATAAACGTTTACTTTTTTGTTGAGCGAGAGAAAGGGGGACAGAGGATCTGAAACAAGCTCTGTGCTGACAGCAGCAAGCCCAATGCAGGGCTCGAACTCACGAACTGAGAGATCATGACCTGAGCCAAAGTCAGATGCTCAACTCACTGAGCCACTCAGGTGCCCCTGAAACTAAAATTTTTAATCCATCTTTACATAAAGTCAAATGCATATATTCAAAGTATTTCACTAGAGACTTCTACTGAGTTTTAGGTAGTCTTATATTTTCAGTCCCAAAGCAAAGGTTTCTAACATTTTTTCTATGTAAGCCAGAGAAATGTGTCACTTATAAAAGTTAGGTCAAAAGGTCTTGCTTGCTCTACTGTGTTTCAGCAAAGACACTCCCAAGTTTGGGTAACTGGCATGGCTACCCCTCCTTTCCCTACGAATCTGTGCTTCCTCTCCTAGAAATGTGAGTACCCATCTCCGTATTACCAGCTGCAAAAACTCCGTGCTCCTTAAGTCTCATATCTATCCTGTCTTCAAGTCCTAGGAGTCTTCCTCCTCAATGTCCTTCCCTCATCCCCCATTCCTACCAGCATTACCAGAATTTACACTCTCATTGCCATCTGCCTGAACTAATGGAATCAACTTCCAACTAATTTCCTTTCTTCCAATTTCTCCGCTCTGGCAATCCACCCTATTCCTCACTACTGAATTAAATATCCTAAAATCCTGCTTTTGTTGTTCCCTGTTCAAAGACTTTCCCAAAAGTACAAAATTCTCATGCTGAAGTATAAGCAGAGCCCTGAAGCTGAGTAATAAATCACCCAAAAAAAATCTAGAAGTAGCCTTTATCACCACAGGCAGATGACATGGTACCACGGAAACCAGGCACAGGAGGGAGTTAACATGAAGTTCACTGGGATCTAACTACATTCAAAATGGAGATGTAGGTCACAAAGCTAACAGGTTCAAACTAAAAGAGAGGCAAAGAATTCAGACATTATTTTTATTTATTTAAAGTGCACAAGCAATGATTATAATTGATACTGAAACAAACAATAACAGGAAAGTGTTTCTTAAACATTGAAGAGACCCTACCTGGTAAAGGCAGGCTGCTGTTCCAAGGAAAAATGCAACAATGTAATTAAAATCTTCACCATCACTCTGCAAAAACAAAATTAAAAATTACTTTTTTTGGTGGAAGTCCATTTCCAAGAGTAATCTACCAGGATAGGCTACAACCATGTTTGTGCACAAATGGTCGAATTTTTCCCAAAGAGTTATATAAAAATTTTCAAGAGTCCTAAAAGCCCCAAGGAATGCGAGATACAGAAAGACTACCAGTGTTCCTCTATGTCTTGGTCCATCAGTTTCATCTTACCCATGGGAAAGGTGAAATGAAATGGAATCATTCATGCCAAGGGATTTTTTAAATGGAGCCGGAGCCCATTAAGGAGATGACCAGATAAAACCACGAACTTTGAGCTGGGCCAAACTACAAATATTCTTAGGCCTCTGCCCAAACACCTGCAATTTGCTATAGTGAGAGACTTTGCTTAGAGAGAGACCTAGCAATCAATTATATACAGACAAGATTAGTTTTCTGCTGCCAACACCAGACAAAATAATTTGTAAACAACAACAAAAGAAACCCATTCCTTTTTGTCTTGTTTAAACCCTGGATTTTTGTACCCTAAAGGAACACAATATGAGTTGCTACCCAAATCTGTGCTCCCCAAGTTGCACTTCTGAGATCCTAAACAAATGCTTTTATTTCAGCTCTGCCTCTTTTCTCAATCAACCCGAGAAAAGATAAAAGCCAATGGGAAAGTTTCCACATAAGGTAAAAAGCCTTTCTTCTCTCTACTGAAAAAAACATATAAAAATGTACAACACCCCAGTGGCCTATAAAGTCAGTCCTGCTCACTTGGATCACTACTTGACTCAAATAAATATTGACAAACTTAACTATCTAGTAAGCATATCACTGAATCATCCAATAAAATAATCTGACATGATTTTGAAAAAACGCCCAACGAAACTGAAAAGTTACTGTCCACTAGAGTGTGCTAAATCCCAATGAGGACAGTCAGACACGCTCCGCTAGAAAAATAGCCACCCAGAGGACGAACAGAGATACATCATGCATAGAATGATTCTTTTCAAAGAAAACTGACGGAAAACTAATAGGAAACCCAAGTTTTTCTATTCTCTTCTAATTTCTCTTAAGTATATTTAATTTCTTTCAGTGTTTTTATGAAGTAAAGCATAAAGCCCAGGCAGGAGCATTGAATTTTGCCCTTATTTTAAAAAAGGATCTTTATACAATGAAAATTTTCACAAGACATGGGAATTTCTCTCATGACCTTGTCTTCATGAAATAATATACAAAGAAAACTCCTTTTCCACTTGCTACTGGGCAACAGAACTGACAGGAAGGCAGAGGGACAGTGGCTTATCCTGGTGAGATGATCTTAAAATAGGAACATTAATCTGTCTGGGATGCTTAGGCCAGTTCTTCCAGGCCTTCAGAGGCATGGAAGGTCAACACTAAACATTTCTAAATTTAATAATTCTAAGACTTTAACTTCTTTTTTCTTAATGCTTTCCTTTTTAAATGGTCTTTTTTTTCTGATTATAAAAGCATATGTTCACTGTACAGAATTTAGAAAATGGACTGTTACAAAGAAGAAATTCATACATCCTGTAATACCAGAACTCTGGGAGGATTACCACTAACCATTCCATGTACTTCCTTCCAATCTTTTCTGCACAAAAATATATGTACGTTAAAACAAACTGAATCATGCTTTTATATATTGCTTTTTAGTACTACACATTATATCACAAACACTTTCTCAAAATACTAAATATTCCTCAACCACATGATTTGTAGCAATTATATAACCTTTCACTGTGGGGATATACCATTAATTTAATGATCCTACGGTTGGATATTATTTTTCCCTCAATTTACATTATCACTTTATAGCTCTCTTAATTGCCTTTGGAACACTTAACAGCATGTTTCTGGAGTCAGTCAGACCTAGGTTCAAATCTTTACTTACTATCTGTATGGCCTTGGACTATTTAGCAAACTTCAATTTCCTTTTTTCAAAAATAAAAGCTGTAGACATTAAATAACATTTACAAAGACATAGAACTGTTAACTGGCACACAGTAGGTCCTCAAAAAACATTCACCAACTTCTCTCTCCCTGAGGTTCCTGTCTGCATCATTTATCAGGTAATTAGGTTACCTTCTAGTATTTTTTTTTTTTTAATATTTTGAGAGAGAGAGCAACAAGTGCATGAGGGAGGGGCAGAGAGAGAGGGAGACAAAATCCCAAGCAGGCTCCATGCTGTCAGTGCAGAGCCCAAAGCCAGGCTCGATCTCACGAACCCTAAGATTGTGACCTGAGCCAAAATCAAGACTTGGTCGATTAACTGACTGAGCCACCTAGGTGCCCCTTTCTAGTATTGTTTAACCCTGTAGTATACTGGTTTTACCTTCTCAAGTAGACGCAAACCTTTCTTTTTCTTTTTAATTGATATATTATTGACATATATAACATTATATTAGTTTCAGGTGCACAATGTAATAATTCTATAGTTGTATACACTGCAAAATGATCACCATAATAAATCTAGTTATCATCTATTTATCTATTTATTTGTATGTTACCATACAAAGTTACAAAATTTTTTCTCTTGTGATGAGAACTTTTTAAGATTTACTCTTAGCTATTTTCAATATACAACCCAAAACTGCTGACTGTAATCACCATGTTAACATTATATCCCCATGATTTATTTTATAACTGGAAGGTTGTACTTCTTGACCCCCCTTTACCCATTTTGCCCACCCTCCAATCCTGTCACCTTAACCTCTCTTCAAGGCAGAAAATCAGTCTTACTACTTGCATGAAACTGCACGTAGTAGGAATTCAACAAATGCATTCCAGGTAAAGTTAAGCTTTAAAAAAATCTTTATTTTTACTTCCTAAAGAGAAGACTATCTATAAACCTATTCTTCCATTCAATAAATATTCATTAAACACTTATGAGCCAGGCACTGTATTACTACACCCAGGATAGAAGACAAAATTAAGTCCATATGAACTCAAGGAGCCTACTTTCTAATCAAGAAGGCAGGTACATCAACCAACAATTCACACTCAAAGTAAGAACTGATGGGATAAATGCGTGTACAGGATACAAGGGGAGCCTACTGGAGATAGATCTAATTCTGCCTGGAGTAAAAAAGGGTCAGAAAAGGTTTGCTCAAGGAAGTAACGCTTAATCTGGGTCTTGATTAAGAATGAACTAGTGGAAAGGTAGACAAAATAGGGAAAGAATTCCAGGCAAAGAGAGTAGCACATACAGTCTCAAGGAAGGAAGAGCCTAGGATGACTTCATGTCTTCTCGTTAAGGCAACATTTGAATGATACCATTCAATAAGGTGGGACTATAGGAGGAAAAGTAGGTTTGAGAGCAGAAAACACTGAGTTTGCTTTTAATTTTTAAATAAATTTTTATTTTTATTTTTGAGAGAGAGATAGAGATAGACATGAGCATTAGCATGTGAGAGGCAGAGACAGGGAGACACAGAATCTGAGGCAGGCTCCAGGCTCTAGGCTGTCATCACAGAGCCTGACACGGGGCTCAAACCCAGGAACTGTGAGATCATGATGTGAGCTGAAGTCAAACGCTCGACCGACTGAGCCACCCAGGTGCCCCTTACACGGAATTTGTTTTGGACATGCTATTTTGGAGGTGTCAATGTGACAACCAAATAAACATATGTCATAGATATTTAAGTCAGCTTCAGTAAAGGGTTGGATCTAGAGATCTTAGGTTAGTCATCTATTTAGATAGTTGTTAAATGAAAGGCCTATGACAATCAAGCATAAATCTTAATACTTAATTGGCTCCTAGCTGGAGAGAGAAAAAAACACTATAAAGGATATTTGGAATCAGTTGTAGAAATTTGAATATGAACTTAATAATAGATAATACTGCATTGACCTTAAAAATCTTTGATGTAATAAAGGTAGTGTGGATCTATAGAATTCCTAGCCCATAAGGCATACATACTGAATAATTTTGAAATAAACTATCACAATACCTACAATTTTACTTTCAAATGATTCAGGAAAGAAACAGAAAAAAGGGTAGGTAGGTATACAGGTGGGTGCTAATTGTACTGTTTTTTAAATATTTCTGTAAATTTGAATTCTTCTAAAATAAAATGTGCAGTAGGGGGGAAGGGGGATAGAAATTTTTTTTTAATGCTATGTAACCACTAAAATGAACGTAACAGATCTCCAATTACGGACATTAAATGATCCCCTACATATCATTAGGTGGAAAAAATGCAATTAAGTATGAAGAATATACTACTGGGGGCGCCTGGGTGGCTCAGTCAGTTAAGCATCTGACTCTTGATTTTGCCTCAGGTCATATCTCACAGTTCTTGAGTTTGAGCCCTACTTTGGGCTCTGTGCTGACAGCACAGAGTGTGCTTGGGACTCTCTTTCTCTCTGCCCCTCCCCTGCTTACGCTCTCTCAAAATCAACTTAAAAAAAAAAAAAAAAGAGTACACTGCCATTTGTATTAAAATACTTCGAAAAGAATAATTATTTAAGTAAAATTACAAATACATATGTACTAGCAGATGCAAATAATCTCTTTAGAAGGATAACCCAGTGGTTAATTCTAGGGAAGACAAATGAGTAAAGAATTACTTATTGTGCCAATTACAGGCTCTGAAATTATAGAGTTTGAAACTATAGGCATGTGTACATTTTACTCTATGAGGGTATGTATGTACATGTGCATATGTGTATCTTCTTTCAAAAAGGTCATCATGAAAATATCCAAAGAGAAGGTGTAAAGTTAAGACGACTATAAAGCCAAGGGCAGAATTGGAGAACACCACTATTTAAAGGACAGGTGAAGGAAGAAGTTTACCAAATAACCTGAGGGACAGGAAGACAAAAAAATACAACAGGAGAAAATTGTTTCTTGGAAATAAAGGGATAAGACAATGTCAAGAATAATGTAAAATACAACTATTAATAGTGACTTATTTGCTTCTAAATTTTTAAAAATATTTCTGAAAATAAAGTTAGTTTTAAAAAATTTTTTTAATGTTTATTTTTATTTTTGAGGAGAGACAGAGTACAAGTGGGGGAGGGGCAGAGAAAGAGGGAGACACGGAATCTGAAACAGGCTCCAGGCTCTGAGCTGTCAGCACAGAGCCCGATGTGGGGCTCGAACCCATGGATCACGAGATCATGACCTGAGCTGAAGTTGGACACTAAAATGACTGAGCCACCCAGGTGCCCCTAAACAGTTACTTTTAAAATGAAAACCTGAACAGCATGTGCGAGGAGACAGGCCCCATAAGACAAGGCCTCAAGAGTGGCTGCAATATCTTGCAATCAGAAGGATACTGGTGAGCTTAACGGTCAGTATTTGAAAGAACTGAGGGCAGAAAAGAGATCACAATAGATTAAGAGAATAGAGGTAACGAAGTGGGAACAACCAGTCTATTCTTTCAAAAAATTAGAAGGGAACATACATCAAGAGGTTTTTAAAGATCAGCAAGTTACAGCATATTTATGAGCTAAGAGAAAGAGCCAGCAGAGAAAAAGCAAATGGAATGCAGGTGAGGGAATAACAGCTAGCAGTTGGGGAAGGTGGGAGAGAGGTTCAAGAGGGGGCACAGAAGTGTGTGTGAGGGAAGAGACGATAGAGTGATGAAGGCAGGGTGGGGCAGGGAAGGAAGGGGCAGAGGTAAAGTTCGAATAAAAGTTTTATTTTATTTTATTTATTTATTTATTTATTTTTACACAGTCTTGAGGTTTTTGTTCTTGTTTTTTTTACATTTATCATGCTATGAATTCATAGGGAATGAGCTCCAGCAGCTCAGGCTCCTTTCCACTGGTTCTCACAAAATGTGCATCTCTGGGTGGGGCAGGCTGGCGCTTCAGTTGAACCCAAGTACCTTTCTCCTGGACTTTCTTCTTTTTCTGATCGTTTTCCTTCACACGCTTCAGGAAGCTGTCTCAGGTCTTTGAGTGCTTAACATGCTTAATACTTACAAGAATTCTCTTAGCAAGAATCTTGCCCTTAACTTGTTCGTTTACAACAATGCCAACAGCATGGTGGGTAACATTGTAGACTCTTCCAGTTTTGCCACGGTAACATTTGTGGGACATTCCTTTTTAAACAGTGCCCATTCCCTTGATATCCACAATATCACCTTTCTTGTACATTCACATGTATGCTTCCAAAGGAACAACTCCATGTTTTCTAAAAGGCCTACAGAACATATAGTGAGTACCTCTCCTCTTTCCCCTTGTGTCGGTCATTTTGGCGAATTACTGAAAGATGGAGGTTCTGGCCAAAAGGTTGAATTAAAAATTTTAAAAACGTCACTTTCACCTTTAGGAGAATGCTAGGATACCAATATATTGCTTTGAAAACTAACAAATAGAGGGTCACTTGGGTGGCTCAGTCGGTTAAGCGTCCAACTTTGGCTCAGGTCATGATTTCACGATTTGTGGGTTCAAGCCCCACTTGGGGCTCTGTGCTGACAGCTTGGAGCCTGGAGCCTGCTCTAGATTCTGTGTCTCCCTCTCTCTCTGCCCCTCCCCGACTTGCTCGTGCGTGCTCTCTCTTTCTCTCTCTCTCAAAAATAAACGTTTAAAACAATTTCAAAACTAACAAATGGAAAGAATATTTTTTTAAATGTGAGGATGAAAAACATAACAGATGAACATATGGGAAGATGGGGGAGAAGAGGAGAGGGAAACAAACTACAGGAGAATTTAAAGAAAAAAATTTTTAATGCTTATTTTTAAGAGAGAGTGTACATGTGCACACAAGTGGGGGAGGGGCAGAGACAGAGGAAGACAAAGAATCCAAAGCAGGCTCCAGGCTCCGAGCTGTCAGCACAGAGCCCCACGCAGGGCTTGAACCTACAAACCGTGAGATCATGACCTGAGCCAAAGTCGGACACTTAACTGACTGAGCCATCCAGGAACCCTGAGACTCTTAACTACTGGGGGATGGGCTAAATGAGTGATGGGTATTAAAGAGGGCACTTGTTGTGATGAGCACTGGGTGTTGTATATAAGTGTGAATTACTGAATTCTACTTCTGAAACCAATATTGTACTGTATATTTTAACTAAAATTTAAATAAAAATTTTAAAAAATGAAAGGATGAAGAGAGGAACGGAGGCAATATATAATAATCATACAATGTTTTCAGATGATACTATTAAAATGTTTGTAATAATTGGGAAATATTCACTTTTTAATCTTAAGTGGAAAAAAGGGCACAAACATACAATGGATATGACATACATACAGGTACATATGTATGTATATGCATATATATAAAAATACAGAGAAAATTTGGAGATGATTTTTATTTTCTTTATACATTTTTCCCTCAACTCTTTAATAATGAACATAGAATCAGGAAATATACTTCTATTTCTTTGAAAACAAGCAAGCACTACATCTTAGCATAGATAGTATGCTACTAAATAAATCAAAACCTTCTGAATTTTAATTAGGTATTAACAAATCTATGGGAAATAAAGAACTTAAGGAATAAAAGAAAATTGATTACTTCTGCTTCGTAGTAGCCATTACTAACAATTTCAGAACCAGAGAGTCTTAGAACGTTAGTACTGAAGTGGTCCTTGAGCCTATGTAATTTAATACCTGCATCTTACAAAATAGGAAAATGAGATCCAAGAAGGTAAATAACTCATCCAAGGTCACTAAGTTAGTTACTGGCACATGGGACCCCGGTATCCTGAATTCCAGGCCAGCATTTTTACTGCTGTATCAGAATACTCAATTTTTCTCTAATGCACCACATGAAAATTACTTCTAGACTGACACAAGCCTAATTAATATCACTGTCTCAAGGTGGCTCCTTAAAGGAACACAGACAACATAAACCTGATGTGATAAAAGATTATACATTCGCGAGGTGCCAATTCACAATAAACCCATTAACATCTCTAAACTCAGAACAAAGTTAGGAAATGAGTGAAAATAATCTAATTTACACATTACTATGAACACCAAATCAAATTTTCCAACTTAATATAAAACTCTACTCATCCTACACCTCCCCAGTTTGAACTTACATTCTAAAGAAATGCCTCAGTGCTATATATTTTAATAAATTCCTTGTTATTACCCTAAGAAGCAGTTATTCATTAAGAAGAAACAAACTTGTGCCAAATCTTCAAACGATGTTAAAAATACACAGGAATGTTGATTCATGTAGGTTCTCAAATTTAAATGTGCCTTAGGCAACAACTTACATACTAGAAGATAAATGTGGCAATCATTTTTAGCATTCAAAAAGAGTAGTTAAAATTCGTGGTCTTAAAAAGGTAAACTTTAGGGGCGCCTGGGTGGCGCAGTCGGTTAAGCGTCCGACTTCAGCCAGGTCACGATCTCGCAGTCCGTGAGTTCGAGCCCCGCGTCAGGCTCTGGGCTGATGGCTCAGAGCCTGGAGCCTGTTTCCGATTCTGTGTCTCCCTCTCTCTCTGCCCCTCCCCCGTTCATGCTCTGTCTCTCTCTGTCCCCAAAAAAATAAATAAACGTTGAAAAAAAAAATTAAAAAAAAAAAAAGGTAAACTTTAATATCAATGTACTCACACTCAGGAAATACATTACATATTTTCAGCTAAATCTATAAATATCCCTAGATAAATCCTTGGCTCTTAGATTAAGTATTAAAGAAATGTTGAGACCACTTAATCTGTGTACTGCCTTTCTGCCTCCTCTGTGACCACCATGATCTGAGTAACTCTACTACAGGTAACTTCAAAACAGGGAAGTTTAAGTCCCAAGTCCTAGAATTTACATTCAAGGCTACACAGCAACCATCTCAAAAAGATCTACTTTTACTGACCAAAAATTATCTACATTGACTCCAGAGACTATAACACAAAATACAAAGACGAACCACAGAGAAGGTTGACAGAAGGCTTAAGTTCAATGGCTTTTGTGAGAATAAAAAGGACCTTTTATCCAAGTCACAAAAATAGACCCCAAAGAGGGAAAATTAAAAGCAAAAGACCTCACGTTCCCAATTTTGTATATATTTTCTTTCCAGTTGATCTGGGCTATAAAGGATGTACTTGTGGAAATTAATCTAGTTTGTACCCCTAATCCTACCCTGCTTAAAACTAAAGTTATCAGTGCCCTCTGCATTCTGACACTTCATTCTCTCCTTCTGTTTGCCTGTTGTCCATTCCACCTTTCAGGATACAGAATCCTCAGAAGGCAGATACATCCAATGTTCCATTGTGCTCCTTCATTATTCTTATAACAAGACATAGGAAAATAATGCCAAGCACCACTTACCAGAACATTTTCCTCTATATTGATATAAGATCCCCAATAATTGGAACACAAGCAATCTCTACTTTTGGTCCAATGAATTTCCAAAAGCAGTGTCTGATTTATGTGAGATCAGAATTTGCTAGAAAATCCTTTTAAACTACTTATGAGTGACAAACTACCATGAACTACCTCACAACTCTGCATTCTGTTTCCTTGTTCTTTTCTCTGAGCATCCCTGTTTTAGAAACCTCAATTATTGATAAGTGTATGTGGAGTACATCAGGTGTCTATGGCAGAAAAAAGATTTAAAACATTCCTAAAAGAACAAAATAACCAGGTGTCCACACTTTCTAGGCAGCTAAAAATCCCATATGGACCAATTTAAAGTTCCTTATATCAGGTAAGAAGGAAACATTGTTTGGAATAAATTTAGTCTAGGACAACAATGGAAAAGGAAAGAATTCCGTATCAATCATTAGAAAGACACATCTCAAAGATACAAGCATCTACTGAGTCCCCAAATTATAAAATGATCTGGTAAAAAAGCTCTCTTTGTCCCTACTTGTAATTTATCCCATGCTTCCTCACACTCCAGCATCACAGTCTTAAGGAACTGTTTAAGACAAACAACTTGAAGCTTCTAGGCAAACTGTGGATTCGTAGAGGCAGTAAGAAACTATAAAAACCCAGGGAAAATGCTCAGGCTCCTTTCAACCCCCATAAAAATAGTTGCCTTTACTCTACTGAAATGTTACTTGAAAATCCTCCTATTAAGTTGGGTTAACAGAAGTTGTCTTTTTTGGGGGGCACCTGGTTAGCTCAGTCGGTTAAGCATCTGACTCAGTTTTGGCTCAGGTCATGATTTCACAGTTCGTGAGATCAAGCCCTGTATCTGGCTCTGTGCTGACAGTGTGGAGCCAGCTAGGGATTCTCTCTCCCTCTCCTCTCCCCCACGCACATGTGTGCACCATCTCTCTCTCTCTAAAAATAAGTAACATTAAAAAAGAAGTTGTTGCCTTTTTTTCAAGTTTAAATAACAGGTGCTAATAAATATTCATTTTGATTACTTAAAATCTGAACAAGTATGGTTCAAAAAGTAAAAATAATATAACCAAAGGTATATATTATGAAGAGTCTCATTCCTACCCTGCTTCCCATCTATCCAGTTCCTACTGCATTTGTAAGTTTATCATTCCAGAGTTTCTTTATGCAAAGAAATGCAGATTAAAAGATATTGTTATTTTTCCAGGCCATCTTTGGTGGGAGTACTTGGGGCTGAGCTGAGAGGGACTGGTGGGCACAGGATCAGAGGGTCTCTAGCTCTCTCAAAATGGCCACTATTCTGAGGGCAAAAAGTTGTACATTTGACCTTAAAACATGAATCACATTCCTGGACACATTCCACTCTGGCTGGGACCCTGACATCCCCTCCTTGCCTGTGTGAAGGACAAGGCTCAGCTCCTTCATGAGAAGAGAAAGCCGATCCACCATTCCCTAAGAGTTGGCTGGGTGCAACAAGCTATACTTTTAACTACTAAGTGGAGCTGCACCTGATGAAAATTAAAGCCCAGAGAATGCTCCTCCCTTTCTGGTCTTTGTTTTAATGTTGGTGTGTATGCGTGTGTGTTTAAATTAATAGATTTTTATCTTTAGAATAGGTTTACAGAAAATTAAGCAGAAAGTGTACTACAAAGAGTTCCCATATACCCGGCTCTTTCCCCTGTTCACCATTTTCTCATTAACATCTTACATTAATGTGGTATATTTGTTACAACTGATGAGCCAACAGCGACACATTATCATTAACCAAAGTCCACAGTTTACATTAGGGTTCACTCTTTGTGTTCTACATTCTTTGGGTTTTGACAAATGTATAATGAAATAATCACCTTTACATTAACATACAGAATAGTTTCACTGCCCTAAAAATCCCATGTCCCAACTGTTCATCCCTTCCTACCTCCCTCTAAACCCCTGGCAACCACTAATCCTTTCACTTACTGTTTCTATAGTTTTGCCTTTCCCAGAATGTCATAATAATTGGAATCATGTAACTATGTAGTTTCCTCAGACTGGCCTCTTGCATTAAGCATCAGGCATTTAAGGTTTAGCCATGTTTTTTTTTTTAATTTTTTAAAATGTCTTTATTTTGAGAGAGACAGAGACAGAGAATGAACAGGAGAGAGGCAGATTGAAATGGAGACACAGAATCTGAAGCAGGCTCCAGGCTCCGAGCTGTCAGCACAGAGCCCAATGCGGGGCTCACGAACTGTGAGATCATGACCTGAGCCGAAGTTGGATGCTTAACCAACTGAGCCACCCAGGCACCCCAGGTTTAGCCAGGTCTTTTTGTGGCTTAAGAACTTATTTCTTTTTCTCACTGAATAACACTCCATTGTACAGATTGTTTATTCTTTCACCTTTTGAAGGACATCTTAATTGCTTCTGGTTTTTTGAAATTAGGATATAAACATTCATGTGCAGGTTTTTGGTAGATATAAGTTTTCTATTCATTTGGGTAAATATACATAGGAGTATGATTGCTGGATCATATAGTAAGGCTATGCTTAGCTTTGTGAGAAACAGCCAAACTGTCTTCCAAAATGACTGCCATTTTGCACTACCACCAGCAACGAATGAAGACTTCATATTGTTACATATCTTCACTAACATTCAGTACTGCCAGTGTTTTGTTTTGTTTTGCCATTCTAATAGTTTAGTAGTTTCTTATTGTTGTTTTAATTTGCAATTCCTTAGTGACATATGATGTTGGACATCTTTTCATATGCTTTTTTTCCACCTGGATATCTACTTTGGTGGGGTGCCTGTTCAGTTCTTTTGCCCAATTTTTAATTGCATTGTTTACTTTAAGTTTTAAGAGTTCTTTGTATGTTTTGGATACAAGCCATTTGTCAGATGTGTCCTGCAAACATTTTCTCCTAGCCTGTGGCTTATCTTCTCATTCTCTTAATGTCCTTCACGGGACAAAACTTTTTAAACTTTCATGGGTCATGCTTTTGATGTTGTATATAAAAAGTCATTACCAAACCCAAGGTCATCCAGGTTTTCTCCTGATATCTTTTAAAAGTTTTGTACCTTACATTTAGGTCTGTGATCCATTTTGAGTTAAGTTGTTTAATTCAAGGTGTAAAATCTGTCTCCAGATTTTTTTTTTTTTTTTTGCATGTGGATGTCTGTTTCAGCACCATTTGTTGAAATATTATTCTTTCTCCACTGAATTGCTTTTGTTCCTTTGTCAAAGATCAGTTGACTATACTTTTATGGGTATGTTTCTGAGCTATTTTGTTCTATTGATCCATTTGTCTATTGTTTTGCCAACACCACACTGTCTTAATTATTATAGCTTAACAGTAAATCTTGAAGTTGGGTAGTGTCAGTCCTTTGATTTCCTTTTTCTCAGTATTGTGTTGGCTTTTACCTGTCCTTACTAGGATCACTTTGTCAGTATCTACAAAATAACTAGCTGGGATTTTGATTGGGATTGTGCTGAATCTATAGATCAAGTTAGGAAGAACTGACATCTTAATAACGAATCTTCCCACTCATGAACATGGAATGTCACTATAAATGGAATGTCACTCCATTTATTCAGATAATTCAGAAGATTTATTCAGATCTTCTTTGATCTCTTTTATCACAGTTTTATAGTTTTTCTCACACAGATCTTATATATGTTTTGTCAGATTTATTCTTAAGCGCCTCATTTTGGGGGGTGCCAATATAAATGGTATTGTTTTTTAAATTTCAAATTTCAACTGTTCCTTGCTGGTACGTAGGAAAGTAATTGACTTTTATATATTAACTTTGGAACCAATAACTGTGCTATATCATTTATGAATTCTAGGAATTTGTCAGTTCTTCGGGATTGTCTACATAGATAATCAGAACATCTGTGAATAAAGACAGTTGTACTCCTTCTTTCCCAATCTGTATGCCTTCTGTTTTCTTGTCTTACTGCATTAACTAGGTTTCCCAGTACGATGTTGAATAGGAATGGTTAGAGAGGACATCCTTGTCTTGTTCCTGATCTTAGGGACAAAGCATCTAGTTTCTCATCAAGTATGGTGTTAGCTGTAGAGTTTCTGTAGATGTTCTTTATCAAGTTGAGGAAGTTCCCCTTCATACCTAGCTTGTGGTGAGTTCATGAATAGGTATTGGATTTTGTCACATGCTTTTTCTGTATCCAAGACACGATCCTATGATTTTTCTTCTTTAGCCTGTTGATGTGACAGATTATATTAACTGTCGAATGTTGCACCAGCCTTGCATACCTGGAATAAATCCACTCAGCTGTGGTATGATTCTTTTTATATATCATCGGATTCAATTTGTTAATATCTTGTTGAGGAGTTTTCTGTGTTCGTGAGTTACATTGGTCTGTAATGTCTTTTTAAAGTGTAAACAGGCTGAGTAATCTCAGAGCTATCAGCCAGTTACACGTAATAATCCATTTAATCAGATTATTGTTCTTCTGAACCCTAAACAACTGCAATGAGGCAAAGACATTACTGGTCAGAGGGAAAACATGGAATACTTAGGCATCAAGGCAGGCATGAGTCAGCTGTAGCAGCTCAAAAGCATCAAAAGCTGTAGTTTATACTACTTTCCTTAGCTTTGAAGTTAGTAATCAGAAGAGGGAGGAAAGAATCAGGAAATTGAGGGATAAGATACCTAAGTGCCTGAAAGAAGCTATTTTTTAAAATGTTTACTTATTTTGAGAGAGTGAGAGAAAGAGGCAGAGAGAGGGAGAGACAGAACCCCAAGCAGGCTCCACGTTCATTCAGCACAGAGTCTGACACAGGGCTCGATCCCATGACTGTGACATCATGACCCGGGCCTAAATCAAGAGTCGAATGTGTGACTGAGCCACCCAGGCACCCCAGAAATTACTTTCTTTAATAGGTTTTGTGAGATACAACAACCTTGCCTGACTTTTAAAAGTAAGGAGGGTCTAAGGTCCAGGTTTCACACTTGTACACTGTCTTCTGAGTCAGGGATGGTACGGCTCTATAGCACAAAAACTTCTCTACCCAGATCTGCCCCCTCCCCTTACTAATTTGCTACTTTCAAACAACCTGAGAATTTTTTTTTAACCACAGAAAACCATCTTCACAATTTTTGCCAACTATAAATACTAATTATACCACTATTTACTTAATAAAATGCATAAAGTTGGCATTTTATTAAAATTATTTTAAAAAGAAAATATTAGGGGTGCCTAGGTGGCTCAGTCAGTTGAGCATCCGACTTCAGCTCAGGTCATGATCTTACAATTTGAGGGTTTGAACCCCACGTTGGGCTTTGCACTAACAGGGGGCAGACTGCTTCGGATCCTCTGTCTCCCTATCTCTGCCCCTCCTCCCCCCAAAATAAACAAACATAAAAAAATTTTATATCTCTATCATTAACAGATACTATCTCTTACCAAATACAGTTATTATACATTAATATACATTAAATACATAACTCTTAAAATTAAAAACATTCATCCCTCTACCACCTAAAGTCATCTACTATGCAACCTGTGATAAATGTGCTCCATACTTTGAGAAATACTCATCAAATCCAACCTTCTCCTTCATTTATAAGTAATGAAACTGAAGACCAGAAACCAAAGTGAACTATTCAAGGTCATAGAGCTAATCAGGAGCTGAACTGGAACCAACACTCTCTTTGCTCCACAAATAAAAACTAACTATTCACACACCCACACTACTGTTCTTTCCACTACAACAAGTTTAAAAAAAAAAGGTGGTGAGGGGAGAGAATATCTTATTTATTAACTTTTTCAGTCAGTGGTCTCCAAATTGCCTTTGTTTCTTTTTGGCAGGCTGTCTAACTGGCTCAAAATTGAACTCCTGCTGGAATAAAGCTGACCTGGCTAGGGAACAGGGGCAGGAACACCAAGGGACACTGTGCCTGAAAGGGAAGAGGGGCTTTACCTGAGGGCTCAGGATATTTGAAAGAAGAATTAAAAATTCATGAGACACTCCTCCTCCCCACCCAAGGGACAGCTCAGCTGCCTGAAACTTGTGATGTGCTCTGCTACTGGCTTCAAAGAGCTGACGACATTCAGAGGGTACTCAGAATGGTACTCTCTGAGTGTTCCCCAAACAAAACAAGCAATTTTGAAAAAGAATATAAGGCATGTTAAGTGGTTTTTTTTACAACTGGTATTCTGAGCTTAATGCTGACCAAAAACAGAGAATTTATTTATATGTGCAAGTGTCAAGAAAAAATCTTCAGAGAAAGTGAGCAGAAACAAAGGTAAGGAAAGCTGTCCAGTCTGAAATGTGCTAAACTTTAAGAAAGGAAGTTTCAAAAACTTTATAAAAGAGAAAAAGTTAGTATATTCTGATAGCCAGAGTCTCTGAGAAAACTCCACTGGAAAACAGAATCGTTGGCAATATTTGAAAAAAAAAAAAAAATAGTGGTTTCTGGTAGCCTCCAATTAAAAAGGAAAAAAAAAAAGGAGATAACAAGGTAGAAATACATAAAAGTGGGACAAAAACCTGCCCATAAATGCCCTCTTTTTTTCCATTCCTCTCTTTCCACTCAGATCCTTCTAAGTCCAGCTCACCCCTCCTCCACAGTCTTCTCCTATCCTGACTCGCAGTGACTGCTCCTCTTCCAAACTCTATGTACTTGGTAATTATTGATGGATGGCTTTGCCCCCTCCCAATTCAACTCTAGGCTCTGAGACTGCAGTGTTCATGTCATACATACCTTGGTGTCCCCAGAGTATCCACCTACAGTGCCTCCTGCAGAGTAAATTATAAATAAATACATGCTAATTGAGTCAAAGAGGCCAACTAGAAATCATTGTTCTTAGAGGAAGGGGAGACCAGGGCTGGCATAAAGAATACAGAATTTGAGCATGCAACGTAAATTGTACTAATACCCAAATCAATTCAAATCAACTGAGTAACAAGTAGAAGCAACAGGCACAGTCACCTGAAATTGCAAAATCAGCACAGTACCTGCAAAAGACTTTCTATGGCATGAAAACCTCGAATTAAATTCAGAGCTCCACATAAAAGACTGAGGATAAATGCCACAATTGCTGACAAAGTTGCTGGTTCTAGTCGCTGGTGAGCTGGAAAATAAAAGAAATGGTTAGAAATGAACACCACTATCTCATGTCAGCACCTAAACTTCTGTAAAATGAAATTCTTTGCTAAATATTTAAATTTAAGGGTCAAATACGGATTGATCTTCATAAAGTTATTTATTAATATGTTAGTAATTATTTTTTAATGCAAAACATCTTGGCAACATGACAGCTTCGTTGCCCCGAACTCAAGTTCATTAAGTTCTTTTTCTCTAAATGTTAACAAAGACATCTAACTCGCACTTGGGGTATATGGTGCTAAGGAGGGCTCACATCTGGCAGTAAATCATGCAAAAAAAAAACCTTACTGCCTAAATAGGTCTACCACTTGGAAGTAATTGCAAATATTTGCAAAGGTGACTTTCCTTGAGAAATCATTGCATAATTCCTATTTTACTGAAAATGCTTAGATAACATTTTTAAGGACAAACATAGCTTGCTTTTTTAAAGCCAAGCTCTCCATCATTTGGGTTCCAGGTCTAAAAATACCATGGGATATATGTGAAAGCTCCTATATAATCACCAATCTGAACTTCACAATAGAATAGAAGTTCATGATCTCTGAGGAGCACCTGAAGACCATAACAAATGTTAAAGCACTAGCTAAAAAAGAAAGTGATTGGTTTATCTCAACAAATGCATTCCCTTATCTGTCAGGGCTTCAGCAGGGTATGACATTTAGTTATACCATAATTTCCCTTTATCCTCATCTTGGGCTTAACAAAATTAACAACGGAGTCTAAATGAAAATACAAAACTAAACACACAATCATCTAGACCTCAAAAAGGAGAGAGAGACAGAGAAAGGACAGAACTACAGTTAGATCATTTTATTTAAATCAATGAAGTGTAAAAGCGCTGACAATGAAGTTAATGAGGTGGAACATTAATATCAGGAAAGGCTTAAATCTTTGCAACTTATATTCAGCCCTTATAGCAGAAAGTTTCCCTAAACAGGTCATTGAAACATAAAACCCCAAATATCACAAAAAGTATTTATTCCTCAAGTTCAGCAGAAAATGCTAATATGGGATAACATTTTCTTAAGTTTCTTCTGTGCCCAAGCTGATTGCTTGGTCTCTTAATCAGTTTCCTTGAGATTTTAATATGAAAACAAAAAATTCAATGTCTTTGTAAAGTATTAAGACTAAGCTGTATATCAGTAGAGAAAAAAAAGTCACAATTTAAAAATCTATGCAACTTGGGGTGCCTGGGTGACTCAGTCAGTTAAACGTCCGATTTCAGCTCAGGTCATGATCTTGTGGTCTATGGGTTTGAACTCCACATCGGGCTCTGTGCTGACAGCTCAGAGCCTGGAGCCTGCTTTGGATTCTATGTCTCCATCTCTCTCTACCCTTCTGTCTGCCTCTTCCTTGCTCACTCACTCTCTCTCTCAAAAATAAACATTAAAAAAAAATTTTTTTTTACTCTATGCAACTGGTCTACCAATTAGTCATGTTTTGTACTCTCTGTTCATCCCTCCCCACCCCTTCTCAGTAGTAAGGAAAAACTGGCCTCTAATAAGAAATCCTTAATATGAGCCTTAAAAATAAAACCTGACAACTGAACAGATTACATAAATCACACTTCTAAAATATACAAGCTTAGAAATCCAGGGAAGATGGCGGTGCAGGAGGACGCTGGGCTCACCTCATCCTGCCAATCACTTAGATTCCACCCATACCTGCCTAAATAACCAAGAAAATGGCCAGAAGACTAGCAGAACAGACTCTCCAGAGCCAAGCATAGACGAGAGGCCCACAGAAGAGGGTAGGAAGGGCAGAGAGGCAGTGCATGCTACACGGACTAGCAGGAGGGAGCTGGTGCAGTGGAAGGGCAGCCAGCCCGCCTAGCAAGGCAAAGCCCCTGAGTCTGGCTTGCAAAAGCGGAGGGGTCGGCCTGCCTGCGTGAGTCCTGACAGCCAGTGGGACTTAACATCTGGAATGTTATAAGTCAATAGCTCTGCTCAGAGAGCGTGAGGGAGAGAGGACAGGGGGAGGGACAGGTGTTGAGCCCTGGAAGACAGAGCTCAGCTCGGTGGGGAACAAAGGCGCTGGCCAGCGCCATCTCCCTTTCCCATCCCCCAGCTGAGCCGAAACCCCAAAGGGAACCAGTTCACTGAACTTGCCTGCACCGCGCAAACACCCAACACTGTGCTTCTGTGGATCCATCCCTCCGACGGGTTGGCCTCCCTCCCAGTGCTGCAGGACTACTCCCTCAGGGGACCACCGATAGCAAAGCAAGCTATGCCTGCCCCTTCCATCCCTGTGTACCTTGCGGATCCACCCTGGCTAATACACCAGATCCCATCAAAGCAGCACCACAAGCCTGACAGTGTGCAAGTAGCCCAGACAGGGGCCACACCACTCCAGATTTCATGCTTGCAGTGATAAGCCCCTGGGAGAGGGGAAGATAAGGTACACACCAGTCTGACTGTGGCCCCAGCAGTGGGCTGGAGACAGACATCAGGTCTGACTGTGTCCCCTGCCACCAACACAAGTTACTCCAGACAGCACAGGGGAAGTGCCCTGCAGTTCTGCGCCACTCCAGGGACTATCCAAAATGACAAAATAGAAGAACTCTCCTCAAAAGAAACTCCAGGAAGTAGCAACAGCTAACGAATTGAACAAAAATGATTTAAGCATTATAATGGAACAAGAATTTAGAATAATCATCATAAAACTAATCACTGGGCTTGAAAAAAGTATAGAGGACAGCAGAGAATCTATTGCAACAGAGATCAAGGAACTAAGAAATAGTCACGAGGAGCTAAAAAATGCTATAAATGAGGTGCAAAATAAAATGGAGGTGACCACTGCTCAGATTGAAGAGGCAGAGGAGAGAATAGGTGAATTAGAAGATAAAATTATGGAAAAAGAGGAAGCTGAGAAAAAGAGAGATAAAAAAAAATCCAGGAGTATGAGGGGAGAATTCGAGAACTAAGTGATGCAATCAAACGCAACAATATCCGTATAATAGGAATTCCAGAAGAGGAAGCGAGAGAGAAAGGGGCTGAAGGTGTACTTGAACAAACCAGAGCTGAGAACTTCCCTGATCTGGGGAAGGAAAAAGGCATTGAAATCCAAGAGGCACAGAGAACTCCCTTCAGACATAACGTGAATCCATCTTCTGCACGACATATCATAGTGAAACTGGCAAAATATAAGGATAAAGAGAAATTCTGAAAGCAGCTAGGGATAAACACACTCTAACATATAAAGGGAGACCAATAAGACTAGTGACAGACCTATCTACTGAAACTTGGCAGGCCAGAAAGGAATGGCAGGAAATCTTCAATGTGATGAACATAAAAAATATGCAGCCGAGAATCCTTTATCCAACAAGTCTGTCATTCAGAATAGAAGGAGAGATGAAGGTCTTTCCAAACAAACAAAAACTGAAGGAATTCATCACCACTAAACCAGCCCTACAAAGAGACCCTAAGGGGTATTCTGTTAGTTAAATGTTGCAAGGACCACAACGTACCAGAGACATCACTACAAGCATGAAATCTACAGACATCACAATGACTCTAAACCCATATCTTTCTATAATAACACTGAATGTAAATTGACTAAATGCTCCAATCAAAAGACATAGGGTAACAGAATGGATAAAAAAACAAGACCCATCTACTTGCTGTCTACAAGAGACTCATTTTAGACCTGAGGACACCTTCAGATTGAAAGTGAGGGGATGGAGATCTATCTATCATGCTACTGGAAGTCAAAAGAAAGCTGGAGTAGCCATACTTATATCAGACAAACTAGACTTCAAATTAAAGGCTGTAACAAGAGATGAAGAAGGACATCATATAATAATTATAGGGTCTATCCATTAGGAAGAGCTAACAATTATAAATGTCTATGCGCTGAATACGGGAGCCCCCAAATATATAAAACAATTAATCACAAACATAAGCAACCTTATTGATAAGAATGTGGTAATTGCAGGGGACTTTAATACTCCACTTACAACAATGGATAGATCATCTAGACACAGGATCAATAAAGAAACAAGGGCCCTGAATGATACATTGGATCAGATAGACTTGACAGATATATTTAGAACTCTGCATCCCAAAGCAACAGAATATACTTTCTTCTCGAGTGCACATGGAACATTATCCAACATAGATCACATACTGGGTCACAAAACACCCCTTCATAAGTATTCAAGAATTGAGATCATACCATGCATACTTTCAGACCACAATGCTATGAACACCCTACTAAAGAATGAATGGGCCAACCAGGCAATTAGAGAAGAAATTTAAAAATATATGGAAACAAATGAAAATGAAAATACAACAATCCAAACGCTTTGGGATGCAGCGAAGGCAGTCCTGAGAGGAAAAGACATTGCAATCCAGCCCTATCTCAGGAAACAAGAAAAATCCCAAATACAAAATCTAACAGCACACTTAAAGGAAACAGAAGCAGGACAGCAAAGACACCCCAAACCCAGCAGAAGAAGAGAAATAATAAAGATCAGAGCAGAAATAAACAATATAGAATAAAAAAAAAAACCACTGTAGAGCAGATCAATGAAACCAAGAGTTGGTTTTTTGAAAAAATAAACAAAATTGATAAACCTCTAGCCATGCTTCTCAAAAAGAAAAGGGAGATGACCCAAATGGATAAAATCATGAATGAAAATGGAATTATTACAACCAATCCCTCAGAAATACAAGCAATTATCAGGGAATACTATGAAAAATTGTATGCCAACAAACTGGACAACCTGGAAGAAATGGACAAATTCCTAAGCACCTACACACTTCCAAAACTCAAACACGAAGAAATAGAAAGCTTGAACAGACCCATAACCAGCAAAGAAATGGAATCAGTTATCAAAAATCTCCCAACAAATAAGAGTCCAGGACCAGATGGCTTCCCAGGGGAATTCTACCAAACATTTAAAGCAGAGATAATACCTATCCTTCTCAAGCTATTCCAAAAAAACAAAAAGGGAAGGACAACTTCCAGACTCATTCTATGAAGCCAGCATTACTTTCATTCCTAAACCAGACAGAGACCCAGCAAAAAAAGAGAATCACAGGCCAATATTCCTGATGAATATGGATGCAAAAATTCTCAATAAGATACTAGCAAATCAAATTCAACAGCATATAGGGGCGCCTGGGTGGCGCAGTCGGTTAAGCATCTGACTTCAGCCAGGTCACGATCTCGTGGTCCGTGAGTTCGAGCCCCGCGTCAGGCTCTGGGCTGATGGCTCAGAGCCTGGAGCCTGTTTCCGATTCTGTGTCTCCCTCTCTCTCTGCCCCTCCCCCATTCATGCTCTGTCTCTCTCTGTCCCAAAAATAAATAAACGTTGAAAAAAAATGAAAAAAAAATTCAACAGCATATAAAAAGAATTATTCACCATGATCAAGTGGGATTCATTCCTGGGCTGCAAGGCTGATTCAGCATTCACAAATCAATCAGTGTAATACATCACATTAATAAAAGAAAAGATAAGAACCATATGATCCTGTCAATTGATGCAGAAAAAGCATTTGACAAAATTCAGCATCCTTTCTTAATAAAAACCCTCAAGAAAGTCGGGATAGAAGGAACATACTTAAACATCAAAAAAGCCATTTATGAAAAGCTCACAGCTAATATCATCTTCAATGGGGAAAAACTGAGAGCTTTCTCCCTGAGATCAGGAACATGACAGGGATGTCCTCTTTCACCACTGTTGTTTAACATAGTGTTGAAGTGCTAGCATCAGCAATTAGACAACAAAAGGAAATCAAAGGCATCAAAATTGGCAATGATGAAGTCAAGCTTTCACTTTTTGCAGATGACATGATATTATACGTGGAAAACCCGACAGACTCCACCAAAAGTCTCTTAGAACTGATACATGAATTCAGCAAAGTTGCAGGATACAAAATCAATGTACAGAAATCAACTGCATTCTTACACACTAATAATGAAACAACAGAAAGACAAATAAGAAACTGATCCCATTCACAATTGCACCAAGCATAAAATACCTAGGAATAAACCTAACCAAAGATGTAAAAGATCTGTATGCTGAAAACTATAGAAAGCTTATGAAGGAAACTGAAGAAGATATGAAGAAATGGAAAAACATTCCATGCTCATGGACTGGAAGAATAAATATTGTCAATATGTCAATACTACCCAAAGCTATCTACACATTCAATGCAATCCCAATCAAAATTGCACCAGCATTCTTCTCAAAACTAGAACAAGCAATCCTAAAATTCATATGGAACCACAAAAGGCCTCGAATAGCCAAAATAATTTTGAAGAAGAAGACCAAAGCAGGAGGCATCACAATCCCAGACTTTAGCCTCTACTACAGAGCTGTAATCATCAAGACAGCATGGTATTGGCACAAAAACAGACACACACAGACCACTGGAATAGAATAGAAACCCCAGAACTAGACCCACAAACGTACGGACAACTAATCTTTGACAAAGCAGGAAAGAACATCCAATGGAAAAAAGACAGTCTCTTTAACAAATGGTGCTGGGAGAACTGGACAGCAACATGCAGAAGACTGAAACTAGACCACTTTCTCACACCATTCACAAAAATAAACTCAAAATGGATAAAGGACCTGAATGTGAGACAGGAAACCATCAAAACCCTAGAGGAGAAAGCAGGAAAAGACCTCTCTGACCTCAGCCGTAGCAATTTCTTACTGGACACATCCCCAAAGGCAAGGGAATTAAAAGCAAAATTGAACTACTGGGACCTTATGAAGATAAAAAGCTTCTGCACAGCAAAGGAAACAACCAACAAAACTAAAAGGCAACCAATGGAATGGGAAAAGATATTTGCAAATGACATATTGGACAAAGGGCTAGTATCCAAAATCTATAAAGAGCTCACCAAACTCCACACCTGAAAAACAAAGAACCCAGTGAAGAAATGGGCAGAAAACATGAATAGACACTTCTCTAAAGAAGACATCCAGATGGCCAACAGGCACATGAAAAGATGCTCAACATCACTCCTCATCAGGGAAATACAACTCAAAACCACACTCAGATATCACCTCACGCCAGTCAGAGTGGCCAAAATGAACAAATCAGGAGACTATAGATGCTGGAGAGGATGTGGAGCAGCGGGAACCCTCTTGCACTGTTGGTGGGAATGCAAATTGGTGCAGCCCCTCTGGAAAACAGTGTGGAGGTTCCTCAGAAAATTAAAAATAGACCTACCCTATGACCCAGCAATAGCACTGTTAGGAATTTACCCAAGGGATACAGGAGTGCTGATGCATAGCGGCACTTGTACCCCAATGTTTATAGCAGCACTCTCAACAATAGCCAAATTATGGAAAGAGCCTAAATGTCCATCAACTGATGAATGGATAAAGAAATTGTGGTTTACATATACAATGGAGTACTACGTGGCAATGAGAAAGAATGAAATATGGCCTTTTGTAGCAACATGGATGGAACTGGAGAGTGTGATGCTAAGTGAAATAAGCCATAAAAGACAGATACCATATGATTTCACGCTTATGTGGATCCTGAGAAACTTAACAGAAGACCATGGGGGAGGGGAAGGAAAAAAAAAAAAAGAAGTTAGAGTGGGAGAGAGCCAAAGCATAAGAGACTCTTAAAAATGGAGAACTGAGGGTTGATGGGGGGTGGGAGGGAGGGGAGGGTGGGTGATAGGTATTGAGGAGGGCACCTTTTGGGATGAGGACTGGGTGTTGTATGGAAACCAATTTGACAATAAACTTCATATATTGAAAAAAAAATTGATCTTCTAGATCCTGAGTGTGTACATTAATGTACAGATATTCTGGCAGTAACATTGACTGCCAGACCTATGGAATTAAACCTTTAGAGAAGGAAAGGCCAACCTAAGTCTTGGAGCTTCCCCTACCCAAACCTGATCAAAATATTATTCCCTAAAGTAACTGTAGAAATCCGTGTCATCATCCAAGGCTTCTTAATATATGCATAGATGGTGATTCCTACTACACACCTATTTACTGCAGTTGAAGGCTCCAAAATGGAAGTGTCTTAGAGAATGACAACATATTACTGTGGGTTCCAACTGCATGCTTTTCCAGACACAGTCTCCATATGGATCAATTAATTTCATAACATGTAGGTACTAATTTGCTAACACTTTTCTCTCTATCCTAATTAAAAGAAAATCAGAATCATTTTTGCTTTTACTTGATAGAGATAGCAGTATACTCACTATATTGCCACTAGGTTATATCAACTCTGAGCCAGAGATTAGTCTATAGCAGGAGTTGGCAAACTATGACCCACAGGCCAAATCTAACCCACCACCTATTTGTGCAAACAAAGCCTTATTGCAACACAGCTTCACCTATTCTTTTACATAATGACTACGGTTGTTTTTGTACTATACTAGTAGAGTGGAGTAGTTGCAACAGAGACCATTTAGCCTGTAAAACCTAAAATATTTGCTATCTGGTCATTTACAGAAAAAAATCTGTTGACTCTTGGCCTACAAGGACCCAACATCTTTTTTTTTTTTTTTTTTTTTAGTATTTATTTTTGAGAGAGAGACAGAGTGTGAGCAGGGGAGGAGCAGAGAGAGAGGGAGACACAGAATCCGAAGCAGGCTCCAGGCTCCGAGCTGTCAGCATGGAGCCTGACGTGGGGCTCGAACTCACAAACCACGAGATCATGAACTGAGCCGAAGTCAGATGCTCAACTGACTGAGCCACCCAGGCACCCTGAACAAGGACCCAACATTTAACACCTCATATAACATTATATTGGCTCACTTTGTTGATGACCCCATGCTGATAGGATCTGAAGAAAAGATAGTTTATGCCTTAGGTTAGATACTCTGGGATGATACATGTATGCCAAAGTGTGGAAAATAATAAAATTATAGAAGCCTACAGCTTTGAGTCAAGTTCCTGGTGGTTAAAAGTCTAGGGTATAGTGAAAGTAAAGATTAAGTTGCACCATGCAACCCACACCACTAAGAAAAGATACACTGCTGAGTATGCCTTTCTAGTTTTCAAAAGCAACATTACTAGACTTGGGTACACTGCTCCAACATGTTCACTGAATGAAAATGGTTGAGGAGAGCCAAAGCAACAGAAAGATTGAGACTGCATTACAGGACACTTTGTCACTCAGTCCTTAGGCCTCATGATATCTAATGGTGTCCAAAATATACAAAGAAGAGACAATGTTTTAATTCTGTAGCAAATTTGGAAAGAAAGAATCATAAAAAAGGTTCCTGGGTTTTGAAGCAATAACATGGCCGGTAAGCAAAAAACAAACAAACCAACAAACAAAAACCCCGAGAAAAACAAAAAACAAAAAAACTCTTTTCAATTTGAGAAGTAGTTCCTGGCTTAAACCTAGTGGCCCTACCATGAAATATCAGATATATTCTATAAACCCTAAAGCAACTGTAAAAACAAATGAAACGAAGAGGTATAAGTCAATACAGAACACAAAATGGATCAAAAAATAGGCAGAAAAAGAGAAAGATGACCAAAACCAGTCTGGATAAAAAGAAAATAGCCAAGATGGTAGGTTTAAACACAACCACATCAATAATCACATTATTAAAATCATCATCATCATCATCATCATCATCACCATCACATTAAATTTAAGTGGTCTAAACACCTAAATAAAAAGCAGATATGATCAACCTGGATTTTTTCCCGACAGACCCAACTAAAACCTACAAGAAATCACTGTAAATAGAAAGACACAGTGGTTAAAACAAAAATGACAGAAAAAGATAAATCATTCCAACACTTAAAAAAGAAGTTAGAATGGCTGTATTAATAACATAGATTGCAGAATTAAGATTATTACTAGGAATAAAGGTCATTTCAAACTGACAAAGAAGTCTATGCACCAAAAGAACAATCCTAAATATTTAACAAGCTATAAAATATATAAAATAAAAACTGACAGACGTAAAAGGAGAAAGATATAAATGCACAAATCTAGTCAGACATTTCAACACAACTTTTCCAGTAATTGAGAGAAGTAGACAGAAAATCAGAGAGCATACAAAAGATTTGAACAGTATCAACCAACTTGATCTTTATGACACTTATAGAACACTCCACCCTACAATTATACACATTCTTTTCAACACATAACACAGAAAAATGGCCAAAATAGAACACATTCTGAGAGAGCAAAACAAGTCTCAATAAATTAAAGGGATTAAAATCATACAAAGTTTGTTATCTGACCACAATGAAGTTAGAAATTAAAAAATGAAAGATGTCTGGAAAAGCTCTAAATACTTAAAATTATATAACACTTTTCTAAATAACCCATGGATCATAAAAGCAATCAAAAGGGAAATCAAAAATCATTTTAAACAGAATGAAGGTGAAAATATAATATATTAAAATTTATGACTGCAGCTAAAACAATATTTAGAGGGAAATATATACTACTAAATGCCTATTAGAAAAGAAATAAGATCTCAAATAAAAAATAACCTCAACTTTTAAAAAAAATAAACTCAACTTCTACCTTAAGAACCTAGAAAAAGAAGAGCATATTAAACCCTAAGAAGATAGGAAGTAATAAAAATCAGATTAAAACCAATTATAAAAAACCAAAACAATAAAAAGTCAATGAAACCAAAAGGTGGTGTTTTGAGAGTATCAAAAATGCTAAACTCTAATAAGAATGATCAGAAGAAAAATGCAGAAGACAAAAATTTCCAACATCATAAACGGGAATGGTTGTAAACTACAATTCTACAGACATTACAGGGATAAGAGAATATCAACTTTATGCCAAAAAAGTTGGCATCTGAGATGGACAGATTTCTTCAAAGAAACAAACTACTAAGTTGGCATCTGAGATGGACAGATTTCTTCAAAGAAACAAACTACTAAAACTCACTTAAGGAGAAATAGGTAACTTGAATAACCCTACATCCATCAAAAAAAAAAAAAAATTCGTTTGTAGCTAAAAGCCTTTCCTCAAAGAAAACCAGAGGCTCAAAAGGCTTCTTTCCACATACTGAACAAAAAAGAAATAAAATTTCTACAGAAACCTTTCCCAAAAAAATTGGAGAGGGAATGCCTCTCAATTTACTCTGAGGCCAATTTTATCCTGACAGTAAAACTAGACGATTACAAAAAAGGAAAACCACAAACCAATTCCCTCAGGAAAATAAATGTAAATATTTTAGCAAATTGAGGCACCAAAATATCTTAAGATTTTACAAAATTGGGGAGCACCTGGGTGGCTCAGTCAGTTAAGCCCCCGACTCTTAGTTTCAGCTCAGGTCCTGATCTCACAGTTTGTGGATTCAAGCCCCATGTCTCTGTGCAGAGCCTCCTTGGGATTCTCTCTCTTCCTCTCTCTTTGCCCCTCCCCTACTTGCTCATGCTCTCTCTCTCTCAAAATAAGTAAACTTAAAATATTTTAGCAGATTGAATCTGACAAATATATAAAAATGGTAATATATCATGACCAAGTGGGGTTTTATCACAAAAATGCAAGGTTGGTCTAACATTTGAAAAGCAATCAATGTAATTTACCACATAAAGACTTTAAGAAGAAAAATCATATAACCATTTCAATAAATGTAGACAAAGCATTTGACAAAATACAACTTCCTGATATAAACCACTTATCAAACTGGGAATATAAGAGAATTTTCTCAACCTGATAAAAAAGCAGTTATATAAATTGGTAAGATCAGGAACACTGAAAGGATATCCACTCTTGCCCCTTCATTCTTTCAGTATATTTTTGTCAAGCACAGAATTCCACATTTGCAGTTATTTTCTTTTATCCTTTGGAAGATATCATTAAGTTGTCCTCTGATTTCCATGACTCCTATGAGACTGTGTGTGTGTGTGTGTAATTGTTCATGTTCATGTAGCCTAATCTCTCCAAGTGCCTGGTTATTTATGCCTGGTTACTTCACTGTTTACCAAACACTCTATTTTCAAAATACTGTTGTAGATACAATCTGAAGTTTATGTGACTATTCTAGGAAAGGTACTTGTTTGCTTCTGCCAGGATCTTTGGAGCACATCACTATGGAATCTGCTAAATCCAATTTTAAAGACCAGTATGATTCAAGACTAAGCTGCAGTCCTGATAAAAAGCCTGTCTACTTCATCTTCCTGTCTACTCACATTCCTAGAGCACGGACATCCAAGGTCCACACCAAAAGCTGGAGGTTGCTCATAAGGTTCATCAGCTTGGTGGGCCCTGCTTTCTAATCCCTGTCTCCCTAGTCTTGGGCGGCTATCAGCTGTTCCCTCTAGAATTGGTAAAAGTAGCTCCAAACATTAAGTTCATCTCTTTAGACCTCCACCAGTAATTCTTAGTAATCTTGTTGGATCTCCAAAGACTTCAGGAAGATTATATTTTAAATTAAATTCTGTATCATATTAGACATACATATTATATAGAATATATACATTTCACTCATCTTTCCTACATGTATTTTGTGAAACTATTGGTCTGAATTACCTACTGCATCACTACTGTAAGTAGAAGTCTTCAAAGTAGTAACTCTCATTAACTATTTATTTTAAAAATTGAAATATTATCTGAATACAATAAAATTTGCCCTTTAGTGGTATATATAATTCACAAGTTTTTAGTACATTTACAGAATCGTGCAATCATTATCTAATTCCATAATTTTCATCACTCCAAAAAGAAATCTCATAACCATTAGTAGTCACTGCCTATTTCCCTGTACCCCTCCCAACTCCTGTCAACCACTAAGCTACTTTCTGTCTCTATAGATTTGCCTATTCTAGACATTTTGTATAAATAAAACTATAAATATGTGGCCTTTCGTACCTGGCTTCTTTCACTTAACATAATGTTTTTAAGGTTCACCCATGTTGTCCCATGCATCAATACTTCATTCCTTTTTTCCTCCATAATATTCTGTTGCATGCTTATGTCATATTTTGTTTATTCATTCATCAGCTGATGGATGTTTGGATATTTCAACTTTTTGGTTGCTATGAATAATAGTGCTATAAATATGCATGTACACGTTTTTATTTAGACTTACATTTTCAACTCTCTGGGGTATGTACCTCAGAGTAGAACTGTGAGGTCATGTGGTAACTCTATGTTTACCTTTTTGAGGAACTTCCAAACTATTTTCCAAAGCAGCTCATCATTTCACAATCCTACCAGCAATATAGGATGGTTCCAATTTCTCCACATCCTTGGTAACACTTGTTAGTTTTTTTTTAATTATAGCCATCTAGTGGGTGTGAGGAGGTACCTCCTATCATTTTGCTTTGTATTTCACTATGACTAATAATGTTGACCATCTTTTCATGTATTAATTAGCCAGTTGCACATTTTCTTTGTAGAAATATTTATTCAAATCCTTTTCTCATTTTAAAATTGGACTGTTATCTTTTTATTGTTGTGTGATTTACATATTCTGGACACAAATCCTTTAGAAGATATATGATTTGTCTGTGAAATGTCTTTTCAATTTATTGACAGTGTCTTTTTGAAGAATACAATTTTTAACTTTGATGAAGTCCACCTTAATTACTTTTTCTTTTTTCATTGCACTTTTGGTGTCAAATAAAAAAAAAAAATTGCCTAATACCAAGTCACAAAAATTTACATCTATGTTTTCTTCTAAGAGGTTTATAGTTTTTACTGTTAAATTGAGGTCTTTGTTCCATTTTTAAGTTAGTTTTTATATATTTTGTGAGGCAGGGGTCCAACTTCATTCCTTTATATGTGGACATCCACTTGTCCCAGCACCAATTGTAAAGTTTATTCTTTCACCATTGTCCTGGCATCCTTGTTAAAAATTAATTGACCATAAACTAAGGGTTTATTTCTGTACTCTCAATTCTATTTTGTTGTCCTTAAACCAGAACTACATAGTTTTGATTACCTAGCTTGGTAGTATGTTTGGAAGTGTGAATCTTCCAATTTTGTTCTTTTTCAAGATTATTTTGACTATTTTTGGTCCCTTGCATTTCCAAGTGAATTTTAGGATCCGCTTGTCAATTTCTGCCAAAAAGATAGCTATTTCATAGAGATTTCACTGAATCTATAAATCAACTGGAGACGTACAGCCATTTTTAACAATACTGTCTTCTACTCTATGAACATGGGACCTCTTTCCATGAACTTAGATTTTCTTTAATTTCTATGTTTTGTAGTTTTATTGTAAGGGATTTTCTTTCTTTTAAATTGCAAACAATATAAAATATAATCTGTCTTGTCTCATCCAGTAATCGCTCGGATTTTCTTAATTTCATTTTCATTAGTTCATTGTTCATTAGTAGCATACAGAATACAGTCAATTTTTATATACTGATCTTGTGTCCTGCAACCGTGCTAAAACCGCTGGTTTTAATAGTTTCAGTGGCTTCTTTAGGACTCTTTATACTCAAGATCATGTCATATATGAAGAGTTATTTTAGTCCTTCCTTTGCAATCAGATGCTTTTTTCTTCCTTTTCCTTCCTTAACTGCCCTGTCTAGAACCTCCAGTACCATGTTGAATAGAAGTAGTAAGAGCAGACATCCTTATCTTGTTCCTGATCTTAGAAGAAAGCATCAGTTTTTCACCATTAAGTATGAGTCTAGCTGTGGGTTTTTTGTAGATGCCTTTTATCTGGTTGAAGAAGTTTCTTTCTATTCCTAGTTTGTTGAGTATTTTTAATAATGAAAGTCTGTTGGATTTTGTCAAATGCTTTTTCTTGATCTACTGAGATGATCATGTGCTTTTGGTTTTTATTTTATTACTGTTGTGTATTACATTAACTGATTTTTTATGTCAAACCAACCTTTCATTGCTGGATTAATCCCACTTGGTCATGGTACACAGTCATTTTTGTATGTTGATGGATTTGGTTTGCTAGCATTTGTTGAGGACTGCTGTCCATATTCATAAGAGATATTAGTCTGTAGTTTTCTTTTCTTGTGATATCTTTATCTGGTTTGGGATTAGGATAATATTGGCCTCACAGATGGGTTGAAAAGTGTCCCCACTCTTCTATTTTTTTGGAAGAATTTGTAAAGAATTGGTTAATTCTTAAACTGTTTGGTAAAAAGCTCCAGTGAAGCCATTTCAGCCTAGGGTTTTGTCAGTAATTTATTACTAATTTAATCCCTATTCTTGTTAAGTCCATTCAGATTATTTATTTCTTCTTGAGTCAGTTTCAGTAGTGTATCTCTAGAAATATGTCCATTTCATCAAAGTTGTCTAATTCATTGGCATACAGCTGTTCACAGTGTTCCTTTAAAATCCTTTATAAGATCAAAAGAAATGTCCTTTTTCATTTCTGGTTCCAGTAATTTCTTTTTTCCTTTTTTGTTTTTTGTTTTTGGTCAATCTAGCTAAAAGTTTGTTTTGTTAATCATTTCAAAGTACCAGTTTTTGGTTTTATTGATTTTTCCTATCCTATTTTCTTTTTCATTTTCATTTTTGCTCCAATCTTTATTATTTCCTTCCTCCTCCTTATTCTAGGTTTAATTTGCTTTTCTTTTTTCCAGTATCTTTAGGCAGATGGTTAAAGTATTCACTTGAGATCTTCCTTTTTAAAAAATACAGGTATTGATAGTTATAAAATTTCCTCTAAGTACAACTTATAGCAACATCTCAGAATTTATTATATTGTGTCTTCACCTTCATTCACCTCCAAGTATAAATACCCCTTTCGATTTCTTCTTTAATCCATTCATTATTTAGGAATATATTGTTTAATTTCCATATACTTATGAAGTTTCCAAAATTCTTTTTTGCTATTAATTTCTAATTCATTCCACTGTAGTTATAGAACTTGCTCTGTATTATCTTTGACCTGTTAAATTTATGAAGGCTTTTTTTTTTTTTCAATTGGCTCAGCATAAAGTCTATCTCAGAGGAGAATGTTCCATGTGCAATTAAGAATGTATTTTTTAGGGGTGCCTGGGTGACTCAGTTAGTTAAGCATCCAATTCTTGATTTCGGCTCAGGTTATGATCTCAGGTTTGTGAGACTGAGCCCCGCATTGGGCTCTGTGCTGACAGTGCAGAGCCTGCTTGGGATTTGCTCTCTCCCCCACACACACATGACTCTCTCAAAAATAACCATATAAAAAAATGTATTTTCTAATGTTGAATGGAGTGTTCGGTAGTTGTTAGACCCAGTTGGTTTATGGCGTTGTTCAAATCTTCTATGTCCTTATCTTCTGCCTAGTTCCATCCATTATTGGAAGTTGGATATTAAGCCTTCAACTATGTTTAACTGTCTGTTTCTCCCTTCATTTCTGGCAGGTTTTGCGCCACGTATTTGGGAGCTCTGTTGTTAAATGCACATATATTTATAATTGTTATACCTTAATCTTTTATCATCATAAAATGTCCTTCTGTATCTCCAGTAGCAATTTTTGCCTTAAAGTCTATTTTGTCTACTATCAAAAAGCCATTCCATCAATTGGTTGCTATTTGCATTATGTATCTTTTTTATTCCTTTTACTTTCAATCTCTTTTTATTTTTCTAATCTACTTTTATAATATCTAACTTTTGATTGGAATGTTTCATTCAGTGACACTTTTAAATTCAATCACATTAGTTATTATTGACATAGAGGATTTACATTTGCCATTTTACTTACTTCTATATGTCACATGTCCTTTGTTCTATTTCTCCTTTACTGCTAACCGTGCATTAAGTGAATACTGCATTACTTTAATATTTTTAATGATTTTCACTATTTTTTGAGTGATTTGCTTAGTGGCTACTCTAGTACTTATCATATACATCTTATCAGAAACAGCTTAATATTTATACTAACTTAATTCCAATGAGCTATTGAAACATTACTCCTATATAGCTCTATCCTCTTTCTTCCCTTTCTGTGGTATTGTGATATATATATTATAAACATTACAAACACCTAAATACACTGTTATAGTCATAACATTACATAATTTTATGTCTTTCAAAGAAGCTAAGGACAGCAATTATATTTTTGTAAGTTTTATTAATATGAATTATTATCACTTATGGCTTTCTTCATTTGTTCCTGTGTATTCAAATTACCATCTGGAGTCATTTCTTAGCCTAATGCACCTTTGCTCCCATCCACCTCCTCTGTGCTGTTATGCAAAATATATATTTCATTTCTATATGTTACAGGCTCAATAATACATTATATACAGTTTTAAATGATTGCCTTTTACACCAGTGAACAAAAGAGAAAAGAAAAATAACTGTCTTTTATAATTACCTTCACTATTGCTCTTTGATTTTTTTTTGGTGTGGATTCAAATTATTGTCTAGATCACCTGCTTTCAGCCTGAAGAACTTCCTTTAGTATTTCTTTTGAGTATGCCAGCAAAAATTCTCTCAGCTTCTGCCTATCTGCAAATGTCTTTATTTCACCTTACTTTTGAAAGATAGCTTTGCTGGCTGGGGTGCCTGGGTGGCTCAGTCGGTTGAATGTCCAACTCTCGATCTCGGCTCAGGTCATGATTTCACAGTTCGTAAGATTGAGCCCTGTGTCAGGTTCTGTGCTAAAAGCATGGAACTTGCTTGGGATTCTCGCTCTCCCTCTCTCTCTGCCTATCCCTTACTCGCACATGTGCACTCTCTCTGAAAAACAATAAACAGCAAAAACAAAAAGATAGCTTTGTCATACATAGGATTCTTGACTGATAGTTTTTTTGTTCCTTTGAGCATTTTGAACATGCTGTCCTGTGACTTTCTGATCTCCACTGTTTCTGTTGAGAAGTCAGCTGTTAATCTCATTGGGGTTCCTTATAAGTGACAAATTGTTTTTCTCTTGCTGCTTTCAAGATTTTCTCATTGTCTTGGTCTTCCAGCATTTTGTTTTTGAGAGAGAGAGAGGATAAGCAGAGAAGAGGAGCAGAGGAAGGGAGAGAGAGAATCTTAAGCAGGCTGTGTGCTGAGTGTGGAGGTGGGTTTCAATCTTACAACCACGAGATCATGACCCAAGCTGAAATCGAGTCAGATGCTTAACGAACTGAGCCACCCAGGTGCTCTGGTCTTTCAGCATTTTTAATATGATTCATCTATTTGTGGATTTCTTGCATGGTTATCTGGAACTCATTGAACTTCCTGGAGGAGCACGTTTTTGAGTAAATTTGGAAACTTTTTAGCTATTATTTCTTCAAATACTGTTTCTGCTTCTTTATTTCTCTCCTCTCCTTCTGGTTCTCCCATCATGCATATGTTGGTGTGCTTAAGTGCCCCATATTTTCCTGAGGTTCATTTTTCTTCATTCTTTTTTCTCTTTTCTTTAGATTAAATAATCTCTATTGATCTATCTTCAAGTCTGCTAATTCTTTCTTCTGCCAGTTCAAATCTACTCTTGAGCCCCACTAGTAAATTTTTTATTTCAGGTGTATTGTTCAATTCCACAAATTCCTCCTGGTTCTTTTTCTTTAAAATTTCTATCTCTTGGGGCACCTGGGTGGTTCAGTCAGTTGGGCGTCCAACTTCGGCTCAGGTCATGATCTCACAGTCTGTGAGTTCCAGTCCCGCATCAGGCTCTGTGCTGACAGCTCAGAGCCTGAAGCCTGTTTCCGATTCTGCGTCTCCCTCTCTCTCTCTGTCCCTCTCCCGCTTAAACTCTGTCTCTCTCAAAAATAAATAAATATTAAAAATTTTTTTAAATTTCTATCTTTATTGATATTGTCTATTTGATATAACATCATTGTTATACCTTCCTTACTTCTTTAGTCATAATTTCCTTTAGTTCTTTGAACATAGTTAAAATGCCTACTTCGAAGTCTTTATTAAATCTGACATCTGATTAGTCTCACAGGCAGTTTCTATTGCCTGCTTTTTTCCCCTAGTATACGGATTATACTTTCCTCTTCCTCTGCATGTATTATAATTTTTTGTTGGAAACTGGGCATTTTAGAAAACCCTGAATTGTAACAACTCTGAATACTGATCCACCTCCTCTCTCCTGGGGCTTGTTATTAGTACTGGTCTGTTTTCTGGTCTGTTTCCTGAGTGGATTATTTTAGGGAAATGTGCATCCCTCTTTCTCCCATAATTTGTATTAATCAGCCCAAGAAATGTTGTGTTCATTCCTGAATGCCACATTTGAAGAATACTAACAAACTAAAGCACATGCAGAGGAAACTTCCAGGTTGGGGAGGTTTTAAAATGTCACAGGCCAAAAGGCTAAAGAAACTGATTATATATGAGTTGATCTTACTAATAGGATAGAAAGGAGACAGAGTTGCTGACTTCAAAGTTCTGAAGTGCTTTTCTGGTATAGCCAAAAAGCAAGGAAAAGTCACAGAACTTAGACAAACAGGTCAATATTACAGGGAACAGACTTTAGCTCAAAATATAATGAAGAATTTTTTAAACAAGAAATTCAACAATGGCACAAGCTGTCTTATACAACAATGAGGTTTCCATTTTTAAGCAGAAGTTTTCAATCTGTCACAACTGTTAAGGATGGTATTTCTTATTTGGAAGACGAGGTTTAAGTAGATGATCCCATTTTCTGTGGCAGTCAAGAAATCTGGCCTTGAATGTACTCAGTTTGACATAATGCAAAGCACTTTACATGTACATTAACATATTACAATTATTCATCTCTAGAAAAACTTTAGAGTTCATCTGAGATTGCTATTTAAAAGTATTTTCCTGATTAGTCACATATCTGGTGGATTACTGTATAAAACACTGGGAAAAAGAATTACTTTAAATGTCTATATTCTCTCAGGTACTTGCTTTAAAATATTAGGAAAAAAGTAACTCATTTTCAAGAGTTATTTAGTTCTTATTAAAGTTTGTTTTTTTAATGAAATAATTGAGATCCATAACTCACCAGAAGAAATCTTACCAGCACCTTTATAGTCAACAGAAAATGCAGATGTGACTCCATTGGCTGACCCCAGTTCACACATGGATATTTGATAAGGGGGCCTCAGCTTGATTTCCATCTGCATGTCAGACAGATTTATCTTTGTTGAAAGAGACCTGGGATTATTATATCGCTGCTTGGTCCTCTGAATGAAGTTATCTATGTAAAATAAAAAATAAATTTCCTTGCAGTCATTTGTTTATTAAATAAAGTGTGTGAGAGTGTGATGTTAATGGAGTAAATTCTGCAGATAAACAGTTTAATTTGTTATCCAAAACTATTCAGTTTGTCATGGAATATTCTAATATTATTTGTGTTTAATGGTTAATATATCATGGGGTCATCCATTTTTCACTCTAGAAATTAATAATTATAAATAAAATAATAGTTTAAAATAATGACTGTGAGACCATTTCTACTATTATATCCACTTCACAGAATTATTTTAAATTTTTACAAAAAAACCAAAAACAGCTTTCTTTAATTTTAGATCAGTCTTAATTTCTATAGGGTTTCATATCTCATAAAATATAAAGTTTATCAGTATTTACCAATTGTAATTACATAAGAACATACTCTGTAAATTGCATGTTCTTACAAACCTGTTTTCTTATTTACTGCTTACACCATTAGAATGTATGTTTTGAAGAAATAAATTTAATAAAAGACATTTTTGAAATATCTTCCAATTTTACTTTCATATTTACAAGTTGGTTTTACTTCTTTTCCTCCTACACCAGGAGTCAAGTAAACTAATGCCCATGGGCCAAATCAAGCCCGCTGTTTATGTAAATAAAGTTTTATTGGAATATATACTCATTCATTTATGTATTGCCTATGGCTGCTTTCAAGCTACAATGGCAGGGCTGAGTAGTTGTGACAGAGACCATATGGTCTTTAAAGCTTAAAATATGTACTCTCTGGTACTTTCCAGCAAATGTTTGCCAACCTCCATTCTACATTAAGCAGACTATAAAAGATTATCACATAAACACAGAACTCTGAATCTCTGGCTTATAAATTTCTCATTGAAAAATTGTCCTCTGGGATTAATTCTATGTGTCAATAATCACAATTCTCTCCACAGCTCAGACACAATTTTTTCTAATAGGCACCTACATGAAGAAGTTGCCATAATTTATAGACCCTCTGTCAAATTATTCTATCAAAAGCAAGGTAGCAGAATTTTCTGAGTTTTTCCCCTGGCCCCCAGTATTATATGAAAAATAGCTTATGACTGGATGGAGACAGGACAATGAAAAGGAAAAAAATCAGGCCCTTACCAAATTCAATGAAACAGTATGGTCTGACAGCAGTATTTGTCTTCATCATGTTATAAGTAGTAATGAACTCCTTCTGAAGCTCATCCAGGAAAGAGAAGGCCAGAACATTTGGGTAATTTTCAGTGCACAACATCATGTAGCTCACTCCCAGAGAGCTAATAAAACTACAGTGTAAAAAACATTGGTTTTAAAATTTCAAATTAAATCAAAGTAATTCATTGCTTCAAAAGACTGGTTCTATACACAGTAAACTGCTGCTACAGTGGCAATGAAGATATTAACATTTATTATATATTCTAGCAAAAAAAATTAAAGAAACCAAAATATAATTCTACTTCCAGTTGCAGTTAAAACAGTAAACCAAAAAAAATGTAATGTACCTAAAGATGGACACACACTATAATTCTAACACTTCAGTCATTTAACATTGGGGGTAGAAAGCCGGGGAAAGAATATACAAATATGCAAGGGTTACAGATAGCTTAAGGTTTAACTATTCAACCTAGTGGAACCTAATACTGTTCGAATCAAGAACTCTAGAGATTCCGATTAAAGTTATGGACACTCTCCTCGGATGTGCAAACAACACAAAACTTGGCACACAATTTCAGGGTGGTCACTGAGCTTCTGAAGTCATCCAGTGACTCCACAATCAAATGTTCTACTTCACATCATAATGAATTATGAACCATGGGGTAAATAAGAGTAATTTATGAGTTTATAACAACAACAAATAAAATAAATAGGGTAGAAAGGAGAACTCTTGCTTACAGCAGAATGCTGAGCACCAACCAGTAAATGTGGAGGTAGTGCTAGAACTGGAAAAATCAGCATTTTGCACCAACACAGTAGGGCAAGGAAGGATAATCAATGAATGCTGAATCTAGGGGGAAATTTTGGTGAGGAGTAGGAAATTTTGCATGGTTTTAAAATGTCTTCCCGTTGATTGCTTATTTGTTGCAAGGGGAAAATATTTATTATACAGCAGACACTAGACAATATCTTGACTGAGTATTCCAACATTACTAATGATGGGCAGATGGACCTCCTGTGCCTTTAGGTGTGATATCCTCAGAAAGACATATCAGCTACGTAGTATTAAATGTGTATATGTAATGTATGTATGTGTGTGTGTATATATATATATATATATATATATATATATATATATATCATATACGTGTGTGTGTGTGTGTGTGTGTGTGTAGTATGTAGTATTCTAGCCAAGAACGCATACTCTGAATCTAATCATGAAAGAATATCAAGATTCTATTTAAAAGGGGGGGGCTATAGTCTTTAAAAATTTCAATGTTATAAAAAAGACATAAAGACTATGTAAATGTTTCTGATCAAAAGCTAAAGAGACACAACTAAATGCAATACCTAACCCTAATCTGGATCCTGTGCCAGGGCAGGAGTGGGGAAAGGGGGTTGGGGGAAGGAATGCTATAAAGGACATGCCGGGTCAACTGATAAAAATGGAAGGCAGGCAGTAAAGTGTGGTATCTCTGATACTAAGGCTGATAACTGTACCGTAGTTAAATAGAAGTGTATCCCTAATCTTAGAAAATACACTTAGAAGTTAGGAATAAAGGGACATGGTATTTTAAGTTTATCTCAAATGACTTAGACAAAGATAAGTCAGATAAATAGGTAGGCAGATAAAAACAATAAAGTAAATGGACTAAAATGTTAACAAAAGGTAAATCTGGAAATAGGTATTATTTGTATTATTCTTATTTATACAACTTTTCTGTAAGTTTGAAATTATTTCTAAGTTAAATTTTTTTAAAATGTCTACTTTAAGCACTGAAATGTTCAAATTAGCCATGTTCTACTGAAAACAAAAATTTCTAAAGTGTACGACCCCCTACAATAAGCAGAGAATGGGATACAAATTAACCCTTCTTAGTGAATCAATTTAACATTCTTTAATAGTACTGTTCAGTGTAACTCATCTAGATCAGGGGCAGCAAACAGAGCATAAAGGCTGTACCTCCCTCCCACTCCTGCGAAAAACACTGTTAATCTATCACGGTAATCTTTACTGCCAAACCCTGATCCATATGGGAGTCCTCCTACCCTCTTTTTTCTCTAATAATGTAGAAGCAGAATTTATTTTAAATTTATATTTATAGAATAAATATGTTCAAGTAACTCAAATTTTTAAAAACTGAAAATGAAATACGGTATTTAAAGTGTTTTATCACTACCTCCACCCAAAGATACCCAGTTCTCTATCCCTCAAGCAATTCATGTTATTTTTTTAAGATTTTTTTTTTTTAAGTAATCTCCACACCCAAACAACATGGGGGCTTGAACTTATGCTCCAAAGATCAAGAGCCACATGTTCCACCAACCACACCATCCAGGTGCCCCAACTCATATTATTATTAAATTCTTAAGTATCCTTCAGTGAGAGTTCACGCATATACAGTTTCCTCCCTCCCTCCCCTCCACCCTCTCTTAAAAGACCATCCCATGCAGCCAAATGATGTGGAGTTGGCACCTATTAATCATCTATGATTAATGGCATGGGATATACCACTGGAAAAATTGTGCTCATCTTCTACTACTGGAATAACCTGGAATTCCCTTCTGAGGTTCACTTAACACCATCATTTGATGCACTGTTTTTCAAACTGCAACTGTTACTGTTAAAAGGTCATAAAGTTAGTGTAGTAAACTACATATTTTCTTTAAAATTGAAATAGCACATAACAGAAAATATTGGAATGCACATTGCTTCAAAGAAGTTTTTAGTTTCTTATTTTTATATAGATAATGTTCAAAAACCAAAATTATCTCTTCTTATAGATCAGTCAAAAAAGTTTAGCCATACACATTGCATTTTTCTATGAAATAACGAAATCAAAGGACAAAGTTATGTTTTTCCCAAGCAATTTTCTCTTCCCAAAAAATCATTATAAAAATTCTATCATTATAAAAATTCTTTGACATGTCACTAGCATTCAAATAAATGCCCCAGTAACCTGAATTGGGATAAAAACACAATGATGATTGGCTTCCCCATACTCAGAACACCCAAGTAGCTAACTAGGAATTGTTTCATTATCCTCCAAAAATAGGACTTCATTTTTTTGTGTTATGGTAAAATTTTACTGTATTTCTATATTAATAATAAAGTGAACCACAGACATATACATGACAATTTATCCCAAACGGTTTCTCTTGCTTGCGCTAACTAGAGAATTACTTGTAAAATAAAAGAAAGCCTCTGTTTTTAAGATTTTATGTCAGCATTTTCAGAGAGTCCTTCTTCCCAAGCCTTTGTTTTACTATAATTACAGGATATTCTCTGAAAAGGCTACAAAGTGCTCTATAATATTATGGCTTTTCATAGTGAATTTACTCTTACATTATTGTTTTTCTTTGAAATGCACAGCCAGTTTTCCAACAGTACATACAAATCTTCTGTTATCAAAAGATTTTTTCTGGCTTTTTCAACTATCATGGGGACAAATTCAAAGACTCCTACCCTTTCACAGATAACTCCTCATATGATATAGTCTAAAATGACTACAGGCATGTCAGTTTGTGCAAGCTTTAGTATGTCCATTAGGTTCATTTGGCTCATATTTTACAAACAATCTGGCTGTTGCCTTTGTGCCTTGAGGAGAAAGAAGATTAGTAGTAACAGCAGCAGATATAGTTTACTGACCATTTAGTCTGAACCAGGCCCTTTGCTAGGTGCTTTATATATGTATTTGATTTAATTTCATTCTCACAGTAAAGGGACATCACTATCTCCATTTTACAGATGATGAAACAGAGGCTCAGAGATGTTTAGTAGCTTACCCAGGGCCACAACAACCATTAAGAAGCACAGCAGGGACAAACTTAGTTCTAACTCCAAAGCCTACATTCTTTCCCAATGCAACACTAACTTCCCTCTATTACAGATGAGCCAATTATGTGCCAACTCACCAACTTTTTTTTCATGTTTTCAAGCTACAAATCAATCTCTATTTTCCGCCCTAATTAAAAGTAATGAATCTTAAGGATTTGGGAACTTGTATTACAAGGATATTCAGGAAGCCCTGCCAACTTCTCTACTTCCTGTGCAACTCCACTCCTCCCTCTCTGCATTCCAGCCACACTAGTGTCATTTCAGATCCAAGGGATACCAACCTACTCCGGGTCCTCCAACTTCCAACCTGAGAAACTTCATGAATTCTGTCTTCCCTACTTGCAATGCTCCCAACCCAACCCCGTCTCTATAATGGCTCCAATTCTGACATGGTTGATCCTATTCATCATTCTTGGACTTAAAGACCCTCCCAGAGCACACAATCTAAATGGATCCCACCCCTATGATTGTATCATAGCAGCTGTTATTTTTCTTCATGTAACTAGCCCAGTTTGTAATTAGATATTCATATGTTTATTTGTTGTAATGTCTCTTTCACTAATATCTATGCTCCGTAAAAGCAGAGATAATTTCTGTAGGGTTCACCACTGTATTCTTAGCAACTAGAATATTTGGTGTCTAGGATACAATAAGTGCTCAATAAATTAGTGAATATATGAGTGCAAAGATGACATCACTCATTCACTCATTTACACACTGATTTGTTCAACATATTGTGCACATATAATTGTACAGCCCAGCCGTGTCTACACAAAGTATCTACATAAAGCAGAAGCTCAATAAATATTTGAGTAAATTTTACAGAACAGAGTACAACTTCACCTCCTCTTCCAGTGTTCCAAGAAGGCTCTAGGGTTCAGGTCAGTGAATTTTCAACATTCCCCTAAAGACAGAGATGTTCTCAGATACCATGCAGAATTACTCATCTACAGATGGCTATACATATCTGTTAGATAGGTCTACTCTCCTTTTATCATGAACATTACTAATACACATACACACACACACACACACACACACACACACACACCCCAAAATTTTTCCTGTCAACACCCTGAGCACAATTTTTAAATTGCCATTGTTTTCTTCCTACTTTGCTCTAATTTCTTTTTTACTTTCCTTCTATTTCTGGGCTTTGGTACCAATGGGGTTTGGTCTTTAGAGCTACTGTCTTTCTTCTGGCCAAGGAATTTATCCATGCTCATTACATCTTTGGTTCCTCCCCCCAACAGTAGGAACTTCTTTAGGGACTTCTAGGATCAAGTGTGTCTTAAACAGGTAAGGCTGACAGAAAAGTTGCAACTGCAGATAAGGCGTATTTACCCCTTTCAATCACTTCATTAAAAAGCTAATTCTGTCACGTATCCAAGCAGGCCATACCTCAAGTGATTTCTAAAATCCAATAAAATAAGCAGTTTTAAACATTAAGCATTTTCTAGTATCTGATTTTATTTATGAACTGTCAAAGAAATTTTACACATCACCAATGAAACACTGACATTATTAGGACAACTGTGGCCTGATGTACCAAAGTAAACAATGAGTGAAAGCAATGGTCTTCCCCACAGCAAATACAAAGCACCTCTCATGCATATGTCTAGCATTCTACTCTACAGACTCTGATTTCAAAGACCAAATCTCCGCCTGCCAGGCACTTGCAATAAGGTGCTGTAAATGCACTTAAAACAACAACATACAAAACAATAAAACTGCATTTTGTAGCATGCTAAATGACAATGTATATAGCAAACTATTAATAAATTGAGCCAGTAATAATTAACATTTGTATTCCCTACAATGGTACATACCATTGTACCATTACACATAGAAAATCTGTCAATCCTTTGTAGCCTCATTTGCCCTGTGAATAGCTTTCATGGGTGAAGAAAAGTTCTCCAGAAGGACATGCCATCTGTTAAAATTGCTAAGTGTAAGAAGATTATTTTTTAAACTTTATACATATATATATATATATATATATATATGTTTTTAAAGTAATCTCAAAAATAAATAAATAAAATAAAGTAATTTCTACACCCAACATGGGGGTGAAATTCATAGCTCCAGGATCTTGACTCGCATGCTCCACCAACTGATCCAGCCAGGCATCCCAAGAAAATTATTATCTTTGAAACAGAACCTTTCATGCTGAATTCCATTCCCTAAAATAAAGCACTTAAACTTTTAAATAAGAATAAGTTGGACACTATGAAAGTGAGTATAACTTACAGATTTTATTATCACCAAATATGCCTAATAGGAAATAAAGTGAAAGCAAGACTGTGCCATCACTGGGCGAGTAGAAAGAACCAGAAAGAAAACTCAGTAACACTGAGTGTCTCCCATGTGCAGCATTCTACCAGGAACTTCTTTTCTCACTTAGGCCTCTCTTATGTGGCCAACTTTCAATTATTCTCCACTGGTGAAGAGATAAATTATGAATACATTATCTAATGAATAAAAGACCCATTTAGGGGCACCTGGGTGGCTCAGTCAATTGAGCATCCAACTTCGGCTCAGGTCATGATCTCGGCTCATGGGTTCAAGCCCCACGCTGGGGTCTGTGCTGACAGCTCAGAGCTTGGAGCCTGCTTCGGATTCTGCATCTCCCTCTCTCTTTCTACACCTCTGTCTCTGTCTCTCAAAAATAAATAAACATTAAAAAAAATTTTTTTAAAGACCTATTTAGGGGCGCCTGGGTGGCTGAGTCGGTTGAGCGTCCGACTTCGGCTCAGGTCATGATCTCACGGTCTGTGAGTTCGAGCCCCGTGTCGGGCTTTGTGCTGACAGCTCAGAGCCTGGAGCCTGCTTCGGATTCTGTGTCTCCCTCTCTCTCTGATCCTCCCCCGTTCATGCTCTGTCTCTCTCTGTCTCAAAAATAAACATTAAAAAAAACATTAAAAAAAAAAGACCCATTTAGTCACTAATTTTAAACCCATTATGTAAGAAAATATTTATTAATATGCAGCATGCCAGGTGATAGCAACTTATAACAGTAAGCAAAACGAGAATCAGAGAATTTTAAGTGGGCAAAGGATTACACCATCCAAACCTTGGATGAAATAAACAGCAAGAAAAATCTGCCTATGAAGTCCCTCATTTTCTTTTCTGCAGAGTTAACCTATCCCTTGATTCATGCTCTCCCACTAACTCTAACACCTTCACACCAGAAAGAATGAAATCTTTACTTTTTAAGATAATCAGTCAAAGGCAATCCCTCATTTACCTCTCAGTGGTATCCCAAAACTTTATGGCACCTAGAACTCATTTTTCCACAAAAACTGTATTGTAAGAGAAATGAGGTCCCAAAACCAGTTCATAAAAGCCTACTTAACATGTATGTGGTTGAAAAGCTGTTATATATATATATATATATATATATATATATATATACACACACACACACACACACACATATATATGTATATATATATAATATATGTATATATTTTGAGAGAGAGAGAGAGAGTATGCACGCGCATGCACTAACAGGGATGGGGCAGAGAGAGAGAAGAGAGAGAATCCCAAGCAGGCTCCACACCATCAGCACAGAGCTCAATGTGAGGCTTGATCTTATGAACTACGAGATCATGACCTGAGCCAAAATCAAGAGCCAAACGCTTAACTGATGGAGCCACCCAGGCACCCCATGGCTCATCAATTTTAGACATCACACATACTCTATTCCTCATTATTTCTCAACCAAAAACAGGAGGGGGGAGGAAAAGTTTCACTTAATTCTCTTCCCTAGTTAATTTTTCTCTCCATAAAAAGTAAAAAGAATTAGGAGAGTTACACATGCACCTTATAAAGAGAGAAGTTAAAGGTAAAGGGAGGCAATTCTTTTACCAGAGTATAATGTGAATGCTGAAGCTAAAAGACTATGGTTCATATATACCATTTACTGGCTTTCTGACTGTGATTAAGTTTCTTAAGTCCCTAAGTCTCAGTTTCCTCATCTGTAAAAAAGCAGTGATAGTACTACAATGGCTATCTTTCCAACAACCCTTTTCTCCTTCCCTTTGGGGAATTCTCTCCAGCTCTACTACCTATTCTATATGACTTTGGTAAAGCTGTTCATCCAAAGGGTGGACATGTATCCAGGATCCAACCAAAAGTACCTCAGCCCTCTGACCACAATGCTATTCCAGAAATGGGCCACAACACAGCCAGACTAATAAAGTCCTTTCCCTGAAACATGGAGGGAGAGGGCTGGCTCACCTGAAATGAAGTATGCCTACAGCTGGCAGTAAAGTGTTTTCCTATACATGGAGAATACCTATCTGCAAAAGGAGAGAGAGGGAAGAAATGAGAGAAATATTCCTGATAACAACATGAGTCCCTGGCTCCATTTAACTCAGAAGCCAACCTAGCCTTCATAGAACGCTTTTTTTTTTTTCTTTTTTTTTTTACTTAAGCTAGTGTGAGTTGTGTGTCTGCCCTGGACAATGCAAAAGAGCTGTTGCAAAATTGAATGATAATGTAAGAAAAGTGCCTGGAAACTGCAGGTACTTAATAACTGGGTCATTGTTGAAGTTGTTATTCTTATAATCAGAAAATAGCACCAAAGAGTGAAAGAAAAGCACTGCAAGAAACTAAAAACAAAAGGCAGGTAAGCCTAAAATAGCATTCCTGGCTAGAGATAGTAGTTTGTGGACAAATACAGAGAAAGTAAAGACTCAGGTAAAGAGAGAACCTATAAAGCTCACAGACATTATCAGACTTAAAAAGAATTCACAGTGAAAGAACTAAGAAATTTTATTTCTTGCACTAAAATTCACAGTAGAGTATGACTGACCTCCCAAAGCGGTTTACATTTTCATAAGAGGAGTATCTCAATGTTTAATGAGACCTCAAAATGTACAACTATGATTTTCAAACCCCCAAAACCAATCTCAAAATTTTAAGATCCCACATGACACAACTTAATTTCATATGGTTCTTAATTATTGCTTTAGTTATTATTGTTTCCTAAGTTCTGACATAGGTTTATATATTAAACATTTATGACAATTTAAGGAAAGTTTCCTTCAACTTATGGAATAGATAAATTCCTTAAAGTTTTACATAGAATTGTACCACCAGACCCTTGAACAATGCTGGGGTTAGGGACGCCAACTTCCTGCACAGTCAAAAAACAGCATGAATTTTGACTCCCCAAAACTTTGACTACTAATAGCTTACTACTGACTGAAAGCCTTGCCAGTAACACAATTAACACATATTTTGTATGTTATATGTATTATAGACTGTATTCATACAATAAGCGAGGGAAAAGAAAATGTTATTTTAAAAAATCATAAGACAGGGGCACCTAAATGGCTCAGTCGGTTAAGCGTCCAACTTTGGTTCAGGTAGTGATCTCATGGCTCATGGGTTCGAGCCCCACATTGGGCTCTGTGATAACAGCTCAGAGCCTGGAGTCTGCTTCAGATTCTGTGTCTCCCTCTCTCTCTGCTCCTCCCTAGCTCATGTGTGCTCTCTCTCTCAAAACTAAACATTAAAAAAATTTTTAATCATAAGAGAAAATACATTTACAGTACTATACTATACTTATTCAAAAGAATTAGTTTATAAATGGACCTGTGCAGTTCAAACCCATGTTGTTCAAAGATTCAACTGGACCATGAGAAGAAATCACAAAACTAGATTATGCACCCCCTCAACCACCCACTAACCAACAAGGCAAACTGAAGTATTTTGACAAAATGAAGACTTAACTCTATGGCACTTTGAACACTGCCATACTCCCAAAACAACCATCCCTCATTTAGCAGCTAGTATCTTATGTGCAAGGCACTGTGCCAACATAAGCTCCACAGAATGGGCTACATCAGCTGAACTCAAGTATTCAGCCACTACAATGTGGTAAAGTTCATCATTTTCCTAATACAGGGTGGGGGCGGGGGAGGGGAGGAATTTAATTTTAAAATGTTACTCTCCCAATTTTTTTCTCAAACTCTATGGTTTTTCTCTACCTACTGCACTAGAATCCAGTGCAAGGTACCATCTGATTTAGCATATAATTACATACTTATTAGCTACTATGTTTTGGTTCTCAGTGGTATTCTGCAAAGAGCACCTCAATTTCTACACCAATTTGAAAACCACAATGCTAAGAGATGAGGAATCATTTATAAGCCAGACCAGATCAATTATCTCAGTGAGCTATCTAACTACACAGAAAGGATATAGAAATTTAAAAATAAATTTAAAATATGAAAAATATAAATGAGAAAGAAGTCAAGTAAGTTCTACAGGCAATGTATGAAGGGACTGATCATGAGAGAAATAAAATAATAACAGCAAGGAAGGGGATTCAAGAAAAAGGAGGCCATAGGCCGGGCTTCGAGAAGGCAGACAGGCAGCCTAATGTCAGTTTCAGGCTATGCTATGATGCTATAACTGCAAATCTCCAAATTTTATCTGGCAAGCTCATGGGTAGTTAGAAAAAGAGGTGTCACAAGAGAATTTTAAATACTCAGGTAATGTATAAACCCCCAATTTTATAGTGATTTTATAATTCAGTCTAAATGTACTGTCATATAGCATGAAAACCTCAATAAACTAGAAAACAACGAACAAGTCCTCTAATCAATGATAGAAAATACATAAAACCCAGGTTCTTGTCAAGAGCTAGAATTAAACTTATCTACTATTCAATCCTTTTATAAAACTTGGTTACAAAAATAATGTCCATATAGGCTTTTCTAGGTGTGGTTCTGAAGGCCATGTAATCTATTTATTCCTTTAGACATTTCAAAATTGTCAGATCAGGCCAGATTAGACCACTGCTGATTCATCTCACTCATAAACTCTCTCTCATAAAATTGCTTTTTGCATTATGTCATTTGCTTACACTGAGGAATATTATAAGAAAAATCATAAGCTCATTGTTATGGCTGCTGGAAGAATGCTATCCAAATGCTGTCCCTCTTTACATACATCAGGTCTCTGTAACATGAAGAGCAATGTTCTTATGCCCTGGACACTGTAGCCTGTAAATGATTCATCCTCCTCCTTTGTTTTGGCCATGAGGAAGCTCAGGGCAATATTTGCAGTCCTTTTCAACAAATGAATGGACTATGCAGTTTGCATCTCCAGAAGGAAATGTTACTTCAGTTTATTATTCTCCTATCTTTATCTCTACCTTTATGTGATTCTCTTTCCTGTGCTCTTGAATTATTATATTTTTTTGTTAACTGCCTCACATCCTTTGTGGAATAAGATGAGGTACAAAGAAACAATACAAAATCTAGAACTCAAAACAGAATTGGAGGAGTGTTAAAATTTTACTACATGATACTATACTTTGAAGAGAATACAGAAAGAAAACCCATTTGCAAAAAAAAGCTGTTCTTTCAAGTCCAGGATATCTGCCAGAATTCATATGCATTCAAACAATCTTCTATAATTCTGACATGTGTCTACTATACTATATAATATCAACTGAAACTCAGAATAATGACCAAGGGTACTAAAAGAGCCTATTAAAAGAATATTAAAATGTTTCCAGTTTCTCTCCATAAAACAAAAGTAGGTTAGACATCATTTTAAATATATTTTAACCATCACCACCACCACCACATTTTCCAGTTAAACCCTTTGAAAACCCAATTTAATGATCTTACCATTATCCAGGTGATCTAAGTAATTATGGACATTCTGTAAGGGTCTATTCTGGGCATCTCAGAAACTCAGTGGGCATTTCTACCCTCACAGTTTCAACTTCTATGTGAATGATTCCCAAATCTCTACCCATCTCAACTGGACTGCCTAGTCACAACCTCATGTAAAATACCCAAGATAGTGCCTAGCCTAACCCTTTCCAAAGACCTCTTTGTGTCCAATTCCAAGGTTTAAGTCATCTTTGGTATTCCATCTCTTCATCTCTGGTATTCCATCTTATCAGGCTTGACCATTTCTTCTTTTGAAGTGTCTCTGTGGTTGGCATTTTTCTTTTCCATTTGCACTTACATCTTATTAGTTCAGGCCCCAATTATAAGTTAATCTCTTTCTCAGACTTTCCATTTCACTGCCTCAGCATTGTTTTTTACCAAGTCACTTCCCTCAAACCTGCAATAACAGCTTCTTTTAACCTATTGCATCAAAGTGACATCCCTCAGTCTGAACTTTCAGGGAAATCCAGGATCTGGCCTCACACTAATTATCTGACATTTCCCATAACTATCCCTAAATCACCATTCACTACACCAGGTCAAATGGGTGAATGTACTCCCAGTGCTAAGTCATTCTTTACTCACTCTGCCTTTCCTCTCTACACCTGAAATACCCGCTTCTCTGCCTTAACCAAATCTTATGAATTCTTCAGGACATGGCTCGTGTCTCATCTCAAAAATGAAGCCCTCTCCTAATTATATCCCTTGTGGACCCTGTCCTTATCTGATTTCTTTCTGTATGCAAAATCAGTGTCAAACTTCTGAAGAGTTAATTGTCCTCTGTTTCATGTGCATGCTCCCCAAGGGGTTCTTATCTATTACCATGGATTTAATTATACATAAGCTGACCCCCAAAACTAAATCTCCATACTTGTCCTTCTTCACTAAACGTCAGACTTACACATCCAGCTGCCTACCTGACGGTGCCTCCTGAATATCTACTGGGCATCTCAGACTTAACATGTCCAAACAGAACTCTTGATTTTTACCAAAAAACATACACTCTCCAATCTTACTCATTTCAGCCCCATTAGCCAAGTAATTATGGACATTCTCTATGCCAAAAATCTAGAGGCAACTCTTGATTATTCTCTTTTCCTCACATCCCACTATAATCCATTAGGAAGATTTGTTGGTGCTACTCCCAAAATACAGCCCCAATCCAACCATTTCTCATCATTATCACTGTCATTCAAGTTATAAGCCATCACCTCTAAATGAACTTCTTTAAGAGTTTCCTAAATGATCTCTCTGCTTCTACTCTTTCTCCTTTAGAGCACATTCTCCATACAGCAGCCAGGATGATCTACTCAAAGCCAAAACCACATTATATAACTCTCCAGCTTAAAACTCTCCAGTGGCTTCCTATTACATTAGACTCAATCCAAACTCTTTATCACAGCCTAGAATGCTCTATGTAACCTGTCCCATTCCTACCTTTCTGACCTCAGCTTCTGCCACCACTGTATTAATTGTCCATACTGCTTCAGCATCTCTGGCTTTCTTTCCATCCCTTCATCAATATCAAAGGTCTTATGCACTAGCTGTTACTCTGCCTTGTTCTTTAACCACAGCATCCTTCACATGACCATCTTTTTTCTCATCTTTTAGGTCTCTGCTCAAATACTGCCTTTTCAGAGAAGCCCTAGACTACCATAAAGTCACTCTACCCCATCACCCAGTGTTACCATCTTTATATACAATAAATACAGATGACTGCTATCCTCTCTCACTAGAATGTAAACTTCTTAAGTTCTTTGAGGTAAAGTATCATGTACAATTTTTTGTATTTCCCATTACAGTTTGCCTGGCATGTAAGAACACCAATAAATAACCTAGTGACCAACTTATAAAATACCTTCGATCTACAAAACTATAAAAATTTCTAAAGCCAGATTTAAACACAGAGAAACTGCAAAAGGGGCAATGACATGACTACTGCTTTGTATAAGTTCAGAACCACGTGATTCTTGACTTGAACACACTTTCCTAATCACTCACTGATTTTTACTGCAACCACTTAAATTACATTCGGATGGCAACCACTCGGTAAAGAGAGCAAACTGAAGTCTTACTTAATGTTATAATGTCCAGTTTTCAGTGTACATCTATCAGGAAGCTGAGCCAGTTTCTTCGAGAGCATTTTAAAATACTTCCTGCACTCCTGCACGCCTGTGCCTTGTTCATAATCAGTAGAAGCAGAAAGTGGCAGTCCATCCCTGACACGAATGACTGATGCGGATAAAATCATAGACATTTCAACCAGCAGAGAAGACCTGAAACAAAATGAACAATTTGGGTTAGATAAAAAAACTATTCGCCTCACTAATAATCAAAGATATACTAATTAAAACAATGACATACTACACTTTCCTTAATAAATTAGCTTTTAAAAAATAATACTTGCTTCTTTCTGGTATTCTCTTAAGTATCTACAGAGGTAAATATTGAAATATTTACTCAAACTAATTTGGTGGTATTCAACAGAGTTTGAAAATATTTATGCCCTTTGACCACAATATATAACCCTATCCTAACGGAAGTAATCAGATTCAGACAACATTTTAGACAGAAAGACATTCTTTCATAGAAATTACCAAAAACAATCTAAACATCCAACAATAAAAGAAATGGTTAATTACAGTACATCCCTATGATGGAATATAAAGCACAATAGTTATGTTTGTGAAAAACAGTTTAATAATGTGGTAAAATCCTTATATTAGGAAAAAAGCAGGATAAAAACTGCAAATGTTGTTTTCCATAAAGACAAAAAGAAGGGAGAGATAAATGGGGAAATAGATATTAGAAGGAAACATGCCAAAATTATAATAATGCTTATCTCCAGAAAACAGGATTATGTGTGATTGTTATTTTATAATTTCCTAAATTTTCATAATATCCCACAATGGCCATATATTACCTTTATAATAAGAAAAAAATTATTCATAGTAAATCTTAAAGCTAAAGGAATAGTGTTTTAATACTGCTCTCAATCTCTTTATACCAGAAAATCATAATGGTCTCTTTTATTATATTCTGATCATGCTTCATAAAAATAGATAAAAGGACTTCACAGGCCAGGTCTGAAAGAAATCAGGTAAATGGAAACTTAGATTTAAGATATATAATACTGCTCAAATTTTAGCTTGTATAAAAACTATTGGAAGTTTGGTCAGAAAGGCAGATTTCTGAACCTCCTCCCACCCCCAAATTCTGATCCATTGACTGTGGGGTGGAGCTTGAGAATCTTTCATTTTTAACAAATTCCCGAGTAAATGCTATGTTTAGTTTCTACAGATCATACTTTCAAAAACACTAAATTAAAACATGTTCACAGTCTGAAATTAAGTGATAACTCTTTCCTGACAGGCCTTCAGAGCATAATGCTACTAAATACTGCTTTGCTAGCAGTAGGGGCAACGGTGAACACTGAAAAATTTGCTAACAATTTCATAGCTTTTTTCAAGATATTGTATCTCAGGGACTAAATTAACCCTTACCTGCCCTGTTCAGATAGGTCAAGACTATCTCATTCCAAAAAATGAAAAACTGAGTTAGTTAGAATATTTTAAAATGCCGCAGAAAACCAAGTGGTACCGAATCTGGAAATTAGTACTACAGCTCCTAGCTTTTGTTGCTATGTAAAGTCAAAATGTGACTATCCATTCATGATGGTAATTGACTAGAAACATTAACCCAAATAACAAAGTTAATGCATCATCTTTTCATGAGGAAATGAGAGGAATAGATAGGTATTAACATGTCCTTACTCTTTAATATTTTTCTCCTCCATTCGTTTAAAATGAAAAAAAAAAAAAAAACCAACAGAAATTCAATTAGCCTTTACCATAATAGGATCTTCCAACAAAAGTTCCAACATGACATATTCAAATTATTTTTTTCTATTCAATCAGTTTCTTTCCTTTTCTAAAAGCAGTAGCAAGAGAAAGCTGGGTTCCCTCAAAGGATGATATCTAAACTAAAACCCCTATTAAAAACTGTTACTATGTTTTGCTTATGAAATCATAATTATTATATTTAGCCTAAGAATAAGAAAGTAGGAAAATATCTTACTTCATACCTTTAGGCATGTATTATTTAAACATAAAATGTTTTCTTCCCAAAGTTTACTGCAACACAATAAGTACTCGGGGAATCAACATGAGAGCAGGGTTGTGACTTCTAGTTTTCCAAACACCCATATTCTTAGTATTTAAAAATAGACTGTATTATTTTATGCCTGATCTGTCTAGGATCTCAACAGAAATATTAAGAATAATCTTTATTACAGAGTGGCAATTTTCATGTAATTGTCAGTTACTCTTTTATGAATTAAAAACAGAAAGATATGATTCATATTTCCTAAAATATATACTGAGAAACAAACACCAACCTGCAAATTCCATTCACTTAACAAACATTTATTGAGTACATACCAAATGCCAGGGACTATGCCAAAGGCTATTCCTACCCCCAAGAATCATCAATAGATGAAAAGAGCAAACACAACACAACCTGTGTTGACCACCACTTAGCTAATTAGAAAAACATTGTTAGACAAACCTGCATTTCAGATACTCCTAATATATTTGGGCTTGTAACCAAAAGCACAACACAGCACTGATAGTCCCTGTCAAAATTCTTAAAAGGTTGTCAAAAAATTGCTTCTATTAGTAGATAAGATTCTTCTGAAGAGAAAAAGTTAAATCTCTTCCTCCCAGAATCATTTGACCTAACATCCAAACCAGTGAACTAACAAAAGAAACTAGTATGACTGTCCAATGAATAATGTCAGGCTTAACTAATTTGTAGATGGACTTCAATCACTTTAGGATAAGCAATCTCTCCTCTATCAACTAATACCTCCCTTCTCTTTCTATCTTGGATTCTTAATGCAGTTCCTTAAAAAAAAAAAAAACACTCCAATCTCATCTGGATTATGATAGTAGAAAAAGGTATCCACCCACATGAAGACCAAGCTAAGGTTAGAGTACCTTTAGAGTCTAGGCACAGTGGTGGTCGGGAAACCAAGGAAGCGTTGGGAGGAACCAAGGAAATCAAGAGGTTAACATTTGCATGGGGAGATTCAGGGCAATAGTAGTTTTATCAGGGCCATAGGTATATTTTTAGCATGATCCATTTTCCCTCACCTTTAACCCTGAAAAAAATCTGTCTTTAGATAGCAGAAAACTCATAGGGATTTGGGTACTGACCTGCATATCCTTTCCTCAAGAGCAACTGCTAAAGGAAAAAGCCCAAATTAGAATCTAGGTAGGTCTGGGAAAACATTTACCTAGAGGCTGATCTCTTCTTCACAACCTTGTGGGGTAATGACTGTGGGCCACCAGGAAGGCAATTTCTCAAAAAGTAATTAACAAAATCCAATACAGAAGTATATTTTATATCTACTTTCAACAAGATGCTTTCATAATAGGTAAAAACATTTCATATTGCGTTAACCACTCATATTTTAAGTTCATTATTTCCCAAACTTAATTATCCAACTATCCTTTTCAGAATTCTTATATCTACATTGCACTTGTACTATTATTTACCTAAAGCAGCCTTTCAACTACTTATTTTTTTGCCCTATCCTTAGCAATAATATCTGTGAAATCAGTTTTGAGGTGTTACATTTTTCTAATTTAGAGAATTTTTTTTGTTTCATCCAAATGTGTGTGTTTAATTTTTTGGAAAATTATTTAATGTTCATCTGCTTATACTCAAATTATCTTGCATGGGAAACACTCCCTTGGTACATATTTCATTGAAAATGCTGGCTGAGATCTGTGGAAATGGGGGCAGGGGCTTTGGGGGGAGAAAGCTATACTAATTATGGCCCACAGGGTGGGAGCAAGATTGAGTGAAAAGGGAAGGACTCAACAGCCATAGGTTAACAGAAAGACACTTGAAAGACAGAGCTTAAAAGAGGAAAAGGGGAAAGAGTGCCAAGGACAATCAGAATTTATTTTATGGCTTTGCCTATGCCCCCACCTTACCAGAAGCCTTCAATACTATTATAGGTGCTTGTACTACAAAGTATGTATAAGACCTCAGGCTCCAGAGTAGATACCCATATCTAGGAACAGGGCCCTCAATACATGCACAAATTGTGAGTCCCCAACAGTGAGGTAGGTATAATCTCCATTTACAGATGAGGAAACTGAAGGTCCCTTTCTCAATGTCACTACGAATATACAGCAGAACTGGTGCTTAAACTTAAGTATCTTGTATCTCTGTATCACTGTGCTACATCAGTCTCCTTAAACCAGCAAGGAGCAAGAAGCCAGTGATACAGAAGCTTTCTAGCTACTCTTTGAAATAATAAAAGACCACCTTACATTTTCTATAAGAGGCAGTATAACAGTTAACAGGACGGAGTCTGGAACAAGTGCCTGGGTTCAAAACCTGGCTCCACCATGTGCTAACTGTAAACTTGGGCAAGCTTTGCCTTTCTGTATTCAATTTGCTCACCTATACATTGTGGTCACTAATAGCACGTATCTCCTAGGATTATTTTAAAGACACTAATAGTATCTACCTTACAGAGCTACATAAAGAACCTGAAACATCACCTTGAAGACTGAAAGTGCAATATTGTTTATTATTATTAATTTACTGACTGCCCTCTAATTATCAGGCACTTTATATACTACCTGATTTAAGCCTTCCAATAACCTATGAGATAGGTACTATCAGTTCCATTTTTCCTTTGAGGATATTCAAGCTCAGAAAAGTTAAGAAATTTATTCAATTCTTAAATTCGCAAGTGACAGATTTAGATCCAGGCCTAACTCTAACCACTCTATGAGATACTGCCTCACAACGTTTTCAAGTTTCTTACTCAGGTATTTGGAAAGTCACAGGCACCCCTTTGAAAAGACCTAGGCTTCTTTTAAACATCGATATAAAACACAGATTTTAAAAAAATCAATTCATACACACACACACACACACACACACACAAAGGTACTAAATTGGTTATCATGGTTCTCAACATAAGAAATGTCCAGATATCCCATTAATTTAGGGCATGGTCACACATATCAAATACTGAAATACAACCTTCAATAATGGAAAGTGTTGGTACTGTTTCAAGTACTAATTCCTTATAATCTCAGCACGTGAGCAAATTCAGAATTTAGAAAAGTGATTGTTCCACCTGTTAGATGGGATTACAACATCTTGCGTCTGGTGGCTGACACTTTAGCCCTGGACTTTGCCTTGGCTGTACAGGCATAGGAGGGACTGGTTCTCAAGCTCTCCAACTGCCCCCAAGAGGTTGATCCAGGAAACTGAGGAGAAAAGTCCAAAGTTGTTTTCGCTGGCAGAGAGATTCAAGCCAGCTGGGGCTCGGCCTCCTATTTTGGAGCCCTCTTCCATCTGTGGAGCCAATTGCTCAGGTCTCCTATAAGCCACATTGCACCCAAAGTGCCACTAACGGGCCTTAAGAGCCTTCTTTGGCCAACGAGGTCAAATCTCTGGGCTCAATGCTCATTAAAACCCCACTGAACGCAAAATAAGCCACTAGTTCAAATCCCACCCTGCTTTTAAAAAATAGGAAATGCCACATCAAGCTCTCTGGTCCACCTAAGTAGCCTAGGTAGATGGCCGTGTTTCCAGCAACTGGACGCCAGGGAATGCCCCCCACTGCTGGCAGCCCACAGCGACTGTCCCTCCCCCCGGGTCCCCTGCCTGAGCAGTCCCATACCCAAGACAGGTCAGCCAAGGGGCAACTGCCACTCGTGCGACCCCACAGCCCCCGTTAAGCTGAAGGGGAAGAAGTCCCCGCAATCCCACCCCTCCAATGCTCCGCGGCTCCAACCACCCGGCTCCCGCCCCCCAAGGCACGCGCTGGGTTCCTGCTCGGGAGGTCTGTAGTCGCGAGGGCGAGGGTCACAGCCGTGGCGGGAGGGAGGGAGAGCGAAGGGACCCAATCTTGAGCGACCCTAAGAGGGTTGAGGAACGAGAACTGGGAGGGGCCAGGTCGTACCTGCCGAGCCGAGACCCGCCGCTCCAAATGACGCGCCCGCAGTGCATTATGGGGCCAGGGAGTGGCCTTTCCTCGGGGCAGCCCCACGTCCAACGTGGCTGGCGCCTGGCGGGATCAAGCCCCGCCCCCTCCCTTCGGCCCGCCCAGGCCAATCAGGGTCTGTGGGAAGACACATTGGCCCGCCCCCTCCCCAGGCCCGAGGTTGTCCCGCCCCGTTCCAGGAAAGATTGGCAGCGTTTCACGCACCTGCGCCAAGACGTTGCAAAGTCCTCTGGTGACAGCTAATGTTGTCCTTCACAAATGAAGCTAATCTCTCCTGCTGGTCGCCGGTATCTGGAGTCAGTTCGTCTCTCACGCGGCCACACAGCAAACATTATCCAAGGAGCGGGGGGAAAAGCCCTCTCTGAGTGAGCAAGAAAAGGACTTGTCCCATCTATCACCACACAAGCAGGCACCTAACCTTGGCAAAGAAATGCCAGATGCAGACCCTACGGGCCCTTTCACCCTTTGCCTGGACATGCATTATTAAATAAACACTTGATGACTGTACCACGTGCCAAGCCCGGTGTTGGGCATTGGGTTACAGGAAAGAACATAACACTGAATGGAATCTAAAGTGTAACAGGAGCAAGAGATGTTAAAGCATAAATCATTACATAATTATAAATTGTGATCAGTACTATGAAGAAAAACTAGTGGGTGTGATGATGAATTAATTTTGGACTATCAGGGAAGATATTTTTAAAGAAGTGTCCAGGTATATGAAACAACCTTAAAGGATGTTTCAGGCCAAAAGAACATTAAGTGTTAGGTGGTTGGGGCATGAAAGAAATTGGTGCGTTCTAAGAACTGAAAGGAAGTCAATGTGGTTGAAACGAAGGGAGCAAGCTTGGGCTGAGATGAGACAGAGGCCAGACCATGCAACCTCTTATTGGCCACATAATAGATTTTAGACTGTATTTTGGAATGTATCCTAAGGTTAATGGGCAGCTAATATAAAATGTTGAGTAGAATCTGATTTACATATTTAAAAGCTCACTCAGCCTATTTGTGGGGGATAGTTTGGAGGAGGGCAGGAGGTGTTGCTGAAAGGCCAGTTTAGGGGCAGTTACATTAGTCAAGGCTAGAGATGATGGTGGCTTAACCTAGGGTAATGGCAGTAGAGACAGTGAGAGTTAGATAATTTCAGGACATGTATAAATGAGAGGTGGAATCTAAGGACTTGATAATAGATTGATTTTCTGGGAAGAGTAAAAAAAGGGGAGCATTAAGAATGACTCCCTAAGTAACTAGATGGATTAAGAAGGCTTTTACTGATTCAGGGAACATAGAGGAGCAAATGGTTTTGGATACAAGTTTGAGATGCTTTTAAATGAGGTGTCAAACAGATTCGGATGTTTAAGTCTGGAGGTCAGAAGAAATGGCTAGACTAATTATATAAGTTTGGTGGTTGTTGGAATGGGTTAACCCAGTAATTCCACTTATAGGTATATATGCAATAGAAATGTATTCATATGTTAACCAAAAGACATATATAAGAATGTTAACAGGATGAGCAAATTTTAGAATATTCATATAGTGGAATAGCACACAGGAAAGAGAATGAACCTTTTACAACTACACACAAAACATGGATGAATTTCACAGTCATAAAATTGAACAAAAGACGCCCGACACAAAAATTTTTTTTATATTATTCTACTTGTATAATATTCAGAAACAGACAAAAATAATATATGGTAATAGAAGTTGGGATATTGGTTATCTTTAAGTGGTATTAAATTTAAAAAGGGCCACTAAGGGGGCTCCTGGAGTTCTAATACTGTTGTTCTTGATCTGTGTGTTAATTACACCAGTAAGTCCAATTAATGAAAATTCATCAAGCTATACACTTAAGATTTATGCAATTTTTCAGTATGTATTATATATATATGTATATATATGTGTGTGTGTATGTATTTTTTTTTTTGAGAGAGAGAGTGTGTGTGTGTGTGTAAGCAGGGGAGGCGCAAAAACAGGGGGAGAGAGAGAATCCCCCAAGCAGGCTCCATGCTATCAGCACTGATCCCAATGTGGGGCTCAAACTCAAGAACCATGAGATCATGACCTGAGCTGAAATCAAGAGTCAGATGCTTAACTGACTGAGACACCCAGGCACCCCTTATATATATATTTTTTAATCAATAAAAATTTTACATTTTTAAAATGTTATGGGTGGGGCATCTGGCAGGCTCAGTCAGAAGAGCATGCAACACTTGATCTCAGGGTTGTGAGCTTTGGGTGCCATTTTGGGTGTAGAGATAACTTAAAAAAGTGGAATCTTAAAAAAATAAATAAAACTGATATGAGTGATGTAGCCATCAATAAGTTACTGGTACCAGATAACCTTCCTATCACAAACAATAGAAAAGTGGACCAAATCTATGAAACAAGTGTTTTCAAACACTGGACAATAGGTACAGTAAGACTGTGATACTGGAAAGAAGGAAAACAAATAAGATGAGGCCAAAGGTTTCCCTAGATTTCTTTCTGGAGGTATTTACCTAAGCACGGAATAGAAGAAAGCCAAACGGAATACAGTTCTCTTGCAAAATGAGGAGAGAGAAATTGGAATTAGGAGAGATTCAGGCAACTTAAATCTGCAGGGCAGAATATCAGAGAAAGAGCTCCAGAAATATGCATAAGGGTCTACATGAATCTTTAGTGTAGGTTTAAGGATAGACTTCATGAGGCTAGTTAAATAACAATTACTGGGGGAACTATAAGCTGAACAACTACTAGAACTTAAGTAAAGTTTAGAAACATTCAAGTTCTGACCAATTGGAATGAAGAAACCTTATTAAACACCTGGCGTATTTGCTAGGGATACCTCAGAAAGGCCACATTTTAGAGAGAAGGCTAAAAATAAACTAGCCCAACATTAAAGGCTATTCTATCCGTTCAAAACAAAGCTGAAAAAGCTTATCTGCAAGTAATTAACTACTTGCTTGAATGAAACTTAATCTTTAAATAAAGACAAAATCCAGGCACCAAACCAGTAATACCTAAAATGTCCATTATTCAATAAAAAATTACTGTATATGTGAAGAAGTAGGAAAATGTGAACAGGAGAAAAATCAGTCAATAGAAACAGACCCAGAAATGGTGAAGATGATGAAATTAGCAGATAGGAACTTTAAAGCAGGTGTTATAAGTGTGATCAAGAATTTGAAGAAAGACCTAAATGTAATCAAAACAATGAATCGGAACCTCTAGAGTAGTAAAATATAATATCCAAAATGAAAATTTCATTGGATGGGCTTAAAAGCAGCTTAGACACTGCAGAAGAAAAGATCTGTGAAGAAAGAAACTGTTCAGAAGAATGAACTATAACAAAGTGCAAGGACAAGTAAACTTGAAAATAAAATGGACAGAGCCTTAATAACCTGTAAAACAATACGTATGTTAGTTATCTAACATATGTGTAACTAGAGATGCAGAAAGACAGGAGAGGAGATTTTTTAAAATATGAAGAAATAATAAAAGTTTTCTAAGACTGATAAAAAATATAAACCCATAGTTCCAAGAAAGAAAAACAACCCCAAAAATGATAAACACAAAGAAATCCTTACCAAAGCACACTACACTCACACTGTTAAAAACAATACTAGGGGCACCTGGGTGGCTCAGTCTCAGTCAGTTAAGCATCCAACTTCAGCTCAGGTCATGATCTCAGGGTTCTGTGAATCCGAGCCCTGCATTGGGCTCTGTGCTGACAGCTCAGAGCCTGGAGCCTGCTTCTGATTCTGTATCTCCCTCTCTCTCTGCCTCTCCCCAGCTTGTGTTCTGTTTCTCTCTGTCTCTCAAAAATAAATAAATGTTTAAAAAAAATTTTTAAAGAAAGAAAATACTAGAAAAGATCACAGAAAAAGCCACATTCTATATAAGGAACAGACAACAATCACTACTGACTTCACATCAGAAAGAATGTAAGCCAGAATATAATAGAATAAAATCTTTACAGTCCTAAAAGAAAACCTCTGTCAATCTAGAACTTTATATCCAGCAAAAATTATTTCAAAAAATAAAGGTGAAATAAAGGCACTTTCAGACAAACAAAAGATGAGAGAATTTGTTACTAGCATACCTGAATTATAATAAATGCTAAAGAAAGTTCTTTCGATTAAACAAAAATGATTCTAGATGGAAATTTGAATTTACACAAAAGAAACAAAAACTGTCAGAAATGGTGAATAGGGGAGTTAATACAAAGACTTTTCTCTTTTACAATTTTCTCTAAAATATAAATAATCATTTAAATCAAACACAGTAACCAGGGCGCCTGGGTGGCTCAGTCAGTTAAGCGTCCAACTTCAGATCAGGTCATGATCTCACAGTTTGTGAGATTGAGCCCCACATGGGGCTCTCTGCTGTCAGTACAGAGCCTGCTTCAGATCCGCTGTCCCCCTCACTCTCTACCCCTCCCCTGCTCGTTCTCTCTAAATAAATAAATAAATAATAAACTTAAAAAAAAAAAAAGAATTAGCCACTATCGGCTTACCTAAGCTCTTTAAAAAAAAAAAAAAGTAACAATGTTTTGTTAGGTTTATATCACATGAAGAAGTAAAATACACATTAGCAATATAAAGAAAAGGAGACTGGATATAAGGATACTATGACTGGATATGGGATACTGGTATAAGGTTCTTACACCATACCTGAAATGGTATAATTTGAAGGTAGAATGTGATATTTTAAAGATCTGTATTGTAAGACAAATGACTACAAGGAAAAAGAAGAGGTATTTAAAATTTAATCAGCCGACAGAGGAATTAAAATCAGAATGCTATAAAATACTCAATCCAAAAGAAAGCAAGGAAAGAGTTAAAATGGAACAAAGAACAGATAGATAAAAACCAAATAGCCTGGGCACCTGGGTGGCTCAGTTGGTTAAGCATCTGACTTTGGTTCAGGTCACGATCCCACAGTTTATGAGTTTGAGCCAGCAGTGAACTCTCACTGTCTGTGCTGACAGCTCATAGCCTAAAGCCTGATTCAGCTTATGTGTCTCCCTCTCTCTCTGCCCCTCCCCTGCTTGCTCTCGGTCTCTGTCTCTCAGCAAATAAATAATAAAAAAATTTTTAAAAAAACAAATAGCCTATATGACTGATTTACACATAACACATATTGAAAACTATATTAAATGCAAATGGTCTAAACTCTGCTTTAAAAGGCAAATTGTCTTATTGGATTTGAAAAATTAGTCAAGGCCCAACTATATGCTATCTACAAAAAAATTCAGTTTAAATATAATGACATAGATCAGTTAAAAGTAAAAAAAATGAAGAAAGAGGGTTGCCTGGGTGGCTCGGTCGGTTAAGCATCCAACGTCAGCTCAGGTCATGATCTCACAGTTTGTGAGTTTGAGCCCCACATCAGGGACAGCACAGAGCCCACTTTGGATCCTCTGCCCCCCCCCTACTCTCTCTTTCTCTCAAAAATAAATAAACATTTTTTTTAAAAAAGAAAAAAACCCCAATCACTAATTTAAAAAAAGGTGAAGTAGTTATATTAGTATCAAAGTGAACTTCAGAATAAGGAATATTATCAAGGTTAAAGAGGGATGTTTTATAATGATAAGAGATTTATTTCATCAAAATAAGCACACATCCTAATAGAAATGCATCTAATAACAGAGCTTCAAATACACAAAGCAAAAATGGATAGAAGAACTGAAAGGAGAAGAAGGCAAGTCCACAATATAGGTGGAGATCTCATCACTTTCCCTCAGTAAGTGAGAACAAGTAGACAGAAAGCCAATATGGTAATAGAAGACATGAATTAGCAACCAACTTGGCACAACTGATATTTATAAAACGGTTCACCAAACAACAGCAGAGTACACATTCTTTCCTAGCCAAGATAGACCATATGTTGGGCAATAAAAATAATTTTTTTAATTTTTGAAAATGTTTTTATTTATTTTTGAGAGAGAGAAAGAGAGAGAGAGAGAGAGAGAGAGAGAGAGAGAGAGAGAGAAAGCAGGGGAGGGACACAGAGAGAGAGCGAGACACAGAAACCAAAGCAAGCTCCAGGCTCCGAGCAGTCAGCACAGAGCCCAACACAGGGCTCGAACCCACAAACTGTGAGATCATGACCTGAACCGAAGTCGGACACCCAACCGACTAAGCCACCCAGGTGTCCTGGCAGTAAAAATAATTTTTAAAAAACATTAAGCAAAAGAAACCAGATACTAAAAAGTACATTCTGTATTTGTCCATTTACATGAAGTTCTAAACAAATACAACTAATCTGTAGTGAGAAGAAAATCATAAAATGGTTGCCTCTAGTGGCTGGGTTGACTAGAAAGGGGCATGAGGGAATTTTCCGGAGTTGGTGATAATGTTCTCTCTCTCTCTCTTTTTTTTTTTTTAAGAAATTTGAACTTTTCTTTGTTTTATGTTTATTTTTGAGAGAGGGAGAGAGAGAGAGAGAGACAGAACATGAACAGGATAGGGGCAGAGAGAGAGGGAGACACAGAATCCAAAGCAGGCTCCAGGCTCTGAGCTGTCAGCACAGAGCCCGATGCAGGGCTCAAACCCATGAACTGTGAGATCATGACCTGAGCTGAAGTCAGATGCTTAACTGACTCAGCCACCCAGGGGCACTCTATCTTGACAAGGGTTTGGGTTGCAGGGATGTATGCATTTTTCAGAACTCATTAAATGGTATGCTTGAGACTTTTGCATTTCATTGTATATAAATTTTATCTCAAAAGTAAAAAATAGCATAAAAATATTAAAGTCTATTTAGCAATTCTGAAACTACTTTCTGCATTTTCTAGGTCTCAGCAAATGGGTAAATACATTGAGGATAATGCAAGCCAGTTTCCTCACATCAGAGAAGGTAGTTAAAAATAAGGGAGTTATCTAAAAATAAGGAAGTTATCTAAAAATAAGGAAGTTACTTAAAAATAAAGGAATTACTTAAAAATAAGGGAACATAGTGCCATTTCCACTGAAAGGAACCAGAGATCTTGGTGGGGGGGGGGGTGGATTTCATCTCAGTCCTGAGGCACAGAAGGAATAATGTGAGCCTGTACCATCTTGTGTCAGAAAGCAAAGAAGTACCAAAGAATGTCAGGACATAGGAGCCAGCTTAAAGGAATTCCCACGGATTCAGTCTGGGACATTATAAACACCAATCTAAACAGTGATTGTAATATTTTATAACGCATTGACTGGAATAAAAGTAATGAGTTAAACAAATAGTCCATAGTCCATACACATAAATTTAAATAATAAATAAACACATTTAAAAATAAGGAGGGAAAGCTTTTCCTGATAGTAGAACACCAAGTAATAAACACCAAAGGAATGATGGAGTTAGAAAATCATGAACAGATGCCAATGCCAACATTACTAGTCAAAAGTTGAATGAGGGACAGCATATTTATCCATTCTCAAAACATCTCCCCAAATTGCCTATTAAACAATGGAACAACCAGGAACCTTACAGTAAAGAAGTCTGGTAGACAATGATAATGACAATGCTAATTGCAATAAGCTAAAAGTCAATAAAAATCTAACCAAAGGTTCTGGGAGGATTACAAAGGGATAACTGACTGAGCTTGAGAGAAGCAAAAAAAAAAAAAAAAAAAAAAAAAAAAGTTTGTTTTACAAAAAGGGGTGATGTTTGAGGAGACTTACAGGAAGAAGAAAAGTGTATCAGGCAAACTGTGGTGGGGCATGGAGAATTTAGATATTTAGATATAGGCATGTGGAACAGCATTAACAATTTAGGGAACTGCAAGTGATCTCCTAGTGCTACAGTGTGGATGGGAAATGAAGCAAAAAGAAAGGCCAGACTTCAAAGAGCTGATATGCCAAACTACCAAGTTTGACTTTTTCCTGCAGTCAATGGGAAGGCACTGAAGGATTTTAGGCAGAATAATAGTAAATGCATGTATTCTTAAAGAAAGAAAGAAAGAAAGAAAGAAAGAAAGAAAGAAAGAAAGAAAGAAAGAAAGAAAAATAAACCTTAGTGTTTTAAAAATAAACACATTCTAGAATGGTACAAAAAAATGTCTAACTATAAAATAGCTGTAAGAAAATAAAGATGGATTTGGCTTTGAGATAAAGAAATGTTTCTATGCATAAAAGCAATGAAGAAACCACAAAGAAAAGGATTAGAAGATCACATCAAAGTATAAAGTGTCTGTACATGAAAACAAATAAATGAAAATTCAGGCAACAAACTGAGTGAAATATATGCAACATATGACAAAGAATGCCAACATACCTCATCAAAATAAAAAGCTTCTGCACAGCGAAGGAAACAATCAGCAAAACTAAAAGGCAACCAACAGAATGGGAGAAGATATTTGCAAATGACATATCAGATAAAGGGTTAGTATCCAAAATCTATAAAGAACTTATCAAATTCAACATCCAAAACACAAATAATCCAGTGAAGAAATGGGCAAAAGATATGAATAGACACTTCTCCAAAGACTATATCTAGATGGCTAACAGACACTTGAAAAGATGCTCAACATCACTCATCATCAGGGAAAAATACAAATCAAAACCACAATGAGATACCACCTCACACCTGTCAGAATGGCTAAAATTAACAACTCAGGCAACAACAGATGTTGGCGAGGATGCAGAGAAAGAGGATCTCTTTGGCACTGCTGGTGGGAATGCAAACTGGTGCAGCCACTCTGGAAAACAGTATGGAAGTTCCTCAGAAAACTAGAAATAGAACTACCCTACAACCCAGCAATTGCACTACTAGGTATTTATCCAAGAGATACAGGTGTACTGTTTCAAAGGGGCACATGCACCCCCATGTTTATAGCAGCACTATCAACAATAGCCAAAGTATGGAAAGAGCCCAAATGTCCATCGATGGATGAATGGATAAAGAAGATGTGGTATATATACACGATGGAGTATTACTCAGCAATCAAAAAGAGTGAAATCTTGCCATTTGCAGCTACATGGATAGAACTAGAGGGTATTTGCTAAGCAAAATTAGTCAGAGAAAGACAAATATCATATGACTTCACTCATATGAGGACTTTAAGATACAAAACTTCAAGATGAACTTAAGGGAAAAGAAGTAAAAATAATATAAAAACAGGGAAGGGGACAAAACATAAGAGACTCTTAAATATGGAGAACAAACAGGGTTTCTGGAGGGGTTGTGGGAGGGTGGATGGGCTAAATGGGTAAGGGGCACTAGGGAATCTACTCCTGAAATCTTGTTGCACTATATGCTAACTAACTTGAATGTAAATGAAAAGAGAGAGACAGAGACAGAGATAGAGACAGAGAATTAGGAACATGCCCATTGCAAATGGGCAAGGGCACTAAAAAGATAATTCACTAAAGAATTATAAGTGGTCAACAAACATTTAAATGGTAATTAAATGGGGAAACATCCCACTTTTCTAGAAGGAGCTGTATTTCAGAGTAAATAAGTAGTCCCAGTTGATGAGAGAAAGCGCTACTTAATAGAATAATAAAAATAAATATAACAGAAGGGATGACAGATTTATAAAATCATCACTTTCAACTCAAATGAAAACATTGATTTAGGCAGAAATTAGCCAGGTGGTAAAGTCAGGAGGTGAGCGGTGGATGGACAAAGGACATTCTTCTGATGCCAAAATATACCACATAGATTACTGTTCAGTTGCAAAGGGGAAAACCCACCCATCCAATGAAGTGGAAAGGTTGCTACCACTCTAATCCCAGGTCAATCTGAACATCCCCAATTGACTGTAAAATGTTATAGCTCAGCCACCTGATGTGATGCAGTAAGAAGTGCACATCACCTGTGATACATTCTTTCCAAAACAATGTTTAGCTTGAATCTATCATATCGTTACAGCTAGCTCCCCATTCACAAAAAAACACACAAATTTTAATTTTTTAGACATAGATAAAGTTAAAAAAAAAGTCATCATTTAACCTTTTTAAAAGAATCTTCCTCTTACTATTTTAATGGGTATCTTCCACACAAACTTTTTTTTTAACGTTTATTTATTTTTTTTGAGACAGAGACACAGAGACAAGCTCTGTGTCTCTCAATAATAAATAAACATTAAAAATTTTTTTTTAAAATGAGATCACATTCTACATCTTGTTCTACAACTTGATGATATTTCATGGACAATCCCTCTTCCTACCCCATCTGTCACTATCTGTGGATTTACTTCATTCTTTTTCACAGTGGCAGATGGTAATACGGATGTATGGTAAGTTATTGAATCACTTTCTATTAATGGATGTTCAGGTTCCCTTTTCATGCCATTACATATATTGCTATCAGAAACACCATCAAATGTACATCTATGTGATGTATTTAGGTTGGACAGATCCCTTGAAATAGAATTTCCTGGTTAAAGGGCATGCCACATTGCTCTAAAAAATCCTATACTATCTTATACCATAACCAATAATGTGTGCAATTTTCCCACATCCTCAAACAAAGCTGGATTTGTATCATCAAGCTGTCTCATTTTTTCCAGTTTGAATAGTGGGGAGGGGGTGGAAGTTTACCTCATTGTTAAGCTCATAATTTTGATATTATTAATGAGGATGGCAATTGTTTTATATGTTTCTTGGAAAAATGTGTTTCATCTTTTATAAACTGCCCATTCATCTGTCTCTTTGCCAAAACAATCTATGAATAACTATTAGTCTGATGAAATCCTGGATTTAAAGTAGCTTTTTTAGGGGTACCTGAGTGGCTCAGTTGGCTGAGCTTCTGACTCTTGATTTTGACTCAGTTCGTGATCTCACAGTTTGTGGGTTTGAGCCCCATATCAGGTTCTGCACCGACAGTATGGAGCTTGCTTGGGATTGTCTCTCTCTCTCTCTCTCCCTACTTCTCTCCCCCTTCCCCATTCTCTCTCTCAAGATAAATAAACTTAAAAAAAAAAAAGTAGCTTCAATTATTACAACCTCCATTAACCAAGAATAAAATGTCTCCTAGACCTTTGTTATTAATGTGTGTCTGTTTGGATCCAAAAGTCCAAAAATCTTTTTGATGTTCTCCCTTTAAAAAAGTAGACTTTGGGGCACCTGGGTGGCTCAGTCGGTTGGGCGTCCGACTTTGGCTCAGGTCATGATCTTGCTGTCCGTGGGTTCGAGCCTCGCGTCGGGCTCTGTGCTGACAGCTCAGAGCCTGGAGCCTGTTTCGGATTCTGTGTCTGTCTGTCTGTCTGTCTGTCTCTCTCTCTCTCTCGGACCCTCCTCCGTTCATACTCTGTCTCTCTCTGTCTCAAAAATAAATAAATGTTAAAAAAGTAGACTTTCATGCCATACTTTCCAGATAGTTATATTATCATAATCTTCCAGGTGGAGAACCAGAGCACGACTGTGTTGTACTCATTTAGAGTCACAAAATGATTCAGTGGCAGACATGCATCTCAAATCCATCATTCCATCTTATTTTTCAATTATGCTCCCCACACTTTCCTTCTCCAATTCACTCCCCACCAGTCTCATTTACTGGAATAAAGAGCCAGTTAGTATTCATAGGTTTTATTCAACACATAAATATGTAAGTTCATGAAAGAAGGAAACGATCGCACATAAGCTATAAATTATTTCTTATTCCTGTTTACAAATAATGTTTTAATTACTGTATACTTCTTGGCTATAGGAAAAATGACTTAGAAATAATTTCCCCTCCAACCAAAATTCAGTAATATATATGTTTTAGTACAGTGGTGCTTGCACAGAGAAACCTCAATGTGACATTGCTGCTGTAGTTTAAGGAGAAAAAAAAAAAAGGTAAGCTGCAAGGAAAGGACTTTAAACTTTTATTACAGGAGAGGGTTTTAGGTAGGGGAAGTTCTCCAAATCCAAAATACTGTTTCCCTAACAGCTATAAATACATCCGTCATTTCTTCACCGCCCCCATACAGCAGTGACCTTGTAGGATAGATGCAGTGAAGAGAAAAACCTATTTCAGAAATGAGGAGTTAACCATGTGGTATAACAATACCTCTTCTTTAACCATTTCCTGGGGACTATGAAATGTCGCTATTAACACGGATAAAAATGATTTAAAATAACAATTACCATTTGTTTATTATATGCTAATTACTTTGCACTCATTTTGTTTTTCTAGCAACTCTGTGCCTTAACTATTATAATTAAATTATTATTTTATAGGACTAACTAAGCCTCAGAAAACTTGGCCATGTTCCCACAGTTAGTGAATATAAGAACCAGGATTCAAATCCAGGCTGCTGACTCACATGCTGGTTCTTTTCCCTGCGAAGCTTTGCTGCCACAGCACCACAGGTGGTTCTGCAGGGGTGATGGCAGACCGGCTGTTTTAGACTTGTCCTCTTAGGACACTGCACATGTCACCGGGATCCAGCCACGTCTGGGTTTTCCTTTCAGCTGTGCAAGTTCAGAAAGTCTGTGTTGTGAGTTGGTTTATCCTGGAGTGGAGTAAAATACCAGGCCATGAGCATCCCAAGCAAGATCTAGCCAGGCACAGACAAAATCCACAGGTCTGTGGAGGGGAGAAGAAATAAAAACTAAGGAGGGCACCGAGATTGGAGACAGAAATACCAAAGCAAGACAACATAAGAGGAGATGTGAAGTCCATGCCAAAGATCATAGCAGTCTATTATTGAAAGCCACATAATGGTATGGTCAAGATTCTCCCGTGGCCAAATGGCAACCAGGGGCAATAAGGTCTACAGGAGCTTTAGCTTCTCCCACTTGGGGAGAAACCAGCCTGTGCAAGTCTGGAAGCTAGCTGTGAATGAAAGGCAAACTGTGGGCTGGGGCTGCAGAGCAGAGGGCAGGTGCAGCTTTTTGAGGTGGCCCAATTGACTCAGAGGGGCAGCCATACTAGAAACTAAGTTGTTTCCTGACAAACTTAACAGAAGACCATAGGGGAGGGGAAGGGGGAAAAAAGGATACAGAGAGGGAAGGAGGCAAACCATGAGAGACTCTTAAAAACTGAGAATAAACTGAGGGTTGATGGGGCGTGGGAGAGAGGGGAAAGTGGGTGATGGGCATTGAGGAGCGCACCTGTTGCGATGAGCACTGGGTGTTGTATGGAAACCAACTTGACAGTAAATTTCATATTAAAAAAAGAAAAAGAAAAAAAACCTAAGTTGTAGGTTACTTCGCCAAGCACACTCAACTTCCCTTTCCAGCCTGTTTCTGACTTATATTCTTGGAAGGATTAGTTTATCAATTACATGATCCATTCCTGCTTAGCCACAGCTGACTGAACCATCTGACCAAAGGAGCTGGTCAGCAACCAGTCAGACTCTAAATTTGATCTAAGAAATATAAAGACAGAGTTGGTCAGATGCCATGTGCATGGAGCTGCAAGGTCATGTAGTGGGTAGGACAGTGAGTCTACGAAGTGCCACACATGGCTCAAATTACAGGGGAGCAAATTGTTTGGAACATAGCAAGAAAAGCCCAAGAGAAACAAACAAGACTGTGTATGCTCAGTCAGAGACAGAGGCAAGTAACTCATTTTATGGTTTCCAATTGAGGAGAGGAGATTTCCTCCAATTAAATTCTCTGTGAGGTTCCCCTCAATCTTAATTTTTTTAAAAAAAAAATCCTCTTTTTATGAGTTTTTTAGAGTGGATTTCTTTTCTTACCAATAATTTCTGACTCAGGCATTGATTTGTGAATATGAATAACATTGTGGTACAGCATAGGGAATACAGTCAATGGTATTAGAATCACGTTGTATGATAATAGATGGTAGCTACACTTGTGGTGAGCATAGCATAACATAAACTTGTCACAACACTATCTCGTACACCTGAAACTAATGTAACACTGTGTGCCAAATTTTTTAATTAAGAAAATGACAACACACACACACACTGCATGCATGGAGGACATAATTCTACTTAAAAAAAAATAGAATGCCATTGTATTCATGAACAGTGAGACAGTCCTTTCCAACAAGAACTTTTACGTCCAAATACATGGAAAATGGAATTCGTAATCTTTGTGATCAGAGTGCCAGAGCCCAGAGTGTTGGGTCATCTTATAAGAAGTTTGGCTTTGGCCAAGGCAGCAGCTGGAGAGCGCTCCTTCCTGGAGAAGCAGAGGGAAATGAGCCATCTTTGAGCACCTACGAAGGGACCCTTGGATGTTACATAGAATTATATCCTTTAACTCTCACAGCCTTATTATTCAGTTATAGAAAGAATGTGAAGCTCCAAAAGGTTAGCTAAACTGCTCAAGGTCACAAAACTAAGAACAAACACAGCTGAGAATCAAAGTCAGGCCACTTTTCCTTGTGGGAACTCTGTCTCCCAAAGACCAACATCCTAACAGCCACCCATTACAGCCCCATCCTCCTTGGGCAGTGCAATGGTTAATATTATATGTCGACCTGGCTGGGCCACAGTGTTTGGTGGTTGCTCAAACATTATTCTGGATGTTTCTGAGATGGTGTTTTTTGGATGAGATTTCATTTAAATCTGCAGACTTTTGAGAAAAACAACTTGTTCTGCATAATGTGAGTGAGACTCATCCAGATAGTAGAAGGTCTAAATAGAAGAAAATACTGACCTCTCCCAGGCAAAAAGGAATTCTGCCAGCAGACAGCCTTCAGAATTGAACTGCAGCACTGGCTCTTCTTTGGGTCTCCAGCCTGCTGGCCCACCCTGCAGGTTTTAGCCTTATTAGCCTCTATAATCGTGTGAGCCAATTCCTTAAAATCAATCTCTCTCTCCCACTCTCTCTGTCTCTTTCTCTGTGCACACACACACACACACACACACACATACACACACACACACACACACACACATCCTCCTGCATCTCTAGACAACCCTGCTTATACAGGTAGTGATAGATAATTAATATTAGATTCTTTTTATTCTAGATAAGTTAGGGCTATTACTTCTAACATCTTAGGTTCATAGGAAAGCACACAAAACCACAAAACAATATGGTATAAAAACTCCCCTCCCTTGTATATTAAATCCCATTAGATTCCATTTTAGAGACTTACTTTCCTAACCTTGTCTTCAGATTCCAGCTTTAGCTCAGTGGGAATATATAAATTCACCAGGATATTACTTGTCATACTTTAACACCAGCAATAATAAGTACTGATTCTGGACCTATATTCTTCGGCACAATCACAAATCTCCGTAACCTCTATCCACACACAAATGTCATTGGTACCTGAAAGTGCCAGAGGGATGTTAATTTGAAAACTCTTACTGGCTGTAATTTGTTTGAAGATGGCGAACTGAATCACAAATCAAGCTAAAGGTGTGCTTCAATACTCTTCATTAGTGTACAAAATTATCAGAAAGGTATGGGGACGGTGCATCAAAACTGAAACCTTTGATCATTCAGTCAATGACACGTATGCTATTCTGAAACATTCTCCTCTTTCCAAGCAGCCAATGACTGTTTTACTGGGAAGAGCAAAGAGCAGATGGACAGTATTTATTAAAATTGTACTGTGAACCTTGTGCCAAATGGCAATTATATTATTTAGAGTATAAGAATGCCCATGTTGTAATAAGATAAAAATCATCATAATAAAAAATTACAGTTAAAAATTATATAAATTCCATGTTAAATTATATATTTAAAAATATAAATTTTATTTTTAAGTTATATAAAAATATATCCTATACATTTTGAAATAAAAGGCATACTTATAAATAACCCATGGGTTAAAGGAAAAATATTAATAGAAATTATGACTGTTACCATTGTACAACAATGGAGATACCTGGATGGCTCAGTCAGTTAAGTGTCCAACTCTTGATTTCGGCTCAGGTCATGATCTCACGGTTTATGGGTTTGAGCCCCACATCGGGCTCTGCACTGACAGCGTGGAGCCTGCTTGAGATTCTCTCTCCCTCTCCCTCTGTCCCTCCCTTACTCACACATGTGTGCACTCTCTCTTTCAAAATAAATAAATAAACTTTAAAATAAAAAGATACGAAGTAACAAGTGTTAGCCAGGATATGGAGAAAAAAGAACGCTTGTGGACTGTTTGTGGGAATGTAAATTGGTACAGCCAGTGTGGAAAACAGTATGAAGGTTCCTCAAACAATTAAAAATATGATACATATGATCCAGGAATGGATCATACCCACTAATGGGTATTTTCCCAAAGAAAATGAAAACACTAATTTGAAAAGATATATACACCCTTATGTTTACTGCAGCATTATTTATAATAGTCAAGATATAGAAGCAGCCTGAGTGTCCATCGATAAATGAATAGATAAAGATGTGATACACACACACACACACACACACACACACACACACACACACGAATATTACTCAGCTATAAAAAAGAATGAGGTCTTGCCATTTGCATCAACATGGATAGATCTAGAGGATATTATGCTAGGTAAAATGTCAGACAGAGAAAGACAAATACTGTATCATTTTACTTATGTGTAGAATCTAAAACACAAGTGAATAAACAAAAAATGCAGAAACAGATCCATAAATACAGAGAACAAAAGGGTGCCCGAGGGGAGAGGTGGGGGTGGGTTGGGTTAAATGGGTGTAGGGGAACGGGAATACAGGCTTCCAGTTATGGAACAAACAAGTCACAGGAATAAAAAGCACAGACTGAGATATATAGTCACTGGTGTTATGATAGCATCGTATGGTGACAGATGGTAACTGCACTATGGTGAGCAGAGCAGAACATATAGACTTGTCCAATCACTACATCATACACCTGAAACTAACATAACATTGTATGTCGACTATACTTCAATTAAAAAACAAAGTGTGTGGTTTCATGGAATTAAGTGATTTGGTGGTAGAGAGGTGCCCAGTGGTGAGGGTGAACAAAAGGAAAGAGAGAGGGTGATTGGGGCTGGTGGCAAAAGGGGCACTGGTGACAGAGAGGAGAAAGCTAGAGGGAGGCGGGTCTGGCAGTAGAGAGGATCCTGGTGGCAAAGATGAGAAAGCTAGGACAGGGGTGAAAAAAGGGTAAGTGAAAAATAAAATGAGCCTGGTGGCAAGGAGGGCTTTGAGGCAGAGGAAATAAGACATTGGTAGGAGGGGAGCAAAGGTTAGCGGATAGGGACCCAATGGCAAAGTGGTGGCAGGGAGGACAGTTCCAGGTGAAGGGAGTGAATGGAGTGTGAAGTCCAGATGAGGTGAGAGACGGGGAGAGACAGGGAGCGTTAAGAGGTCAGAGCCAAGGTTGGTACCTTGCCGGAAGCTGCTGATAGGCCAGCATTCCGAAGGACTCCTGCAGAGGGCTGCTCACTGCTCTCCCAGAGGGTATGGTGAGAGCCTGGATGCCAGAGTTAGAGAGGGTACAGCCACAGTCACTATGGATGCCAAGTAGGACCAGAGGGAGCATCCCTTCCCACATACTCAGCCATCACTGATGCGTGACTATCCTCATCAGAACACTTGCCCAGGTGGCTGCAAGACACAGAGGAGGGAGCTGCGTCAGAAGCCAGATGAGCAAGGAGGGCCAGGCAGGCTTGTCTGGTGCTCGGGGAAGGAGCACCAGAAGCTGTAACCCCCTCACTTCCAAGAATCCACTCTTGGAGAAGTTCCTTCGTGTACACAAGAGAACATGCTCAACAATGTTCACATCAGCATCGTTTGTCATAGCAAAAATAAAGTTTAGTCATGCAAGAAAACAGGTGGCAATGGGATTGGAATGAATTAGAACCGCACATATTAAGAAAACAAAAATCTCCAAAGAAGTTCAATAAAAAAGTAAGTTACAAAAGGATACTAAGAGTACAATATCATTTATATAAGATTTCAACTCTATCAAATAGTACGACTGTTTTGGATGCACATAGGAGTAGTAAACGCGTAGACTTACATGGGAATCACAAACACAGAATTCAAGATAATGGTGATTTTAGAGGTGGAAGGATAGAGGGGAATTGGATCAGGAAGGTACTTTCAACTGTGTAAGCTCTAAAGCTGAGGAATGGATACAGTGATGCTCTATATTCTTTTAGTGTCTTGTTAAGTATCTGAAATAAATTAATTTTTAAAGAAGAAATTTGGAGGCACGTGGTTTATTATTCTCTCTACTTTTCTGGAATTTGAAGGGTTTTTCAGATCAATAAGATACCATATTTTAATATATACTCTACATGAATAACTCCCCCTCTCCTGTCACCTGTATTTTACCACTCAAATGAATTAACGGGGAAGATGGAATGAGGTAGTGATATTATTATGAAAGTAGTGAGCCAAGGCCTTCTCTACTGAGAACCAGAACTTGAAATAAATTAAGTTTGGTTCAGTCTGGAGTATTAATAGGATTTAATTATTTATAAGCTAAGTGTCATAAGGGTCCATGATCCTTAAAAGAACTAATCACATTTCAAAGGGCATTGAAAACCGTATAAACGTAATAAAGTTGCATAGTCTAATCATCAGCGTGTTACCTGAAAGTCTGTGGAGGAAGGTACCTTACTTACTTACTTATATTCTAGAAACCAGCCTATACTTCCATCAGACTTTATAACAATGTTATTTAACCTTTATGGAGAATAAACAAAGATTTTACACATAAACATACACACAAACGCACACACACACTCACACACAACCCATATTTTATAAGGATACGTACATATTTCACAACATCAGATACATTGGGAGACGACTATCAGGGTGCATGGACTGATGATAATTTGCCATGAATCAAGGAGTAAGCTTAACTCAACTCTCAGCACTTGAGATTAAAAGCAAAAAAACAAACCAAACAAACAAAAACACAAACCTGGTCCCCTGACCTTATGGTGCTTATAAATTAGAGGGGAAAAGCAAATTTGTAATATGAATGTGATGGCTTGTAAAATGCTAAGAACTTCTGGATTCTTAGCAAAAGAGACAGTATGATAATCTCTCTAATGAATTAGTAATTTGGTTACCAATTTTTTTTTTCCAAGAGGGGAAAGAGCTATCATCTTGAGTTGAAAGGAGGGCATTTCATAGATATACCCTTTGTCATGTTCTTAGTTCTCTTGAACTGTTGCACGTGGCTACAAGTGAAGAACCAAGAGAAGCCCACAGAGAGGAAAGAGAGCTCTGCTGACGGATGTCGCATCCCCTGGCATGGGTAAACACAAGCCTTCTCTTACATTGAAGTGAAAAGAACATAAAGGCAAATATCCAAGGGATGCCACGTGTAACATGTAAGGATACAGGCTTTGTGAACATCTGATCCTACTTCTATTACTAAAAGCAGAACCAAATATATACCAAAACTACTCACAGTTAGTATGATGTGACACCACCCCTGTGATGGGAGAATTCGGGGTTTTGGGTATTAAAAAGCAATTTGTTTTGATAAGACAGGATATAGGCTTAATACAGTAAAGGTTTTAGAGGTGCCTGGGTGGCTCAGTCGGTTAAGCGTCCGACTTCAGCTCAGGTCATGATCTTGCGGTTTGTGAGTTCAAGCCCCAAGTCGGGCTCTGTGCTGACAGCTCAGAGCCTGGAGCCTGCTTCAGATTCTGTGTCTCCTTCTCTCTCTGCCCCTCCCCTGCTCATGCTCTGCCTCTCTCTGTCTCAAAAATAAATAAAACATTAAAAAGTTTTTTAAAAATACAGTAAAGGTTTTTATTTACCGCTCACATCACCGTCTGGGGTAGCGTGGCTCCCTTGGCAGCTCCTCTCCAAAGAGGAAGTCAGGAATCTTGGTTCCTTCATCTCAAACACATGGAAAATAGGGATGAGAGAGTTGGAGGATCACACAGGTCATTTTAAGACCAAACTGGGGGCACCTGTGTGGCTCAGTCGGTTAAGCATCCGACTGCAGCTCAGGTCATGGTCTCAAGGTTTGTGAGTTCAAGCTCCGCGTCAGGCTCTGTGCTGACAGCTCAGAGCCTGGAGCCTGCTTCAGATTCTGTGTCTCCTCTCCTTCTGCCTTTCCCCTACTCACGCTCTACCTCTCTCTCAAAAATAAGTAAACAGTAAAAGAAAAATTAAATGAAAAAGATGAAAAAAACAAAAAGAGCCAAACTCAAGGTGGCTTACTTCACTCCCCTACATTTCATGGATAAAAGCAAAGCCATAGACTCCCGTACCTGCAAGGAAACAGAATTTCTGAGGGCCCAAGAAAAGCAAACAGGATGAGAAATGCATTGTGCTCCCTCTGCCAGAGGACTGGCTTAAGGAAAATTATTGAGAAAATAAAAAACTGCTAATTTTTGATGCATGTGACAATAGTATGTGGCCACTTATTTATAGAAACAACCAATCCTGACTTTTCACACTGATCTCAGCAGCAAATCTAAGCATAAAAAAGAGCAAAATAATCCATCCTACTCTCTCCCTAGTTGTGCAAAAGCTCAGTAAAATTGTAGAATTTATGCTGACAAGACAGGTCTGATAGTGATAAATAAACCTTCCATCCCATTAAGGTCCATTCCTTTATGTCTCTCAAAGTGTAGTTTTTTGAATCCTAGTTGAAAAAGAAATTAAAATTCAACCATTTATTTGGATGTGAATTTCAAAAAGAAAAATGAAAGGGAACAAATTAATTGTACAGAGCAGCAAAAATAAATAAATATAAATATAAATATAAATATAAATATAAATATAAATATATACTCTGCCTCTGCCTGGCTTCCCTCTGGGCTGCCAGAAACAAACAAAACAAAACAAAGCTCAGAAACAAAACAAAACAAAAACACAAAACAAAAACAAAACAGTAGTAGGAATTCACATGCCCAGAAAAGCAGAAGAAGGCTTCTCTCAACATTTTCTGCAGAAACCCTGTGAGTTGCCTTCCTTGCCCTCCTCTCTTATGACAACTGGCCAACCTGCAGAGAGAGGGCCTTACCACTGGAGGTGCCTGTACTTATCTCGTCTTTTCTGGCAATTCTGGGTCTCTTATCACTACTACCACCAGTACTCCTACCACTACTGTTATCCTGTGGTCACTCCTATCACTAACCTGCAGTTCGTGAGTTTGTCATAGGCCATGCACTGGGCTCTGCTGTTTCGCAACTTTCTGTTATTGCTTGAAACAACCCAGTATGGAGAAATAATCATGATGTCTTTTGTGCAGAAGAAGAAATTAAGGCACGGAGACATCAGGTAATGTTATCCAAGGTCGCACAAGTAGATGATAGCAGCCTGGAGCAAGGACTGTGACCTAAGCCCTAACTGAAGCATTTAGCACCTTTGCCTCACTGGCCCTCTGATAAGATTTAACAGTAATTATTGATATTAATACTGACTGACACAAAAAATGGCAGGGGGGAGTCACCTGCCATTCTAGAGGCTACATTAAGAGGAAACAACTATTAATTTATCGCTGTATTTCCTTTAACACTTTTTTTTCACCCTTGGGTCAAAATAGAGGTGATGTTATTATTATTATTATTATTTATTATTATTATTATTATTTTAGAAAGAGAGAGCAAGGGAGAGGGGTAGAGAGGGACAGAGAGAGAATCTTAAGCAGGCTCCATACCCAGCATGGAGCCCAACGTGGGACTCAATCCTATGACCCTGGGCTCATGACCTGAGCCAAAATTAAGAGTCAGATGCTCAACCAGCTGAGCTCATTATTTCTTTTTTAACTGCTTTGTTGAAATATAATTCACATACCACATAATGACCACTTAAAGTACAGTGTATGGATTCATGGCTTCTAGTACCTGGAAAAAGTTGTGCCAACATCACTACCATCTAATTTTAGATTATTTTCATCACTCCAAAATAAGCTCCATATACACACCCCCACACTCTTACCTCCAACTCTGGGTAACCACTAATGTATTTTCTGTCCCTATAGGTGTGCCTACTCTGGACACTTCATATAAGTAGAATTATGCAACATACAACACGTGGTCTTTTTTGATGACTGGCTTCTTTCACTTAGCATGAAGCTTTCAAAGTTGATTCATGCTGTAGCACTTATCAGAACTTCCTTCCGTTTGAAAACATTCCATGGTATGTATATGCCACATTTCTTTATTCATCTGTTGATGGACACTTGGGTTATTTCTACTTTTGGGCTATTATATATAATATTGTTTTAAAGATTCACATATGAGTTTTTATATGGACACACATTTTCATTTTTCCTAGGAGTGGAATTGTTGGCTCACATGGCCACCTGATGTTTTAATTTTTTTCCAAACTGTTCTTCAAAGTAGGTGCCCGACTACAGATTCCCACCACAGTGAATGAGAGTTTCTCTTGCTCCACATCCCGCCAACACTGGTCATCTTTTTGATTATAGCCATCCTAGTGAGGGTGAAGTTGTATCTCATTGTGCTTTTAATTTGCATTTCCCTAATGGCTAGTGATGTTGCCCATCTTTCATGTGCTTCTTGGCCATCTGTATATCTTTGGAGAAATGTCTATTTAAATATTTTGTCCATTTGAAAAATTGGGTTACTTTTCTTTTTTATTGTTATGAATTCCTTACATATTTTGGATATAAGTCCTTTATAAGATACCTGATTTGCAAATATTTTCTCCCACTCTACAGATTGTCTTTTCACTCTCCACTGGTGTCCTTTGAATCACAAAAGTTTTTAATTTTGATGAAGTCCAACTTATCTATTTTTTCTTTTGTTGCTCGTTATTTTCATATCATATATAAGAAGGTCAAGGCTTATTTTTAATAAAAAATATTTAAAAATAAGAATCATATTAGATAAAACATTTTGTTCCCATATTTTTTTCACATATTTGATCGTGAGCATTTTTACCTGTAATTTACCTAAAATTTTCCCCCAAAATTTTACTTTAAGGTTATACTGTCTGGTTTTATCAAGCCTTCAAAGAAATAGTAGAATTGGAGAAGATTCTGGGAAAACATTGCAAAAAAAAAAAAAAAAGTCCCAAACTAGCAAGTTCCCAACAAGAATTTAATAACCCATTCATTTCTATTTATTTATTCTTTAAACATATATTTATTTTTGAGAAGTGCAAACAGGGGACGGGCAGAGAGAAAGGGGTATATGGAGGATCTGAAGTGGGCTCTGTGCTGACAGCAGCAAGCCCAATGCAGGGCTCGAGCTCACAAACTGCAAGATCATGACCTGAGCCAAGTCATACCCTCAACCAATGGAGCCACCCAAGCATCATCCATTTATTTTTAAAGTAATATAATCACATCACAAAAATGCAGAAAGTAGAAAAAAGGTGTAAAAGTGCCCATACTCTGATCACCCTGGTAGTTCCATCATTATCATCTTCATGTACTTACTTCTGGTACATTTTTTTAGCTTATCTTTGCAGAATTGCAATCATACAGTATATATAAATTTGCATTCTGCTGTTAAGTTTAACCCACCATAAGATTCTTGACATGTTTCTCCCTAGTTTTCATAACTAGCATTTTTACCAGCTGCAGGATATATCAAATGAATAGTACTATAGTTTACATAACTATTCTTTTATTCAATATTTGGCATTTTTTCCAGAAACTCTCGCCTTTTGCTTTGTTTCCTACTATGAGTAATGCATAGATGAACATTTTCTTGCTTATAGTGGCTGTTTCCATGCTTGGGATTATTTCCTTGGGATACATACCTAGAATTGTTAAACTGAAAGTTATAATTTTGTGTGTGAGCCTCTCAAGAGAGATTGCCAGATTACTTTCCAAAAGGTTTGATTCGCTTCGAATTGCTGCTGGTGATGATTGATGATGATATTTTGGGCACGATCATTTAAAAAAATACTTCATTAATTTAAGTGAGAAAAAAAAGTTCCTAGTTTTAAGTTTCATTTCATTTTTTTTTTTTTTAAGTAGGCTTCACACCCAGCACAGAGACCAACGCAGGGCTTGAACTCACAATCCTGAGATCAAGACCTGAGCTTAGATCAAGAGTAGAATGCTTAACTGACTGAGCCACTCAGGTGCCCCAAATTGGCATTTCATTTTATGACTACTTAAATTCAACATCCTTTGTAGGTAGGACATTCCAGTTTTATTTCTTCTAAATTAATTATTGTGAGGAACATGGTCTGATCTGTCATGTATTATATATGTGGCTATCTACAGCTATAGATATATGAATTTGAATATATAGGTCTGGGGATCTATTACTTCCAAATGTTATTTCAATAGTAAATTTATGTTTATAACCTTGTCACAGAGATACAACTCCAGTAAATTTCTCCTATACCTGCTGAACCAGGGTCTGTATATAAGTAGATTTGGGTTTTTTTTTTTTTTCCCTAGGCAGAAGGGCAAGTGAGGTGAACAGATAGATTAATAAAAAAACATACTCATTTAGGTACGGTATTATTATGTCTTGATATTGCTCAGGTTAACATTTTATAGCCAAATTCCCATCATTTTGTAGACATCTTTTAGTATGTAATTATTTTAAATATAGCCTATTATTTTAATTATCTCTAATTAAAAGCACTTTCCAAGATCAATGTGTATTCTAGTAAAAAGGAACTTTGAATTCTTCCCACTTTATAATACAGTCCCCTATTTCTCTCTTCAAAGTAATTTTATATGTAGGCAGTAAGTCCCAGGGAGCCCCTTTAGAGGAGCTATGAATTTTAAAACTAACCCACATTTTTATTTTATTGTGCTACAAAAATAATGTTACAGGATTTTTCACTAAGTGTTTTTGTGCCTTCACTAAGTACTTTCCTTTTATCTGATTATTCACATGCAGCTTTCCATGAATACCAACTACTTCTATTTGGCATTTTACTTCATAGTGAGAAGGTGGATTCACCTTATCTTAATTATCATTATTATTCCATCACCCAAGTAGTCTTTGGAGACCACAAGAATGTGTCCTGTTATTTGCAGTTATGGTCAGTCATCACCATTGGAATTAATGCACAATTAAGTCAAGTCATGAATACGTAGACTCAGGTGCCTCTCTTGAAAAACTGGAGTGAAGACTTTGGGGAGTAATTTCACAATGTATTTTTTTCTTCACTGCTTTTTAAAAGAGCCCATCAGAAGTTTACAAAATAATATCTATTTACTTCCCACTTAACTTTGGGACTTTTCCAAAATTTAGGATGTTCTGAGGGCAGGCATTTATCTGAATCAAATGAAGGAAAGTCCAACTTACTTAGTTTTAAGGCCATTGTTCCACTTCTCCTTCTCCATTATTATATTCATCACTCCAAGTGGTTGGTTTCTTCTTTCCCTATCACTATTTTACTTTAGTCTCATCAAGGGCCCCATTCCCATATTATTCCCTCCTTCTGGGTGCCCTTCTTTTTATTTTCTCCTGTTCTTTCTTTGAATACCACCAAATATCTGGCAGCATCTCTAGTTAAGGAGACCTCATTTTTTATAATTTCTGTTTTTTCATATTAATATTTGTCTTAATTTTCATAATCAAAGTAATTCATGCCCATTATAAAAACTGCAAAAGTACAACAAAGTAAGAAGGAATGAAAACTTCCTGTTATTCCAACTTCCAGAGGTAATCACTTTTAACTGATTGCTGTATTTCCTTCAAGTCTTTTTTTTTAAGTTTACTTACTTATTTTGAGAGAAAGAGAGAGACAGGTGTGCAAGCAGGGGAAGGGCAGAGAGAGAGGGAGAGAGTCCCAGGCAAGCTCCATGCTCAAACCCACAAACCATGAGCTCATGACCTAAGTCGCAGTCAAGAGTCAGACACTTAACTGACTGAGCCACCCAGATGTCCCAAGTCTTTTTTTTTTGTATACTAATACTAATACTAATACTAATACTAATACTAATACTAAACCTGAACAAATCAGGATCAGGATCTTATTAGATACATTTTGTAACTAGCTTTTCTCACTTTTGCTTCTAATTTATCTAAAATTTGTAATATGTCATTGAAAAGAAGTCAGAATATCTAGAAAGCAAGATAAAGAAAATGAAAATCAACCATAATTTTATCATCCAGAGATAATCACTTTTAATATTCTGACCTATATATTTCTGGTCTTTTTTTCCTATGTATATTCCTATGCACATTATTGTGAAAATTGGATCGTACTCTCTCTATATTTTGTAAAATATTCAAGTCTTTGTGAAAATTTCCATCATTTACTCAACACACATTCATCAAGCACTTACCATGTTCTTAGTGTTGGGCCAATATGGAAAAGTAGACAGAAAATTTCTTTGCTGTCCTAGACCTTATAGTCTAGTGAGGAAGAAAGACAATAAGCAAACAAATAATAATAGATAGGACATCCAAAGAGACATGTGCTATGGAATAAAAGAAAACAAGGTAAAGGTTAAAGACCAATGGAAAGGGAGCTGCCTTTGCATGGGGAGGTGAGAGAAGGAGGGCTCTCTGGGGAGATGGTATTTGAGCAGATTCCAAACTAGCAAACAAACAGTATTATTTTCCTGGATTTTGTGGTATTTCTGGTATAGTGCATTTTTTAAGTGTTTTATTTGTGATTTCTCCTTTTCATTCTGAATAAATATTTGCCTTTGTCCCTAATTTTGTCTTCCCTTTATTAAAGAGGGCCCCTAAATTGTGTAAGCATCAGTCCTCACTCATGATGGATTCATGGCTGGCAGCACTCTGTAAGGGAGGCTGGGAGATGGACCTCTTAACAATGATATTGGGCATCAGTCCCTCATCTCTGTCAGGGGTGGGTGGTCACTGGCTCAGCAGATCAGAAGCCCAGCCTGGTAGTGGAAAAGCCCAGAAGCAGATTCATGTTACAGAATTCTGGGCAGGCTTAGGATTTGGGGGTCCCAAGTACACCCAAAAGTGAGGCTGAAAAAAAGAGGACAGGTATAATACACGCAGGGCAAAAGATACACTCCCAGATTCTACTGCTAACCTCCCTCCCACTCTGGCCAATGGAGCTTGGTTTATTCCAATTCATTCTCTGAGTTCTTGCTATCAGCAATTTACCTGCTTCAGACACCTCTTTTATTTTCAACATGTCAAAGACTTCTGAAACCCAGTGTCTGTTTGCATTCAGATAAGCCCCTCTATGCTTCACATGTTAGTTTATTTCTTGATAGAAGAATTTTGAAACCCAGACCAATTTCTTTCCATGCTACAGAAAGTGGAAGGTTTGAAAGCAGTCAGATGATGACAGGAATTAAAGTCTTAGTCTGCTGAGGCTTTAACATCCTGTTAGAAGAGACATTTGCCTGGCAGACTCCCAGCCTAGATGCCAGGCTGATCACCCAGTGATGTGGCAGCATTTGAAATGTCATGTTCTGCGTGTCCTGCTCACTCTATGCTCTGCACAAATATAGTGGTGTTGTTACCATCACTTACTTGGCTGCTTTTGAGTCCTGGAGCCAAGATATTTTAGCTGCATGGATCCTGCATTGCATTGATAATGTGGACAGATTTATATATGTAGCTTCCTATTGAATGTTTCTGAAACAATTTTCAGAAGAGTTAAAGGTAGCAATAGATCACAGCAACTTAATCACTTAATCATAATGAAAAATTTCCACCTTTGGAGAATAATATTGGGAAAACATATTTCCCTTACTTTTTTTCAAATTCCTCTTGCCTTGCTTCCATCTGTATAAGTGAGCTCAGTATTGCACACTGGTGAAGCCTGCAGGACTCAACCTGCTGGTTCTGAACTTCAGCAGCACATCAGAACAACCTGGGATCTTGTAATACATATCGATGCCAGGGATTCATTCCCAGAGATTCTGGTTCGGTGGTTTGGGGTGGGCCCCTGGCTCTGATTGTTTTTCAAAATCCCCAGGTGGTTAATCATGCAGCCAAGATTGAGAACCATTGTATCTGGGGAAAAACGGCAAAGAATGTCGATCTATCCCTTTCCCAAGGAGTGAAAGAGCAGAAAATCCTGGCAAGTGTACTGAATTCAGCCCTTAGGGCTAACAATTTCCAATGACAAAATGCTGATGGCATCTCTTCCTTCCTTTTTCTCATTGTGAGGGACTTAGAGCTTGAGAGAGGAGGACATCTGGGACCCATGGGGCATAACTCTGCGCTCAGGCTATAAGGTGCTGTTGTAGAAAGAACGCCTTCCCTCTAAGCTAAAATACTTGGAGTAGGAGATGTGATCCAAGAGGATGAAGAGGTTCTTGAAAATGTATTTTCTGACTTTACACTTGGAAGTGATCTCGGTGAAAAGAAAAGGAAGACACACAGGAAAAAATATCCAGTGGAGGCCAGCTCAGATGGGAAAGCAACAGGGAACAAGGAGGGCGTATAAAGAGATCTGGAGGGTGTTCCTGGGAAGCCCAATTGACTGAGGCTTGCAACGAAAAGCTATGGATGAGGGAAAGGGCCGCTGTAATGAAGTGAGAAGAGGTTCTTGGAAGGAGACATGGGCTCACTGCTTAAAGCCAACTACTTAATGTTGATGGATGATAAAAGAAAGTGAAATGCCATAACTGTTAATCCTTTTTTTTTTTTTACCATCTCTACATTATATTTAATTCGTTCAATCACTGCTTACCAAATCTTTTTTTTTTATATAATCTATTGTCAAGTTAGCTAACATACAGTGTATACAGTGTGCTCTTGGTTTTGAGGGTAGATTCCTGTGATTCATCACTTACAACACCCAGTGCTCCTCCCAAGAAGTGCCCTCCTCAATGCCCATCACACATCTTCCCCTCTCTCCCACCCCCATCAACCCTCAGTTTGTTTTGTTTTGTATTTAAGAGTCTCTTATGGCTTGCCTCCCTCCCTCGGTTTGTAACTATTTTTTCCCCTTTCCTTCCCCTATGTTCTGTTTACTCTGTCAAGGAGAATGATCACTGTACTGAAAAGGATAGAATGATCATTGATTATGAGGAACGGAGATCCAAGACAGAAAGTTTAACTAAAAAAAAATATGCAAAAACAGCCAGGAAAATTCTAAAAATAAAAAAAAAGTAGTTAGAATGGGATGTTTAAAAATAAAACGAAATGAAAATGGGTAAAGCAGTGGAACAGGGCAGGATGCACAGCACCCAAATAGATTTTGAAATTTGCTATGCAGTAATAGTGGCATTTCAGTGAGGAAAAAAAGATAAATTATTCAACATGTTGTTGGGGCAAGTGGCAAGCCATCTTAAAAAAAAATCTGGATATTGATTCCTCAAATTGAAACAAATTTGAGAGGTATTTTAAAATGCCAAGAAAAACACAAAGGAATGTATACAGTTGATCCCTGAACAACGTGGGTTTGAACTGTGCAAATCCATTTAATGTGGACTTTTTCAATAAATACAGTGCTGTGAATGTGTTTTCTCTTCTTTATGATTTTGAAAATGACATCTTTTCTAGCTTTTTTATAAGAATACAGCATATAATACATATAACATACAAAATATTTGTTTGTTGATTGCGTTTTTAGTAATGCTTTTGGTCAACAGTAGGCTATTAGCAGTTAAGTTTTTGGGGAGTCAAAGTTATATGTAGAGTTTTGATTGCCTGGGAGAGGGAGGTTGGTGCCCCTCATCCCCATGTTGTCCAAGGGTCAACTATATGGTGGAAAAGAATTTTCTTTTCTTTTCTTTTTTTTTCAATATATGAAATTTATTGTCAAATTGGTTTCCATACAACACCCAGTGCTCATCCCAAAAGGTGCCCTCCTCAATACCCATCCCCCACCCTTCCCTCCCTCCCACCCCCCATCAACCCTCAGTTTGTTCTCAGTTTTTAAGAGTCTCTTATGCTTTGGCTCTCTCCCACTCTAACTTCTTTTTTTTTTCCTTCCCCTCCCCCATGGGTTTCTGTTAAGTTTCTCAGGATCCACATAAGAGTGAAACCATATGGCATCTGTCTTTCTCTGTATGGCTTATTTCACTTAGCATCACACTCTCCAGTTCCATCCACGTTGCTACAAAGGGCCATATTTCGTTCTTTCTCATTGCCACGTAGTACTCCATTGTGTATATAAACCACAATTTCTTTATCCATTCATCAGTTGATGGACATTTAGGCTCTTTCCATAATTTGGCTATTGTTGAGAGTGCTGCTATAAACATTGGGGTCCAAGTGCCCCTATGCATCAGTACTCCTGTATCCCTTGGGTAAATTCCTAGCAGTGCTATTGCTGGGCCATAGGGTAGGTCTATTTTTAATTTTCTTAGGAACCTCCACACTGTTTTCCAGAGTGGCTGCACCAGTTTGCATTCCCACCAACAGTGCAAGAGGGTTCCCATTGCTCCACATCCTCTCCAGCATCTATAGTCTCCTGATTTGTTCATTTTGGCCACTCTGACTGGCGTGAGGTGATATCTGAGTGTGGTTTTGATTTGTATTTCCCTGATAAGGAGCGACGTTGAGCATCTTTTCATGTGCCTGTTGGCCATCCGGATGTCTTCTTTAGAGAAGTGTCTATTCATGTTTTCTGCCCATTTCTTCACTGGGTTCTTTGTCTTTCAGGTGTGGAGTTTGGTGAGCTCTTTATAGATTTTGGATACTAGCCCTTTGTCCGATATGTCATTTGCAAATATCTTTTCTAAATCTGTGTATCTAAATACACATGCATATATACATGTATACATACATATACACACAAACATACATACACACACAAAAATCATACTACATGTTTGTTCATAAACTAAAAGAAGAAAACAAAACAAATTCTTGGCAGGATGCACATCAAACTTGACAGCAGTTATTTCTGGGACATGAAACTAGAGGACAATAAAGACAGTTTCTCTCTCTCTTTCTCTCAATCTCCCTCTCTCTCTCTCTCTCTCTCTTTCTCTCTCTCTCTATATATATTATTTGGTTATTAACTTAGTGTATATATATATTTCTATATATAAATATACATATACAGACATAAAACATATATGTATATGCATACATAAAATATATGCATACTAAGTTAATAACTAAATACATTATCTTATATATAATATAAATATATATTATATATTTATTTATTAGCTAGGTATTAGTTGATTTAGTATTACAGAGAGGATATATAAAATAAAGACAAATTTGTAGAAAAACAACATTGGTTTAGAGTTTGAAGAAAAGCACTTGCTTGCTCTAAATAATTTCAAAATTTTTAACTCAGAAAAATCTCCCCTCAGGGTCCTGAAAGCATGTGAGATGTGGCTGTGTCATAGCCCAGGAAGTGAAGATGTACTGAGCAGGCATTATGCTGGTTAGTTCAGTCATGACTCATGGGGCTGGGGAGGAGGCAATGACCACTAGAAAGAAGCATCAGCAACTAAAAGTTCTGTTGGTCATGGAGGAGACAAAGGGACCCTGTGTTGCATCTGAGCTCAGCTACTCCCCAGCCCTGTGAACTTGGCCAACCTGCCTAACCTCACCTAACCTCCTAAAGCCTTGGCCTCCCCATCACACCACAGCTGGGTGTGAGCACTGGCTGAAACGGAGCAGCTAAAGATGCTTCCACACTGTAAGGGGCTGTGCACAGGTGAGGTGAAGCTTTAGTATTCTTTCACAGGGTTATTAGATTGATTCAGCAGAGGAACATGATTAGATACAGGATAGCCAGACCTCAACAAAACATCTGATAACATTTTTCATTGTATTTTTCAGGCAAGGCTGGAAAATAGGAGTTGGAGGCTGGGGCAACCGAGTGGGTTAGGAACTTGCTGAATGACCGTGCCTCTGGATGCTGAACTAATTGACTGACAGGAAATTTCTGTTGGCCTGTCACAACGTTCTAGGCTATACTCTATCTTTCACATTTTAATTCTTATCAAACTTGCAAGCGACATGAAGTTAAAGATAGAAAGCTTGTCAGAGACAAAAACAGAATCTAAAACACCCTGTCAGGCTAAAACAAAGATGGATTTTTCAAGATAAAATGTAACTAAAATAATTTTGTCTCATAATTATATCAAAAATATAATTTGCAAAGATCTTTAAAAATTATAATTCCCAGAGTTAAAAAAAAAAACAGGTAATCTCATATACTCTTGGTAAGAGTATAAATAGGCATAGCACAGAAGGAAAATTGACAGTACATATCACATGCCTTAAAAGTAAGCATATTCTAGGGCTCCTGTGTGGTTCAGTTGGTTAAGCGTTGACTCTTGATTTCCTCTCAGGTCATGATCTCACGGTGGTGAGAGCGAGTCCCTTGTTGGGCTCCATGCTGGGCGTGCAGTCTGCTTAAGAGTCTCTCTCTCTCCCTTTGCCCCTTCCCAGACCCACGCACGTGGCACACACGCTCTCACTCTCACACAACAAAAGCTTATTTTTTGACCCAGAAAGCCGCTTCTGAAAATGTGTAAAATAGCAAAACCAAAGATATCCATCCCAGCATTACTTATGACCAAGAATAACTATAAATAACATACACATCTAATGATATAGATTTGTAAGTAAAGGGTGGTTTTCACATAGGATGAAGTAATACATAGCAGCAGTTCTCAACCGAGGGGTGATTTTGCCCCCCAGGCGATTTTGGCAAAGTCTGGAGTCTTCTGGCTGTCACAACCTGTTGGGGAGGGGAGGTGGTACTGACATTAAGGGGGTACAGGCCAGAGATACTGCTAAAACTTCTCCAATGTACAGGAAAACAACAACAAAGAACGATCTGTCCCAAAATGTCAATAGTGCCAACAAATAGTGTTGAGAAACTCTGCTATATGATCTTTAAAAATTATGTTGAGGAAGAATACCGGATGATACCAAAAAATATTTAAACATTTTATAAAATTTTTTCAAAGTTATAAAATACTAAAAGATTTCACTTGTGTGTGATAAAAAATTGAAAGACAATACACCAACATACTGGATAATAACTGATGAGTAGCAAGTCTACAAGTGATTTAAATTTTCTTCTGCATGCTTTTCTGCAAAGTTTCTTATCACACCTTGAAGATCAGTGAAGAAAAAATTCAATGAACTATCAAGGGTTGGTCTTTTCTGTAAACAGTGTGAAAAAGTTTTGATGGCTTTGGTTGACATTGGGCCTGCAGTCTTGGACTAGATTAGCCAAGATCTATCTTATAAGATCTGGAATGAGGGATTCATGGTCCTCTCCCCCTGTGCTGTCCAGGTCTCACCTGGACTCTTGTGCTCAGTACTGGGCACTACATTTTATCAGAAATGTAGGAGTTGTGTATTTACACAGTGCCTATTTATCCAGAGAAAGATGCATGTGAGTGTGTTTTCCCATTAACTGATTTAGTAGAAGCAGTGATCTCAGTCTGACCCAATAAACTGAAAATTCTCTTTAGGCAACTATAGGATGACTCCCTAGATAAATGCCCAGTCTTTCAGAACTCCCTTCCTCTACAAGGGAGAGGATTTAGATGCACAGCCAGGGAGGGACTTAGATGTACACCAGGTCCTGCAGGTCCTTGCACCCCCTGCTGGTCAACACTGCACGTGAAGTGGTGGCTGCTAAGGGCCAACTGGGCCTGCTCTGGGGTCTTCAGTGCCTGTCTGCCACTGAAACCAGGGGCTTCCTTCCTCCTTCAGTGCTGGCTGGGCACCACCTCATCCCTGCCGGTACCGCGGACCCCTGAGGTTGGCTGTGATCTCGCTGCCATGATACCCCCTAGCAAACCCGGCCAGATTCGTCAACTTCCCTACCCTTCTGGGCGAGGGCACAGGAAAACTCCGGTTCCTGGCCACAATGGAGCACGGCTGTCTAGAGAGAGAGTTAAACTCAAGCCCTCCCTGCTAAACTGGGTTGCTGAGTTTATATATTGAGGGCAGGCTTTTTCTCCCCCATATATAAAAATGTTTTTGTGGGAGATTGGAGGAAGGAAAGCACTTTTTATTTTGATGTAATTTTCAAACTTATAAAAAGTCATATATACCCTTTGCCTAAAATTCAGCATTTACATTTTGTGTATTTGGCTTTATCTTTCTCTCTGTGTGTATGCATGTGTATATATATGTATATATATATATACACATATTCATATATATATACAGAAATATCATACAGAAATATTTCTCCAGAAATACAATATAAATGTGTATATATATACAGAAATATCATATATTTCTGTATATATACACATATATGTGTACCTAAATATTCTTTTCCTGAATCATCTGAAATGATGAAATCCCAGAAAAAATTTTGATATAGACAAGATTATTCTAAAATTTATGTGGAAAAGGAACTACAACAGCTAAAAACAATTTTGAAAAGAAAAGGTAATGGGAGAAATCAGTCTACTTGAAGACTTATAACAAGTACATTATATAAGTATAATCTTATATAATCGTATATATCATGTATTATGTATCATATGTATAATCAACAGAACGGAGAACCCAGAAATAGACCTCTGAAAGTACAGCCAACTGATTTTCTGCAAAGGCACAAAAACAATGCAGTGGAGGAAAGAGTCTACAACAAATGTTGCTGGAATAATTGGACATCCACGGGCCTGATCAAAGTTTCACACCTTGTACAAAAATTAACTCAAAATGTATCTTATGTTTAAATGTAAAACTTTAGAAAAAAAAAAAAAACAGAAGAAAATCTTTAAGACCAAAGGCTTGGTCATGAGTTCTTAGATATGACACCAAAAGCATGATCCATGAAAAAAAAAAAAAAGTCGATATACTGGACTATGTCAAAATTAAAAATTTTTGCTCTGTAAAACACCCTACAGATGGGAGAAAATATTTACAAGCCATATATCTGACAAAGGACTAGTATCTAGAATAGATAAAGAACTTTTAAAATTCAACAATAAAATCTGAAAAATTAGAAAATGGGCAAAAGACATGAATAGGCATTTCATTGAAGAGGATAAAGAGATGGCAAATAAACACATGAAAAAATATCCAACATCACTAATTGCTGGGGAAACATATGGTAAGACCATGATGATATCTTATTATATACCTATTAGAACAGCTAAAATTTAAAAAATAATAATAATGACAATACCAAATGTCAGGAAGGATATGGAGAAACTGGATTTCTCATACATTGTTGGTGAGAAAGTAAATGATAAAGTCACTCTGGAAAAGTTTGGCAGTTTCCTTAAAAGCAAAATACACCCTTAACATATGATCCAGCATTTATATTCCTGGGTATTTAACCCAGAGCAATGAAAATTTACATCTAGATAAAAGGCCACTTTATTTGTAATGGCCCCAAACTGGAAACAACAAAAATGTTTCCTAATAGGTAAATAGTTAAACTGTGGTACTTCCATCTGTACCATGGAATACTGCTCAGCAATAAAAAGAAACAAAACATTGAACATAAATTCGGATGGATCTCAAGGACATTATGTAGAATAAGAAAAGCCCATCTTAATAGATAACGTATTGTATGATTCCATTTATATAACATTCCCCAAATAAAAAAAGGATAGAGATGGAAAACAAGTTAGTGGTTGCCAGTGTTTGTGATCAGAGGGAGGGGAGAATAGGTGTGAACATAAAGAAACACAGCAGAAACCTTTAGTGATGGAGCAGTTCTACATTTTGATTGCAGGGTGGATTTTGCAAATTACACACGTGATTAATGGCATAGATGTGTGGAATTTTAAGGAACCCTGAGTAGCCTAAATCATCTTTAAAAAGAATAGAGTTGGGGCGCCTGGGCGGCTCAGTCGGTTGAGTGTCCAACTTCGGCTCAGGTCGTGATCTCACAGTCTGTGAGTTTGAGCCCCGCGTCGGGCTCTGTGCCGACAGCTCAGAGCCTGGAGCCTGTTTCGGATTCTGTGTCTCCCTCTCTCTCTGACCCTCCCGCGTTCATGCTCTGTCTCTCTTGGTCTCAAAAAAGTAAATAAAGTTTAAAAAAAAATTAAAAAGAATAGAGTTGGAGGAATCTCCCTTCTTGATTTCAAAATTTACTACAAATCTACAGTAATCCAAACAGTGTGGCACTTGTCATAAAGACAGATTGACCAATGCCATAGAATAGAGAACCCAGAAATAACTCCTCACATTTATGGTCAAATGATTTTTGACTGTTCATTGAGGAAAGAACAGTCTTTTCCACAAATGGTGGTGGGGAAACTGGATAGCCGTGTATAAAACAATAAAGCTGGACTCTTTACATTTAACTCAAAATGGATCAAAGTCCTAACATAAGACCTAAAGCTAGGGACACCTAGGTAGCTCAGTTGGTTAAGCATCGACTCTTGATTTTGGCTCAGGTCACGATCCCAGGGATGTGGGATCAAGCCCCGTGTTGGTCTCTGTGCTGAGCATGGAGCCTGCTTGGGATTCTCTCTCCTCTCTCTCCCCCCTCTCCATCTGCTCCTCTCCCTCACTCATGTGCTCTCTCTTTCTCTAAAATAAAAAATAAAAGACCTACAACTATAAAACTCTTAGATGGAAACATAGGACAAAAGCTTTGGATGTTGGGTTTGGTAATGATTTCTTGGATATCACACCAAAAGCACAGGCAACAAAAGAAAAAATACATAAACTAGACTTTATCAAAATTAAAAACTTTTGTGTACCAAAGCACATTATTAAGAAAGTGAAAAAGACAACCCACAGAATGGCAGAAAATATTTGCATATCATAGCTAAGGGATTAATATCTAGAAATATATAGAACTCCTATAAGACAGCAACAACGACAAAAAACAAACAACCCATTTGGCAAATGGGCAAAGGACCTGAATAGGCATTTTTCCAAAGAAGATATAAAAATGTCCAAAAAGCAGTGAAAAGATGCTCAACAGCACTAATCACTAAGGAGATGCAAATCGAAACCACAATGAGATACCACACACACACACACACACACACACACACACACACACTCACTCACTTCTTAAACCTAGAGCATCATCTTCCTGTACCTGGAACAGAGCTTTCTGGAAGCCAAGCACCTCTAGAAAGGGAGGCAGCAGCATGGGGAAGATGAGATGGGTTGGGGGGCTAGCTCTGAAAGTTCCAGTTAGGCAGTGATGGGAAATCACTGGTGTGTGAGAGGCATGTGGGGGGGGGGGGTGCAGAGTAAGGTGGGAAACTAAGGCAAACCAGTGGGAGGGGTAAACAGAAACAGTAACCCAAAGGAGAGAAGCTGAGGTGAAGGTTATGTCAAAGCCTCAGAAAGAAGACTGGGAATCAGTTCTCTCCTATCACATATACTTCTGTAGAGACCTCAGTCTGCAAATGCAGGATCCAGAGGAATAGAGGCGGTGAGGTGACAGCAGGTCCTCAAGGGGTAGAGAGGGGTCTGCACGGAGGACCAAGGAACTCCAAATGAAACAAGTGTGGGCATGAGGAATGGAACTAACCAGATGCCGTGGTACAGGCTCCATCTGCACAGAGCTCCAGAATTGAAGAATGAGGGTGAAGGGTGCAGGAGACAGTGTACAAGCAGAGGGTGGCGGTGGGGACTGGAGGAAAAGGAGCTCTATCCACAGAGACCGTTGCCCAGAGCTGGGGTGAACTTGCTCAGGTCATGCCCGAAGTCATGGTAAACACTAGACATTCCAACAAAGCCTTTTAATGACAAAATCCTGCAAATAGAGAAGTGAAGAGGATGCCATTCCTTGGTGCTTTCAAGCCTTCACCAAGAAGCCAGACCAGGCAAATCTGACCTTGAGGCTATGAAATGGACAAAAAGAAAGCAAGCTCCATGCCTTGAAGGTGGGTGCCAGTGGTCCTCAGGCAGGAAGTGGCTTTTGTCAGGTATTGTTCTAAAGATGCAGTTAAAAATAACTTTTTTTTTTTAAGTAGGCTTTACATTCAGCATGGAGCCCAATGCGGGCCTTGAACTCAGAACCCTGAGATCAAAACCTGAGCTGAGATCAAGTCAGATGCTTAACCAACTGAACCACCCAGGTGCCTCAACAACTTTTTTTGAAGACAGAAGCAAATCAGTTCCTCCCACAAAGGCTCCACACCACCATTAAGGAAAAGCATGTCCATGTGCACACGTCCTCCCCAAATCCCCTTGTAGGAATGAGTATACTGCACAATGTCAGGATTACGTGGCTCCTGTATGCCTGTGTACAGAACCCAGCAGGAGCTCATGCATGCTTTTTTCTTTCATGCCCATTCACCTGGGGCAAGACCAGGGGCCACTGCTGAGAAAGTGCCTGCTTGGGATTAAAAAAGGAAGGCTGAAGCAGCAGGAGGTGGATTGGGAAGCTGGGAACCCCCAATTTCCCCCAGCAGAGCAGTGGCACCCGTCAGCACAGCCATGAGGAGCTCTGTGGCTCTGTGCTGCTCTGGTCCTCCTCTCAGCAGACTCGTCAGCAAGAAGGACAGAGGCCACAGGGCGGGGGGCTGGTCTAGGAGACAACAGTGTTCCTGAAGGCCAAGCCACCAACAAAACCACCCTAGTAAGTAGCTAAGTGCTTAGGCAACCCCACTTCTGAACTGCCCAAATCCAAGGCTAGGATGGCTGCAAGGCAGAGGGAGCAGGGATGTTCTCCCCGTGGAAAAGTACCACTGGATGGACAAGACACGTCACAGGGTGCTTTGGCTCTGACAGCACCGCTGGGCAAACAGCTGGTGTTAGTCACCCAGCGATGCAGAAAGCACGACCAGCATGGGAAAGCCAGTCAGGAGAGAGACGTATGGAAGCAGGAGGCAGACTGAGATGTAGGGTAGAGCAGGGGCCTGGGTGGCGCCCATCCATGGAGAACACGGTCGGGGGAAGGTTTGGAGGTTACTGTGGCAGGTGAGGGGATGCTGACCCAGCATCTGCATGCCTGCAGAGAATATGCCACCCACGTCCCCTACCCTGCCCCTTCCCAGCCAGTGTGCACAAGCAGCAGCACAAAAGCCCCTTCCCCACTCCATTCTAGATGGCCCTTTGAGCCCGGGCTTCACCACTATATTCGTCCCCAGAGACTTAGCTTTTCTGTAAAGGGGGGGGCAGGGAGGGACTGCAGAGAGGAACAGAGAAGACAGAAATAGCTGAAGAAAGGGAAACACGTCAATGAGTTCCAGGAAAACGCACACACACTGAAACCGCAATGATCCAGAAGAGGCTAGTACTTGGTTACCGTCAGCTTCAGCATCCCGTTTTCCCTGATTATCTTAATGCGTTTCCTGTCTGAAGCAGTCATTTCCAACAGGATATTCTGTGGTCTGATCTCCCTGTTCTGTTCTCCAATGGCTGATAGAGGCCGTGCCCTGCGCAACCCTCCTCATACCCTGTCCCCGCCCTCAAGAGTCTCTGCCCCGCCTCCCAGAAGAGGACTTCATGAGTACCCACCTGTTACTACAGGCTCCGTGGAAACAACCCACACCACCAAACAATTGGTTTAATTTTATTTCAAAATTGTACAAAATGGCCATAAGCGGCTATAAAAAATTTTGTCTTCAGAACACGTGGAAATTCAGAAAGAACAACAAAACAGGTATTATTCACAGTGTAATGGAAAAGCTTTCTCTGAGGCAGAAATTACAACTCTTCCTTCTTCTTCCCTAGTCTCTCGTGGTCTCCTTCCCGGAGCGTTCGAATAAAATTGGTAAACCCCAATTCCTATAGGGAATGGGAAGAGAAAGAGAAAAAGGAAACTTTAACCCCTGATGTGGATGTGCACCCTCTCTCCCCCTTCCCTGATGCCCCACGTGCTCACTTCTCTGGACAGAGGAGCAGCCAGTGGAAGCACCTGGCAATGAGGGGACAGTCTGCTTGGCTACTGGGGAGCCCTTTCTGACACCCTGGAACCTGTCCCTGCTCCGGGAGCTGGACTCTGGGACAACCTCTTGGGGAACTCTTCCAGCCAGGCTCACGGCCCTTGCTTCCCAGCAGAGTGCTAGTGCTGACCTCTGCCCTGCTCTGGAAACCTCCCTTTGCTGCCCCCTCGGTGGCTGTTTCCCTGCCCAGGGCAGATGCCTCTCCCCAGCTCACCGTGCGATCGCTGTCATACTTTTCTGCAAATTTCCCGTAGTGGTAGTAGTGGAATGTGGGGTAGGCCTTGATGGCCTCTTGCTGACACAGGTCCTGGTTTTTGTCTCTGACGCAGTCAACAGCAGCACAGGCAATCTACAGGCCCAAAGAAAGGGTGGGTCAGCACAGGAGGCCTCCCACGTGAGACCTGGGGCCTGGACCCTCTGCACACAGACGGCACTTCAGGCCTACGTCATGTGCTTTCTTTTTTTCTCCTCAATAGCAGGGATGAGCTGAACCAAACAGCCTCAGCCCAGAGCTCCACTGAGACTGGTGATGCCTGTTTCCAATTCTCAAGGCAGCTGGGTAAGGTTAGGGGACTCAGCTTGCAGCACCCTCAGACTACCCTTTAAAATCAAGAGTATAATGGCCATAAAGGAAATTATGACTTGAAAGCATCTGTAAACACCACAGGTTTTGTGAGGCTCATTTCTATGAGGCATGGTAGGACTCATTCATTTATCAACTAACACTTCCTGAACATCTGTTTGCGGAGGGAGGATAGTACCAAGGTTAAGAACAAAAGCTTTGAAGTGAAGTTTCCCAAGTGCAGATCTTGGCTTGGTTGCATATTCAGACTTAAGGAAAATTACCTAGCCTCTAGCCTCAATTTCCTCATCTGTAAAACGGGGGTAATAACAACACATAGGTTATCAGGAAATTATGAAGACTGAGTAAGAGAATTCAGGGGAGGTGAATCGGCCACAGGACCTGGCACATGGTTAGTGGTCAGTAATGTTAGCTGCTGTTATAGTCGCGCCTACCGGCTCCAGACACAAGTCCTGTCTCCAGTAGGAGCTCAGCGTCCGGTCAGGGGAGTCAGATAAAGAGACAACTCCGAGGCACGATAGGGGGTGTGACGTGACGGAGGTGGTCCAGGGTGCCAAGAGAACTGGCACAAAGGTGCTCTGCCCTAGTTTGCCGTCTGAGCGGCGTCCTGAAGGAGGAGGAGAAAGAAGTTTCGGCCAGGGGAGCACATTCCAGGAACTGGAAGAGTTAGTTCAGCAGGACTACAGCAAACAGGGTTTTTGGTCAGAAGGAGGTTCCCAAATTGGCCACTGGCCTCTTCCTGCCCTTCTAACAAATTCCACATGCTGGGTAGTTTTTCCTAATTATTGTTCTTTCAAAATAAGAGGGTATCAAGCAGGCACGGGAGAACCTTTTTTCTGTTGAGGGTCACAACGCAGAGAAGGGGGGAGAGGGTCGCTTAATGGGAATACACCATACACAAGCATTATAGAAGAAGGGAGGGGAGATTCTAAGGAAAGACAGCATTTCACCCAAGTGCTGCTATGTGCCAAGCCTGTCCTAGATGTCAGGGGTACAGTGATGACCTTGAAAAAATCTAGTCATCAAGTGACTGCCATCCTTACTGCAGGAAAGCAGTTAACAGACACATAACAAGGGAGATCATTTTAGAGCCCAGGGAATGCTCTCAAGAAATTAAAAGAGGGTGATTCAAGAAAACGATAGTCGGAGGGGCTCCTTTCTGGCCAAGAAGGCCTTTCCGAGGAGATAGCATTTGATCGGAGACCTGAGTCAGGAGGAGGCAGCAGGTGCACGAAGGCCTGAGCAGAGAGCACCCACCTAGAAACCAGCCCATGCCGGAACCAGGGAGAAAAATAAGCACGCTGCTTCAGAGAACCAGAGCCCATTAAGGCATTCAGACTGAACACTTACCGTACTTGAAAGAAAGTTAAAATCGTTCAATAGCCACAATTCACATGGTTCTATGGCTACGGGTTATTCACATTGGGATGGGGGCCCCCTTTCCAGGCAGAAGAGCCCTGCAGGCCACCAACAGTCACATTTACTGGTCAATGACCTCGTGCCCGAGTGAGCAGGGCCACTGCTCTGCAGGCAGCGGGACTGACAGAGTGAAGTGTGGCCTGCTCTCTCTCTGGTGACCAGCGTGCCACACTTGCCCCTCCCCCGCCTTCACGCTTCCCTCCCACTTCAGCTACATAACGTCTGTATAATAAGACTTCTCAGAGCAGAGTTTGCAAACTTGCTGCGCACAATCCATATCTGGCTTTCAGTCCTGTTCTATTTGGCCCACACAGAATTAAAAAAAAATAAACCTGAATTAGCTGCCAACCTAGAAAAAGAGCCAGAAGATTTTATATAAAAGTTTGGCTCTCCAGCTTCTCTTTAAAAGCCAGATTTGATGGCATTTGCCCTGCATTCCCACAGGCAACACATGGCTGGAGCAGAGGGCAGCGGTCTCCTTCAGGTGGGTTTCCCCCAGCCGTTTGCTGAAGTCTACACAGAGCCTGACTCGCCGGGCTAGCAGGTGGGCCCCTGCAGTCTCCTGAGAACCTCAGCTCACCCTGTAAAACACTTCCTAAATTATTTAGAAACATGAGGCAGGTGCTCCTCTGACTGTCCTCGGCGTTCCACTTCTTGGGGCCCGGCCCAAGGGAGCCCTCACACACCGGGCAGCCCTCTGCGTCCGGCCCTCAGTGAGTGGCCGATGCCCCTCTGCTACACTGACAGAGTGTTTGATGAGTGTTGCTCCAGGCTGCTGCTCTCCCCGCATCTGCTTTAAATTATGAATTTAATTTGTATACATGCCCTGGAGCTGTGGGAAATATAGTGTATGGTTTTATAAATTGACTAAATTAAAAATGTGTACTTATTTTGAATCCCCTCAACTAGCTGCCAGCCACGTACATAGAGTGCTACTTCTGGCTGCAAAGGCTCCTCTACCCTCCATTTCTACAGGAAGAGAGGAGTGAAGTGCGGCTCCTTCTAAAGGAAGTGGCTTAGGGGGCGCCTGGGTGGCTCAGTCTGTTAAGGGTCGACTTTGGCTCAGGTCATGATCTCACAGCTGTGAGTTCGAGCCCCACGTCAGGCTCTGTGCTGACAGCTCAGAGCCTGGAGCCTGCTTCAGATTCTGTGTCTCCCTCTCTCTCTCTGCCCCTCCCCCTCTCATGCTCTGTCCCTCCTCTCTCTCTCTCAAAAATAAACAGACATTAAAAAAAAATTTAAAGGAAGGGGCTTAGACTCTGGAAAAAAGACAGCAAATATTCCGCTTCTCATCTATCCCCATTTCTCCTGTCTAAATGCCTGCACCCCTTACACCCACTCCAGATTTGCACTGACTGAACTACAGCACTGAATGTACACTATCACTTTGAGATCTGCTCCCCGGTACTTGGTATCCTGCTGTGGCCCCTTGGCCAAATACTTGCTAACTGGCACCCATAACTCTTGGCTGCAGGGAACCACTGCGTAAGGCCAGTGATGGACGGGGCTTGAGAATGTGGTCCCCCATGAGGTCTCCAGCGACTGAACCTAATCACCCATGCACTAATCTGCTCATCAACTCCCCTGCTCTGGCTCCTTCCCCGCCTGCTCCCCGTTCCTCCATCCTTGAGGCTGTAGCCTAAGACCATCTCCCAAATAAACCCCCTACACACAAGGGCCAGAACCTGAGTTTGCTTTGGGGAAACATCTGACAATGCCTGTTTATCTGGTTCTCAGATGCCCCTTTCCAGCTGGACAAGTTTGACAGAGTTTTTTAACCTCTGTAAGATCCAATCTCCTCTTCTGTAAAATGGGAGATTAATAATATCTCCTTGGTTATGCTATGATGAGGACAACATGACATAATGCTCTCAAGTATCAGTGGAAGAGTTTTCAGAAAATATCAAATATATTATTGCTTCTTCATTCAGTCAACATTTACAGAGGCTTCAGGCATCAAGACTGGAGGGAATTCAAGGGCAAATGAAGTCCCTGCCCTCAGGGAGCCTTCCTTTCTGAAGGACAGAGAGCCCTGTAAACACAAGGGACTAAACACACCAGGGCCAGGGTTCCATCAGCTCCTGCTGCCTAAGGGCACCTTTCCTGGGATGACCTTCACACTTCCCCAACAGCTGCCTTCAAGGCCAGCCCCACTCCCAGCCCCACACCTTGCCAGCCCAGTGGTTGCCTGACCCCTGCCTGCAATCCACCAGCCTTCCACCTCAGGTCCTTGTCCTCCATGGCCCCTTCCCTACGGTCATCTGTTCCAACATTAGCAGTATGTAGCCTTTTCTCCACCCAGTGTGTCAACTGCTAAAGCTCCCTAGTAAGCTCCTGGGAGGGGTGGAGGCTCCCCAGCTAAACTATGAGCTGCCTCATGCGGATTTATTGATTCAGTAAAATAAATCTCTGCAGGAGCTAATATTGACTTTGGCTATGAAAATGGAAGTGAACAACCAACTGCATATTGATTGGGGAAGGAACAGAGACTGGCTTCTGGGTAGAAAAAAATACAATTCCAGCTAAGAGGTGGCAGCATGGGTGTCCGGAAGAACTAGGAGTCAAGAGACTCTGTTCTGGCTGTCAGTGACCAGCCAGGTGTCCCTGGGCAAGAGACACGGTCCTCTCTGGGCCTTGATCCCTCATGAGTAGGAGAGGGCTGGATGGGCCACCACTCCCCAAATACAAGCCAGTAGCCAGTACAAGAGCTCTTAAAAATTATAAATTCCTGGAACTGTCTCTAGACCTCTGATGTGATAGTTCTAGGACACACCCAGCAATCGTGGCACCAGTAACTTTAGTCCCCCAGGCCAAGAGTGAACACTTCCCTGGTGTTACTGAGAGCCACCTCCAGGAACCCCAGGCCTGCCAATTGCCTGGCAGAGAGGGACAGAGAGAGTAAACATGTTCCTGGAAATGAGCGAGGGTAATCTCTGGCTTAGAATAAGGGAAGCTGGAAGGAGAGAACAGAGGGAATGACACAGAGGAAATGACCCCCGGAAAAGGCCAGTGACATTACTGGCTCAAGTTAAGACAATTAAGCAAGGGCATATCAGTGTCTCAGAGAAGGAGGGGGGTCTCCATGGAAATGGCATCCCTGTGCATCAGCAGATGGGAATGAGGAAGAGGAGGGCTGGCCCTCGGCTGCTCACTATGGGCATAGCCAGCCTGGCCCTGCTTGGACTATTGTGATCCCTTCACAGATCCTGGAGCCATGGAGACCCGAGCAGCCGGAGGTCGGGGGGCAGGGGGTGCAGGGAGACCCCATACTTCAGCCACTCTCTTGTCTACCCAGAGTTCTCCGGGTGAGGGGTGAAGGGAGTCAGTGTGGAGTGACTGACAGTCCTGGGCTGGCTCCAGGGAGTAAAGGCATCCCCACACCAACCAACCAACACCCAGATTGTGAGGGAGTCCTGCCGGGATGGACCTCCCCAGGCCCCCAGGAGGAGCTCCTGTGTATGCACTGGCCCTGGGTGGCAGAAGGGGGCAGGTGGGGACAGAGATGAAGACGGGAAGCCCCTTCTTGCCACGCCCCTCTCAATGCAGGCCAAGTGGCAGGCAAAGGAGAAAAGGAGAAGTGAGCCACAGGGGCACAGCCAGACCTTGTGGGTGATGACAGGACATCGTGAGTCCAGGGAAGGGTCCTGGGGTCTGAGTCCTGAGTCTGCCCCCTCCCCACACACGTGCCCCAGCCTGGCTCTCTCTGACCTGCTGACCCTGTATAGTTCTCACATGTCATCACAAGGCCAACCCCAGGAAATCCAGCCTGCCCTGGCTTCACCTGAGGAACTCACTCAAAAAAATGTAAGGCACCACAGCAGAGATGCGTGTGACTTTGAGTCTGGGTATGTGTGAGCACGCTTCTGGGGCCTCTTGGGTGAAGAGAGTCCCAGGCTGGGAAGAGTCTTCGTGATCGTCTAGAGAAGCACCCTGATCTTAGAGAGAGGAGAATTCAAGGCCTGAAGAGCTGATGTGACTTCTCCGAGTCATACAGTTTAGCAGCAGCCAAAAGCTGTACCAGCCTGAGTTCCAGAGTCTTCTCCTGCCACACACCCTTTGGCCCCAAAGTCACACTTTGCTCTCACCTGGGAGGGACCCACACTGCCCTCACTGCTGGAGCTGCCTGGGGGACGTGCCTGGGGGGTCCCCTCTCCTCCCCTCTAATCCAATCCCGCAGCTCTAGCTTGTTAATTTTATGCTTCATCGGTTGGCAGCTACAGGAGACTTTCCCTTAGGCAGGATGAGGCTCTGCACACAGCCTTGCTCTCCTCCACCTTGGCTGCCTCCAGTTGACTTTTGTTGAATTTTTTTATTTGTAGTTTCAATTATATAAGTGATGCATGACTACAAATCCTACTGTAAAAAGATTGAAGCACTAAGAAAATATAAACAGATGACCCCTTTACCGCCCTCCTCTTCCAATGAAGGGCTGTAACGGTTCAGTGTATCCCTTTTAGCTGACTTTACAGCAAACATTCAGCCTGCTCTATGCTGCCTTTATGAAAAGAATGTCCTGGTTCCCAGGAATTCTCTGATCTCAGCAGAGCCTATTCAAGAAGGGGACCTGAACGGGAAGGGAGGAAGGTGTAGGAAATGGCGGCAGAGCAAAGTCAGAGGCAGGGCAAGAGACAAAGAGGGGTCTCTTACCTTTCGGTCATCTTTAAAGACGTTGGCGGTGGCCGTAAAGTGAGGGATGACCTTCTTACAGTGTGGGCACCCTGCGGAAAAAGAGGACAGAATGTTGCACGTACGTGCAGGGGAGGCTGCAGAGCCAGGTGCCCCTCCTGGAACTGATAGAGAAACCTTTCCAGGAGCTTCCCTCCACCCAACAGACTGTGGTGCGGGGTGGGGGGGGGGGTTTGTCTGACTCCCACCCCTTGCACACCACACTGTCAGGGTCCTGTGTCAACTCTGCCCCTCAAACACTGCCCTGTGTTTCTGCTGTCAGCACGAGGGCTTTGTAGGAGTCTGTGTGCAAACGTCAGGTCCGCTCCTGCCCGGGACCTCCCACCCCACATCCTCCTGCCATACACCGGGTCTAAGAGGCTGAGGGTGGAGGAGATGGTCACTGCAGTCTTGCTCTGCAAGCTCCTTCCACGGAGGGCTGCTGGGAGCTACGGCACAGAGGGAGCTTTGGGCCTGGAAAAGGAGAATGTGTGCTCAGGACTCTCTGAGTCTGTTACAAAGCCCTGCTCTTGCCTTATGGACAACAATAAATCTGTCCATGTCACGACTGAGAAAACGGAACGGAGAAAGGTGGTGGCAGGAGCAACCGTCTGAGCCCCCACTGCTCATGTTTTGCTGCTAACGTCTACATTCCCAACAAATCCCCACCCCAGACCAAGCAGCCAGACCAGGCCCCAGGTCCTCACGCTATCCTTCTATCCTCTGCTCTACAATCAACCTGAGCCCTGGATCCAGGGACAGGAGACCCAAGGTCAGGTTAAGAGGAGAATAAGCCACCGGGTTATCAGGACCTGGGTTCCCGACTATGGAGAGAGGCCTATCACAATGGATGAGGACCCATAACTCCAGAGGCCCAGGGTGTGACAACAATGCTTGTGTCAGCTGGGGTGACAGACCCCCTTTCTTGGCCCTTCCCTCAGCATGAACAGATCCAAACCCAAGCCCACCTCTTTCTACCATTCCCCAGACACTGAACACAACTGCCATGAGAGTGGAACTGCTTTGAGGGAGGATTTCCTTGACTCTGGTAATTAATTCTGATCAAAGCACAGGTGGGAAAGGCCAAATGCCCTATGGGGAGAGTTGGTGAACAGTCGGGCCGGCCAAGGCGAGGAACAGAAATGGCTTTGTCCATCTGCTTTCTCTCTTTTTAAAATAAGATAATAACGACTGGCATTTCAAAGAGTTTTGTGAAACCAAATTAAAGCTGAGCTACAACTTTAATGTGAATTTAGCGTTGGAGCCAGTTCCTGAGATGGGCAGGATCACCCATATGGCCTGGCTGGTGGAGCTGCCAGCTGGCCCCAGAACAGTGTGGACAATGATGGGGAGGGGCAGGAAAAGGATTTTCCCAACATCCACTGCAGGTGTAGAGAAGAGAGCTGGGCTGGATGTGAGTTCTATCAGAACTGAATGCCGCAGAGTGCCTAACTTGTGGCAGATACTAACAGATGATCTTTTAACGGCCTCAATGGCAATTACAAGAACTCTTTACTAATCTGACCCAATGGAGAGAAGAATAGCTCAAATTCATGAAAATTTCACACTATAGAGGAATGATGGTTATAGATTCCAAAACATCTAGAGGGCACAATGTGCTGGTCGACAAGGCTCAGCATCTTCGCAGCACCTAGCGGTCCCCTGTGAGTGGCACACGGATGCCCACTAATAGCATTAGGCTGGCTGGAAAGAAGTTATCCTCTCCTCCAAACCTGGTATCACTATTAATTTTTCCTTTCTAAGCTCTTTGCTTACTGAATGTATAAAGGTAATTGTCAGCCTAGTGCAAATTCCTATTACCATCAATTTAAAGTATCTAGATCTCAGATTAATCACCTTCTGGTGCATCTAATTTTATCATTATCCAAAAGAAAGAGCATGGCAGATGAATAACTGGAGGGGAGGCTGTTTTAGGAAGGGCATGAAGATGTTCCCAAGAGGTGTCAGGTGGGCCAGAAGAGGCATGATCTTTTAATCTGGGCTCTTTAAAAAGGCACCACCTATGTGTAGCAAGGAAAGAAACTTCCCAGAGTGGGGAGACAGAAAGAAAGACCGAGGACAGGACAGAAAATTCCAATGCTAAAGACTCAGCAAGCTGGCCTAAGAAGGGCAGTCACCATGACCAGACCACTGAGAGCAAAGTGGGGGCTTGGAACAGGAGAAAACAATGAAATAGCCAGAGGAAAATCTCTGTATAAACCGGGAGGAGGTGGGAGGAGGAGGTGGGAGGAGGAGGTGGGAGAAGGAGGTGGGAGGTGGGGAACATAGGGAAGAAGTGGGAGGTGGGAGGGGGCAGGAGCTTGAGGACATGGGGGGAGCTGGGAAGTATGGGACATGTTGGGGAGGTGGGAAGTGGGTGGGAGACAGGAGGTGGGAGGCAGATGGGAGGTGGGGGACATGGGGGGAGGTGAGAAGCAGTAGAGATTGGGGAAGGATATGGGGATTGGCTTTTGCTTCTACTTTATACTTACCTTTATCAGGTGTGTGATCTTTCTTAGTATTAGGTTCTTTATATGTAAATAACCGTAAGGATGTGTCATATACTATATATAAATAAGTATATATTATTTTCATAACTGAAAACTTTTTAAAGATTTGCCTTTGGATAGATCCACCTCCCTGATGAGCATCTCTGGAATAGGGTTCAGGCACAGGAACATGCAGTAGAGAAGGGAAACTCTAGGTGCCAGGCCCTTTGAAGGAAACCGAGTCGCCCAGTGGAGCAGCCCTGAACGGACTGTTTCGAGTTGTTTCTTGCCAGAGTACATAGACTGTGAAGCCCTTGAGCTGTGGCAGGGACCATGACTCCTTCCCTTGTATCCTGGGCCCCAGATACTACCCAGCACACAGTGGTTCTGTGAGGGAGGTCGTTAGCACCCCAGTGGGGTAGGAGTCCTGACTCCAGAGGTCTGGGGGAAAGAGGGGAGCAATCCCAGGGGAAAGTTTGTAGTCTGGACTTTCTAAAGTCCACCCAGGGGTTGGTCAAGGACCTCTGCTTCTGTGGCCAGGGTTTCACTGCTGCTGAGAAAGCTCATACTCTCTGAATTATGTCTATGGCAGAAAGAGCACCAGCCCAGGCTGCAGGGAGGGCTCTGTCGCTTCAGTGCTCCGAAGCCTTGGGTAGGTCACACATCTTCTGGGTCTTAGTCCTGTGCCTGGCATTCTGCCCAGAAGGAAGACAACTTCTTAAAACCCACTCAGCCTTCTAGGCATATGCTAAGGACAGATGAGGACAGACAAAGACAGTGAGAGGCTCTGCAGGGAATGGAGAGAGCCCAAGTCCCGATCTGACCTGGAGAAGAAAAGGCAAAAACAGAGGGACACTTTGCTGCCTGAGGGCAGGGGTCTGAGGCTGGGAAAGGTGGGCAGGAGGCAAGCCCTCTCAGAAAGTGAGAGGGAGGAGTGACTTTACGGATTACTGACACTTGAAAAGTGGGGCAGGAGGGGAGGCAACAGGACGGCTGGCTACAAGCAAGCAGGTTTATGACTAGATTGAGTTGCCTGGCTTCTCTGTAGAGCGAAGCTTTATTATCCCCACTCCATTAAGCTGAGCTGTAACCGGGGGGAGAGAGACAAGGGCAACAGAACAGTGGGAAATTCAAGAGCCTTCCCTTTTAAATATCAATTAACTTCAAGATGGAACAACACAAAATCCAAAGGTCACAATCACACGTGTCACTTCCTCAACTTAAACTTTGATTAAAAGGGGGATAGAGGGGGAAGTTAGCTCAGAAAAATGTGGTGTGCTTTTCCCACAGATTCAAACTCGATGGCATCAAAGCCACGTGGAGGAGGTCAGGGAGGAGGACTGGGCTGGGGTACTCAGGAAGACCAGGAAAGCAGAGGCCAAAATAGGTCGGCTAAATTCCAGGGTTTTAAGGTAAAGTCAGTGCTCTGTGGGACAGAAGGAGCCAAGGGGTAGGTGGAATTGGCAGGTGGGAGGCAAGCAGCCTAGAAGATTCCAGGGACATGAGGAGACTGAATAATTTTATGGCAGGCCCCTGCCACAAACAGAAGCAGAGGGCTTTACGACTGATGTGAGCAAGGCTCCCCAGAAACAGGGAGAGAGACCCTGACAGAGCTAACAGGAAGAGGCCTTGGATTTGGAAGGACCTCAGCCTGGGATGAAACTGAGGAGCCCTGACACAGCAGGGATGAGCCCAGGGTCCGCCTGTGGCTGCACTGTTCCCTGGTGGAGGGATCTTCTTGGTTCAGTCTGGCCCACCCCTCCACCTTGCACCTTGGCGAGCACCCCCCAGCTACTTACAAGGGGCATAGAACATGACCAGGGTGTGCTTCTTCTTCTTCAGGGTCTCCCGGAAGTTGTCCCCTACCAGGTGCAACACGCTGGTCTGCTGCTCTTCCCACGTGGGCTCTGGGGGTGGAGGGGCCTCAGGGCTGCAGGAATGGCAGGGAGGGGAGACGGTCATAAAGGGAGGCCTGTGCAAGGGCATACACTTCCACACCCACCTGCTCAGAGGAACACCCAAGAAGAAATCACTTTGCATCCTTTCTAAAATTTAATTTAAAACCTGTGTTCCAACATGAATAAATCTGTACCATCAACAAAGATATTCTGATTTCCTCTGAGGAGCTTATTAAAAAGCCATTTTGTGATGGTGTGGAAGACCTGAGCTCCTTTTAGGGCAGAGCAGTCTCTCCAGGTGTCAGCCATCATCTTGCCACGGGTACAGAAACTCCTTCGCCTGGGTTCCCCTCCCTCTCTCTCCCTCCCTCTTCCTACTGCCTCTTCTGGGATCCTGAAGGACCCTCCATTATGCTTTGCGCTGGTGGAGAGAGCATGGACCAAGGAGTGAGATGGGTCTGGATCCAGATTGCTTATCACCTGTGTGGACTTAGGTAAATTACCAAACCCCTCTGAGCTTCATTTTCTTTTCTGTTAAGTGAGTACAATGATACCTATTTCCTGGAATCCCTATGAAGAGCAGAGACAGTGTACCTAGGGCACCTAGTCAGGCCAGCAACTAACAGTTGCTAAGAGCCCATGTGCTCTAAGAAATACTAGGCATTCATTGTGTGTTTCTAATTTTTCAGTCTTTTTCTGTCCACTAGTTCCCTCCATTGTGCCTCACAAAAGGACAGATCTCAGCATGGCCCCTGTGCAAGGATGACACACAAATTCATGAAATGTTCCGTATTTTTTCGTGATGAGCACTGGGTGTTATATATAAGTGATGAATCACTAAGTTCTACTCCTAAAGCCAATATTATACTGTATGTTAACCAACTAGAATTTAAATAAAAACTTGAAAAAAAAAAAACCCAGAAACAAAAAAGTCAGATCTCAGGTTCTTTTAAAAGCCTTTGTTGCCTTGTCCCCCTCTCTACAACCACACTGCTCTGCTCCTTCTCTGAGAAGGGTCTCTGGGGAGTGGTCTGCACCCAGTGCTGCCACATCATCCCCTGTACTCTCTCCTTCACCCATGCACCACTGGTTTCCACCCCTGGCCTCAGCCCTGGCCCCAGCCCCGAACCCAGCTGAGTGCAGCCCTGAGCCAGCCCAGGACCATTCCTCTTTCAAAAGTCCCCTCTATCGAGTGTTCACAGGGTCTCCCTCCTCTTCAGGTTCTATCTGAGCCCCTGCAATTCTCAAAAGATCCCATTCATCCACATGGCTTCCATAATTCCTGTGCCTGAGGAGGATCTGAGTCCAGACCTCTCAACAAGGCTCCCTAATTCCAGGTGTTTTTCAGATACTTCTGCTGGAAGGCCCCACTTGGAGGTCACCCCAATCCTAACAAAACAGAACAGATCACTCTTCCCCCTCCTCCACACCTCCCAAACCAGCTTTCCTCAGCTACCTCTCCATTTTGGTCAATGGCACTGCTGTTCCTATGACCAAGACCGGCCCCTCCCAGCCACCCTGTCTTCCTCCCTTTTCTTCCTCTAGGTCCCCTGCCCTAACCCTGGCTCGTGGACGACACCTGACCTCCCTGCTCTACCTTATCCCTGAATCCTGCCTCCCTGGGCTGGCCTGCTGGTGGGCCTGTCTCAGTCACTCACAGCACACTTGTGTACAAGCCTGGAAACACCATCGGCCTCACCCAAATTCCTCACCCTGCTCCTGCGTGACAGGCCTCGGTCTTCCATCTCAGGGCTATCTGCTGTTCATGCTCTGCCTGAGAATTCTTTCCGAGCTCCCAAAAGAACTACTATTTGTCTCTGGGCAAGGCCGCCAACCTCTCTGAACCTAAGTTCCTTCATCAAAGAAATAGGAATAAAAACTCTTGACCTCATAGGATCTGAGGATGAAATGGGCAACAGATACAAAAGCAATTGGCAAAGCCTGGGAAGGTATTGCCACTTATGTGGCAATACTGTCAGTTATAGATCCAAATAACAGCTGGCATCAATAATAAAAACAGCTTCCTTTCTCTGAGTATTGCCACACCACACACAGTGCTAAGCACAATAGTCTAATTTAATTCTCTAGATGAGTCTTTGGGAAAGTGTTGTCTCCGTTCTACAGATGGGAACAGGCTTAGTGAGGTCAAGTAAATGGCCCAGGGTCACAATCTAAGCACAGGTCTCTTAGACTCCAAAGTCCATGTTTTACCCTCAGTGCTTTTCAGGTGCTCAGCAGCAGAGAGACTCTGCAAAGAACAGACACAGCTCCTCTGTGCTCACTACCTGCAGCCAGGCCTCTCCTGATTCCCTCAGCTCTCCCACCACAAGTGCAAGCACCAAGAAACTGCCTGAACCCCACCGTGTTCAATCCTCCCAGGGTACCAGCTCTGGCACCGGAGGGAGGCTGGAGAGGCAGGTGTGAATGGTAACCTGCTTCTGACGCCAGAAAACCCAGAAGAGGGAGTACCTTGTCCCTTCTGGAAGTGAGCCACCACTCGCCTCTGATCCCTAAGAGGGAGGCCAGGCTATTCTGAGAACCTGCCCCCAGTGATGAGCAGGACAAAGTGGGAGAAGCTGAGACTAGGACCTCACTAGTGCACCCACCTCTTCCCAGGGGTCTCTCCTGAACCTAGTGGAACCTTCGTTCCCATTCTATAAGTGGGTATTTCTCAAAACACTATGGCTGTGGGTTCCATTCCCACTTCCTGAATCAAAGCTTCAGGGACAGCAGCCCCAGGATCTGTACTTTAAACAAGCACCTCAATACAATGTGACACATATATACTCCTAAGTTTGAGCACAAATGTCCTAACAAAGTAACTCAATCTAGATGCTGCTATTTTGCTTGGTTCTCATGTTACATTTGACTCTAAAGTCTTGGTTTTCATATGGGAATATACTATGCTTTGTACCAGGGACCTCAGCAAAGGCTGGAATATGTCTTCTTTTACTTTATCTCCCCTGCCTACCCAGTGCTGAAATGAGGAAATATTCCCAAATATTCAAGGGTGTGTGTGTGTGTGTGTGTGTGTGTGTGTGTGTATGCGCGCGCATCTTGGGGGAAGGGTGTAGATAGGAGAAAGTCTCCTTAACTACGTCCTAACAATTTCTGCCTCTCAAGCAAGGCCTGGGACTTCCTCCATTTCCCAGGGTACCTGTGTAATGGTTCTTCTTCCTCATAGGACAGGGAAATGCTAAGAACTGCAGGTTCCAAAGACCTTGGGTGAGGAGGAGGTCCTTGGGCTAGTAATTATGAGGCTACTCAGGTTCTCTGGACTTGCAGGCTGTTATGGGCTGAGTTGTGACCATACCCACCCCCCAGCCCCCATTTACATGTTGAAGTTCCAGCCTCCAAGTACCCCAGAATGTGACTGTACTTGGAGACAGGGTCTTTAGAGAGACAATTAAGTTAAAATGAATTCACTGAGATAAGCCCTACCCTAATCTTACTGATGCCCTTCCAAGAAGAGGAGATTAGGACACGGACACAGAGGGAAGACTGTGTGAAGATGTGGAGAGGAAGAAGACAGTCAAGGAGAGAGGCCTCAGAAGAAACCAGCTCTGCTGACGTCTCATCTTGGACTTCTGGTCTGTGGAACTGCGAGAAAATAAACTTCTGCTGTTAAGCTCCCAAGTCTGTGTTACCTGTTGTGATAAATCAGCAAACTAATACATATACTGAGGGAGCTCTTCACAATCTGTATTGTCAGCCCCAGACCACCACAGGCTGCCTCGTGGACACATTACCGGAGGCCTGGTCAACCACCAGCAGACCTGGTCCTGAATGAGTTCAGCTCTGAGAGTGAAGAGCTGTGTGTGTCCTCCAGCCATCAAAGCAGATGGAATAAAACGCCATGAGGAAGCCTGGGGCTAGGTCATGGGGAGAGGGGGTGGTCTAAGAAGACAGACATGCCACCCGCTGCACTGGTGCTGGTGAAACTGCATCCGGGAAGGCTACCAGTGATGTGCTGCGTGAGAACATTGGCCAGCACCCCAGAGGTGGCTTTAGAATTGGAGAAATCCAGTCCGCCTTGGCTCTTGTGGCCCTCAGCCAGGGTTAGCAGCCTCGAAGGTTTACTCTGTCTCCTCCAGGCCTGTTCCAGTGGCCGCCAGCCAGGAGTCAGGATGTGCTACTGAGACCACAACACTTACTTTCGCATCCACTCAATAAAGTTCTTCTTTGTTCTGAGCGCAGGCACTGCATATTTCTCTCCGTTCTTAAAATACTTCAATGTAGGAAACTCGGAGATGTGGAATCTTTCTGCCAGGGCCTTGTTGACAGTGGCATCGACAGCTGCAAGGACACCAGAGCTCTGGGATGGGGGAGAGGCCAACCATGCATGACAGCCTCAGACACCGTGCTGGCAGAAGAGGAGCCCAGATGCCAGCCCCCAACCCGCCTGGGACCTGCCAGTGTTTCACTGGGAGTGGCTGGCTCCCTGGGCTCATATATTCCAGGGAATGACTGCACACTAGAAAGTGCATTATTTCTCATTTGTGGGCTGAAATGAGACTTTTAAATCTGCCCTGCCAATTAGGCTGTGTAGACTGTGGCTGTTCCCAATAGCCAGGGTCCCAGAGCAAAGAGAGAGAACTTTGAGGCTTCACCCCAGAGCCATGACCTGGCAGAGGCCGCATGGACAGCATGGGAACACGACCCCATCGTCTCTCTGCACCGCTCCATCCCTGCTCCCCGGGCCCCACTGTCTACAACATGTGTACTCAGGGACAGTGAAGTCCTGCAGACCTCAGGGATCAGGGAAGTGGCTGCGGAGCCTGCGCGGGAAAGTCACTGTGATGATTCAGGTCACTGATTCTTCAGAAGAAAACGGTGGTGGGGAGGTTAAGAAAAGGAAGCTTACGTCTGCTTCTCCATGGAGGACTTCTGCTGCATTCTCAAACTCTGGCTTCATTTTCTTACAGTGACCACACCCTGTGGGAAGAAATCAAGAGAAAACATCCCCATGGCATGGAGGCTCCAGTGATGCCCCTGCCTCTGTGCAACAGATGGGCCCTATTCACAGACACCAGGGGGACCTGAGAGAAAAGAAGCAGCACCAGCTCAGAGGCAAGAAATCTTTTCCCTAATCCACTTGGTAGAGAGGGGAAGGTGTGCAAGAGGCAAAAATGAAGTCACTACATGAAAAAGACTGGCTATATGTATCTATAGGTCCTATACTGGATATATACATATATAGGTCCTGTGTGCCAGGCACTGCTATAAGAGCTTTATATCCTCACAACAGCCCTGCAAGGTATAACCTGATTATCTCCATTTTATAGATGAGAAAACTAAGGCACCAAGAAGGTAGGGGACTGGCCAAGGCTACTTACACTGCCACAGGTCACAGAGCCAGGGTGCGAACCCAAGCAGTGTGGCTGGAGGCCACAGTCACAGGCAGTGTGTGCTTCCCAGCACCACTACCACTGCCATCCCCTTCCCCAGGGGCAAAGGGAGCCCGAGGCTTGAACCGGGAATAAGCATTCACAGAAGCAAGAATACATTCCAATTGTCCTCACAGGGGAGGATGTATGATATGACAGGCACAGGGATCAGGCCTGTCATTTCCAAATGCCTATTTCTTCATATAAAGATTGCTCTGCCCTCTCCTCCAACCACACACATGCAGTAACATCATGAATAATAAAATTTGATACATTAAAAAGTAAACAAACACTTTGATAGGTGATGTCAGGACATTTGTACATGGCTTTCATTTTAGTAGAGAGTACTTTCTGGCTTCTAACACTGCAGGGGCTGTGAAGCAAGGAGGTCCAGACTGGCTCAGGCTTGGGACAGCTAAAAGGTGAACCTGGCTCCGTGGGGGCCATGCTTGAAGCAGGCTAAGCAGAAGGCAGGGACAGAGCTCGGCCTTCTCGTGGGGTACGGCCGTGTGGAAGCCAACAGCACTGCAATTCTGTAGCTAACTTGGGAGAAAGGGAGGCAGACAGACATACCAGTATTAGCAGAGGAGACCTCCCACAGCCTCCGGAAGCCACCAAGCCATGGGAAGGGCTTTCCTGCTTCCATCTGAGCACTTGGCTGGGGCAAAAGTTCCTGTCTTCTCCAAGGTCACTCTTGCAGAGCTCAGCCCCAGGGGGTACCAGAACACAAACATGTCCCCTCCACCCCTGCCTGTTCTCAGCTTCCTCAGTCCACGCTTACCCGTTCCTCCCAGGGACAAGGGGTTCCACAGTGGCTATGCTGCATCCCCCCCTCCCCCACCCACACACTGATAGTAGAAACTTTAAGTGATCATGCAGCATCCAGGCCAGAGCCGTCAAGCCCCTCTTTGGACAGAGCACTCTGGGGAGCCATGAGATGACTCAGTGGATAGAACTGTCCCTGATGGAATTCAGCCCAGAGAGCAGCTACAATTCTCAGTGGCACCAGCATTTTGGTCCTTCTCAAATGGGCCCAAGGATAAGGGAAACCTGTGGGTTCATGGTCTGACTACAGCCCACTCAGGATGCCTTGAACCATAGATCACCATGACATTGAAACATAAGAACATCATTTGCCAGAAATGAACATTTAGTGCTATCACAAGCCATTAGTCACTTTCTAAGCAATCAGGTTACAAAGGATTGTTTTGTTTTGTTTCAGTTAAGTTTGTCTAGAACTGAAAACACGTTTTCCCCAAAGAAACAATTTCATACACAGATTCTAGGCAGGTTCTCAGGAAAGACTATAAAAACCCATTTAACAGAATGTGCCTGAAGCATATAGAGTGTGCAGTGTTATTTCTACTTCACTGAACTGTCCCCCAGATGGAAAACACACGATCCAGCTCCGGACACCACACAGGCCTCTGCCTGCGGCGAGCTGCTACCCACAACAGCAAGAGAGAGCATCTTCCTCAGCTCAGGGTGGGACTCTGGGGCTTCCTGGGTCACTGACACTCTTAAGAATTTAATAAAAGCTTCTCCTTCCCTTCTCCCAGACTGATGCGTATAAAGTCCAAATTTACGTATAACTTCATAGGGATCCGATCCCCTATCTGGCTCACAGTCCCCAGTTAAAAGCCAAGGCACACAAGGCCCAACTCCAAGGCATTCTTTCCCATGGGAGGTGGGGCAAAAGAGCACAGAGCTGTCCCTACAGGTGTCAAGGCTCAAGTGTCCATTCACACCAATCCATGTGTCAGGAGTAATGGAATATTCTGCAGAAGAGTCTACTGACTTGACGTGGAATATACTAAAATGAACTTTTTTTTCCTGGTTCTCACTAAGAGCAAAGGAGTAAGTCATTCTCTGGAGCTTATGGTCAGGATGAAGGGGTTCTAGAATTCTTAAAGTGGACCCCCACTCCTTCGGCCTGCCTCCAGGCTGACAGCTCCTGGCAGCCTGCCCCAAGGGATCACCCATTCTCCCGTTCCCAGACTGGCCCTTCCTGACTGTGGTGGTGGAGGCTCACCTTGCATGAAGAGAAGTCAGGAAAAGGAAGCTCAGAGGAACTCCTAATGCTGATCTGTCACCCAAGAATTCAGCCTGACCTGGAGAAGAGGAAGTGAGTGGCCTGGGTCACCCACTCAGTCCAGTGGAGACCTGGGATCAAGGCTCCAACTGGCCTCTAAAAAAGGCAGGAGTGGCAGGGAGACTCACCCCTGACCACCCTCTCCCATAAACAAGATATGAATGGTATCGTCAGGCCAAGTGCCAGCAGGGCCCATGGTCAAGGTGGGCAGTGCGACGGACTGGGGACTGGGGGAGGGAAGATAAAGAAAAGCCAGCCATTGCCACTGACAGAAAACCACTATTTCTTTCCAAAATGTCCCAATGTGACAGGACCCCTGAAGATAAGAGAATTCACCTTCATACCTTTATCAAGTTCTGGCCCTTTGATGCCACTGTCCTGCTGGGGTAGCAAATAGACTTCCATATCACCTGCTAGCTTCTATCTGTGGTGGGCCAGAGATGGACTCTGAGCCTGAGAATTGACTCACTGGGAGGAAGGGTCTATCGCAGACATGGGAGGGACAAGTGGAAGATATGCCGGGAAATGTCCAGCCTCTTTAGTTTGCACTCATGCCTCTCTCCTGGACTTCTGGCCCGGTCTCCCAGGACTCTCCTTAAGATAATAAAAGTACTTGCTCACTGTACTGGGCTTTGCCAGCCCAATGAGACAGATGGGACAAGCTCATTAGAGCCAGAGATGGGCCCTGACATGGGATTGAGGTGGATCTTCTGGCTGGAGTTCCCATCACTGTGTCCACATGACACAAAATTCCCCCCAAATTCTTCTGTCCGTCAGCACCCACTCCTCATCATCACAGCCCTTGCCCTGATGGACCAGGCATCTCCACACAGTGCCTGCCAGGCTCCGGCCCCTACCCTGAGTCTTTGGTTCATTCCATCCCCACCAAACCAACCATTTCTCTTCTACTCACAAAGTACTTATTCATATATTTCCATGGCATTTAATTTCGTACTGCCTTGTGACTGTTATATTGCTGTCTTCTGATATTTAGGAGCAGCCAGGACATCTTTTCAAGACATAAATCAGATCAAACTCTCTTGGTTATAACTTTGCAATGGCTGTCCATTACAGGTACATCAAAATCCAAACTCCACCATGGCCATAAACTGCACGCCATCTGACTCTCCCACCCACCGACCTCAGCTCCTGTCACCTCCCTCCTGTCCTCTGCTCTGCAACGTGTGGCCTTCTTTCTGTTCTATCAGACCAAGTTCACTTCTACTTCACGGGTCTTCATGTACTCTCACCTGGAACATGTCTTTTCCCCATGTCTGTGCACGGCTGACCACTTTCACATCATTCAGGTGTTAGCTCAGATGTCACTTCCACAGAGAAATTCCCTGATCATCTAATCCGGAGGAGCCTCACACCATCATATTCTCTTCCAATATCCTATTTATTTTCTTAACTGTACTCAAAACAACTGGAGTAATCAGGAGGTGCCTATGGTGGCTCAGTCAGTTAAGCATCTGAATCTTGATTTCGGCTTGGGTCACGATCTTGTAGTTTGTGAGTTCAAGCCCCACTTCGTGCTTTGTGCTGACAGAGCGAAGCCTGCTTGGGATTCTCTCTCTCCCTCTCTCTGCGTCTCCCCAGCTCGTGCTCTCTCTCAAAGTAAATAAATAAACTTTAAAAAAAACAACAACTGGAGTCATCTTCTTACTTGAACCTGTCCATTCCAACTGGAATGCAAGCTCTGTACAGACTTGGCTGTGTGTCTAGCTCACCACCGTATCCCTGATACTGAGGATGGCAGTCAACACACATTTTGGATGAGTTAACTTCATGCCTATACTGTTCAGGTTTACACCTGTGCGCACAAGGTTTAACTGGACTAAATTCTTTTGGGGCAAGAGTCATGCTTGTATCCGAATAGTTGCTAGTTTGACTATTTAGTATAACTGGCAGCCAAGCCAGTTACTGGGTACATACCCACCCCCTGCCCACCATTTATTCACTTCTGCTCCTTACAAGGTCTGTAAAACATCTCTGGAAATCTCCAACATCTATAGATTTTGTTCTACAGCTTCTCCTTCATACCCTAGAGTACTCTTCCCCTTGCTTACAGCACCAGTTCCCTCTGCTTCCTGAACAAGATACGAAGGCTAGGCAATAAACCTCTGTAAAGAGAGTTATGACAAGGAGAATGACCAGGCCCCAAAGAAGAGAAAGGTCTGGCCAGACGAACATCTCCCTTGTTGGTACCCACCTGTTCTGGAGCTCTGTGGGTCCTGGGCAGTGCCTGCCTTGACCCCAGCCCCAGCCTTTTGGGCCTGGCCTTCAGGATGTCCTGGCCATGGGGGCTGCGTGAGAGCCAGAGGAGGAGGTTACAGAGCAGAAGCAGGACTCCAGCCCACAGAGTTTTAGTGTCCTGATTGTGATTTGATAGGCCATTAAGTTTTACTGCCAAACTTCCTTGTTGGGTTTTTATCATCTGTGTAAGTGCACTTACGCTGATTTTCATGACCTGGCACAGGGGCTGCGTGTCAACTCCTCGAGCACATTCTTTTCTGGCTGTGGGAATGTTAGCCTCCCGTCAACCCCAAGCTTTCCAATTCCTCTGGATTACACCAACTTTAATTATACCTATGATTTTATTACAGATCAGCTATGGAGACTTCCATGGATCCTGGAACCAGGATTTTCCAGGGGACCAGATTAATCTGGAAAGCTCCCATGTAACTGGGACCCTATAGGGAGCCTGGATTCTCCTATCCACATTCCTGCTGCCTTGCCTGGAACTTGGCTGAGAGCATGTCAGGAAGTGGGGCTCCTACAGATGCTAGCAGACACACTCACATTTTAACACTGTGATGAGCTCCTCCAGGGACCGCAGGGCTCTTTCAAAGCTTCTAGCTGTATACACAACAAAGCTGACTCGTAGATACTCACAGACACTCTGGGGGCAGGCTCACACACTGATGGATGCCTCCATCCATCACACAGCCCTCTTCTTGTGCAAAAAGAGAGTGTTGGTTTTTTTTCTCTTCCTTTACATTAGTGGAAAATGTAGATAACAAGCTTTTAAATTTTTTCTTCCAGGCTTCTATCCTAAGGAAATAATCTGACATGTGGACAAATATTTATGCATGAAACTGTTCTCTGCAGTGTGATTTATAATGGGGAAATACGGTAAACAACTCGAACCTGCAACATTATGATGCTGGCTAAGTAATTTATGGTGCCATTATACAATGGAATATTATGTGACCACAAAAAGCATGTACAAAAAAGAATTTTTAATAACATAAGAAAACACAAGATAATTTTAAGAAAGATGTAAGGGAAAAACATGCATGGAAAAAAGGACTTAAATAAAATTAAACCCTTTCTTCCCATCTGGTACAACAAGATGAAGAATACAGAGGAATTAAAGAACAAGATGAAAAAAACAAAAATATTAGAACAAAATGCAGGGCACTGGTTTTATAACCTAGGGATGGATTTCCCAGGCAAGCCATGAATCCCAGAGGTCAAGATGGGGAAAGACAGGCTTGCAGAAGGCTCAGGGGTGCAGGTTTTAATCCTGGCTCTATCTTTTTGGCTAAGTGACCTTTGGCCAGTTTCTCAACCTTCTGGTGCCTTTCTGCCTCAACCTATAAATTAGGGAAAATCATGATATCTACTTCTTAAGATCTGTTGTGAATATCAAATGAGTTAGTAGATACAAACTGCTTAGAACAAATGCCTGATCCATGGTAAGTGCTCCATAAATATTCTACTTAACTATTTGACTACAAAAAAGGAAGCTTTTGTACAATGAAAGGCACCATAAAGTTAGAGCTAGTAACAGACTACAAAGAGAACACGTGGCTCGTGTGAGAAAACTTATCAAGATTACTATCGATAAGTATAGAGTTCCAGCTCGAGAAGAAAAAAAACCAGCAGAAAAATGGGCAAAGGATACGAATAAGTGGTTCACAGAAGAACTACGGAAGGCTGACTAGCACATGAAAGGATGCTCAATTTCTCCAGAGGTCAAGGAGCTGTGGGCAAGTTGCCCTTTTGCCCAGTTTGGCAGGAATTGAAAAGGCGGACAGTATCTGTGGCTGGCAAGGATGCAGGCTGTCACACACTGCCAGGTGTGGCAAAGACTTTCTGGAGGGAAGCTGGCAGTATCTATCGAAGCTCAAGCACACTCATCCTGTGGTCCAGAACTTCAGTTTCAGGAGTGAGTCACGAATATTTAGACATGTTCCCGAATACATATGCTTACAAATGTTCACTGCACTGTTTGACTAATCAAAGACTGGTGGCCAATGTCTATCACTAGGGAATGGTTTAAAATCTATATCTCAATTATTAAATACCATTCAATGGTTGGAAAGATCGAGGTAGATTTATATGCCAACATCTACATGTACACAAAAACATCTTCAAGACCCACTGGTAAGTGAAAACAAGCAAGCCACAGAAGAAGACAGGAAATGATACTATTAATATAAAAAACCTAAACTCAAAACACTGATATTTAGGTAGAAGCACAAAAGGAGGAGAAAGATGTTCCAACTGGTAGCAATGGTCAACCCCAGTAGGGGCTCAGGGGAGGGAGTGGGGACTTCACTGTTCATACTAGATTCTTCTATATCCCTTGAACCTTGCGCTGCCAATAATAAAAACGTTAATATTATCCTTATGTTGTTTGTGCAATTAAAAATAAAAGTGATAGCATGAAGGACTTTTATGGCATGACAGTTACACAAATCCACACATGTCAGAAAAAAACTCTATTTACCTATATGTTGATTGAAAAAATAAAAAAAAAGGGGGGGGGGGAATAAACTAGAAAGAATGACGCCAAAAAGTGACAAGTGGTTGCTTCTGGATAACGGGATCGTAGGTGGTTTTTTTCCACCTTGATCATTTATACTTCTCTGTACCTTCTAGATTTTATACGAAGATCATATTAATTGAGAATAAGACAGAAAGTAAGAAGCAGAAAATCTGGAGTCTGACAGGGCTCTGCTACCGAGCCAAGGGAGACAGCCCAGCTCCTGGAAGGCAGGCCAGGCCCAGCAGCCTCCAGCACACGTTTCCAAGAAAACCCCTGGACCTGTTGCCCAGGAATGCAGGTGGGTGCGGCAGGGGTGCACGGGGGGGACAAGCTGCTTCTCGGGGACACCCTCCCTGTGAGCCCTCCTTTGTTCCTTCTACCAGCCCCACGTAGGTGACGCTCCCTCAGGTAGTGTCCTTCCGTGGCCCAATGCAGGGCTGCAGGCACACAGACGGGGGGAGCAGGTGGGTGTTCCTGCAGCCAAACACACAGTGACAAGAAGATGAGGACAATGCATTCTGACTTTTCTCCTTCAGGAAGTTGCAGAAAGAAACAAAAGGCTCCAGGAGCGGCAGTAGTCCGTGTTCGGCCACCACACCCTTTTTGGACACTGTCCTCTGTGGGGTCAGAGAGCTGGGCCTGGTGCTGCAGCCTCCCTCGTCCATGCCAGGCCCCACACTGAAGGCCAGATGGATGCAAAGGGGGAAGCGCTGAGCCATGGAGGGTTGCCCCAGGGCTACGAGTGAGCCCCCCACTCTATCCCTACACTGCACAGCACACACCCTCCTCTCAGAGCCCACTGCTCACACTCAGACTGTCCTCCCCAGGAGGCTCATCCCAATTCCGGAAGGCGAGGTCCACGGAGCAAACCTGCTTGTAAATCTCAGCCCCTGTCTTTCCCTCGGTGTGATCTGGGCCAGGACTGGAACTAACGTACGTGGAGGGCCCTGCACTGTGCTGAGCGCCTGTGCTTATTTGCTCAGTGATGACTCAGGCATCAGATGTAGAGGCTGCAGAAGGATCTGTGTGAGGTTTCTAACCTACTCCAGCTAGAAGGCAAGGGTGAGGGAAAGAAGGTAATAAGGCAAGAGGAGAGGCTGAGGTGGAAAGTAAGTGGCAAGAAAGCTGGAAAAGACGGTAAAGAAGCAGGAGGCCACTGGAGGTTTGATAATAGGCAACAACAGGGGCTTTTCCTGCCAAGAATCCAGGGGGTCAGCTCCATAGGTACCCTGTGAAAGTTCAAGCACAGAACCAAGTGATTTGCTTCTGGAACGTACAGATGCCAGGGAGCACCCACCTGGGCAGGCATCAGTAAGGTGGAAAGCTGAAGATCCTTTCTCTTCCTGGCCTTTCAGAGTGGAACCGGAAGCATCTGACATTGAGCAAGCACATACTCTGTGCATAGAAATAACACTGCAAAGAGGGACCATGACTGTTTCTGGGAGTCAGTGTCAGGAATGTTAATTTTCTTCTCTATATTTTCCTACGTTATCCCTTTATAAAATGTACATGCATCCCTTTTTAATTACCAGAAAGTCAGAAAAACAAATTCAGCTTTTTAGTTTGAGCCCTATTTCAGACTATTGGCATCTTTAAAAATCTTAAATGCAATTGTTCAATATTTTAGCTAGCTATCCTTTTTCCAGCTCTAACCCTTGCAGATTTAGAAGTATGCCTTGTTTTTTAGAGTGTTAACAAAACTGTTGAATAAAAAACAAGTACCACCCTCTAGACAGAGCCAGGCCTGACTCACATTCATTCAGCACCAAGGAGGTGCTCCTGTCAGGGCGGCCCCATCCCGCCCCTCTTATCCATACAGTCAGGAAAACAGAGATTTGCTTTTGATAAAAGAAAGACGTGTTAATTCACGAACTCAGTAATCATGTCCTAAGAAACAAATCAAGCACATCCAGCAATCCTTAGTAGAAACTATGGTCTCCTGTGTTGAAAGATCCCAACTAGTTCTTCTAAGCCTCCAAACGGTCTGCTTCTAAACCACTTCCTGTTTGCTCTGGGATGGAAGCCTGTAATACTACTGATTTCCAGCATTCACCTTTTAGGCACTTAGGAAAACTAGGACAGCACTGCCAGTCTCTGGCCTCCTGCCGTTTATCCTTTTCCCCAGGTCAAATGCCACAAAAGTGGTTTCCCAAGCACTGCAGGTTATGGGGAGCACTCCAGCATAAGACTCACAGCTAGGCAGCCAAAAGTTCGGTGCTTGCGGCTCTCCCCTCTTGGGTTCCGAATTCTCTCAAAACTGCGTGCATTCCCTCCCTTCTCAGATGACAGACCATACTCCTGGATACGGAAGTACTGTGCAGAGAGATTATCCAATGGGAAGCCATTCCCCTCTGACAGGAACAGTAACAGGCAGCTCATCAGGAAGTTTCCCCTCATGCTATTGCCCTGATCCCTATCACTGCTGGTCCAGCAGAAGTAAACCCACACACGCACACACGTGCACAGCCAGGGGGCTAGCAGGTACTTCGTCTGGGAACGCAGGGGCCCTCACAGGCAGACACCCACCAGCAGAAGCCGCAGACGTCTCCCGTTTGCTAAGTTTGAAATCATAGCCCCCTCAACAGGGCTCTACACAGAGCGGGGTGGCTTTCAAAATATTTATTAATAACAATGACTAATGGGGAAAACAAGAGCCATCTGGTTTCTGGCTCTCTTTCTCTAATTTAGCTCTAAACAACTTTATTAGTTTGTTTTCTCATTCTTTAAGCCCTTATTCCATGCCCACAGATGACCTTGGGTGGGGGAGGGGTGAAGTAATGAACAAGATCCTTCTGGTTCAGGGAGGGAAGAGGGTAAGGGACAGACAGGTTCCAGGCCCCAGACCCTGTAAGCATCAGCTACTACAATAGACTGCTCACAACCAAAGACTACAAGAAAGAACACAGACAAAAATTACCCAGTGTGCAACCCAGGTTCTGAAAAAGAAAGGGCTTAATAAACAATTATTAAACAATTCCAATATGGGGCGCCTGTGAGGCTCAGTGGGTTAAGCACTTGACTTCGGCTCAGGTCATGATCTCGTGGTTCGTGAGCTCGAGCCCTGCTTCAGGTGAGCCCCGCCTCTTTCTCTCTCCCCCTCTCTCTGCCCCTCACTCACTTGTACCTCCCCTTCTCAAAACAAAACAAAACAAAACAAAACAATTCCAATGTATCTGGTACACATTGTTTTGGAATAATATACAGGATTCATCAAAGGGGTCCATACTCTTCACGTGGAGATGCATAAACCACAAATCACTGCTCACACCATTCTGTACTGTGTCAGGAACTGGGTAGGCTCTCTTGATGCAGGCTGCAAGGACCGACACGCAGGGGTGACATTCCCAGGGAGGAACTGATCACAGTCAGCCAGTACTGCTGGGACAGGGATACAGGCGGGGTGATCCCAATTCTAGATGCAATGTAACTTGCTGCCCGACTGGCTTCCATCAGCAGCTCTGACATGGGTGGGGAGAGCACATCTCAGCCAGGAAGACGCTGCAAGGCTCACTGGCAGGCAGCTTTTCGGTTCCTGCCAACCACAGGGACACGCTCACTAAGGCCCTGGCAGGGCTGGGGGTGAAGTGCTCCCAAGGCCCCATCATCACCCTTAAGCAGGAAGCTCTTTGAAACTTAGTTGTTTGCGTGTTTTGTCAGTTTTCTAGAAATTCAGAAAAAAGGGTATAGGAATACTTTCCTTTGGATTCTCTTAAAAATCTGGCACTTATTAGAAAGAAAGGAGCTGAGGAAATCCCCAATGGTGATCTGCTTGTGAACAGCTCCCAACTAACCAAACCCATGCGATACAGCAGAGAAAGGGGAGGGTAGGGAGACCAGGGCTCAGCAGTATAGGACTTATAGAGCAATGTACAATTTGTGCCATTTCTCTGTGAGACAGTCTCCTTGTCTGTAAAATGGGGCTAATCATACTTGCCTTTTGGCGCTGTGGGTAAGGTGAAAGGTGACCCTAGGGGGAGCCACTTTATCACCACAGGGTGATACACAGCTGTTAGCATAAAGATCCCTACACATGCGACGATTAATACTGCATTCTCCTCACTGAATATGCCTCTATGGACAGGACGGTTTATGGCACTGATCTACAAAGTTATTTATAGGGGTGTCTGGGTGGCTCAGTCGGTGAAGCATCCAACCCTTGGTTTTGGCTCACGTCATGATCTCATGGTTTCGTGGGTTCGAGCCCCATGTCAGGCTCCATGCTGATAGTACGGAGCCTGCTTGGGATTCTCTGTCTCCCTCTCTCTCTGGCCCTCCCCTGCTCGTGCTGTCTCTCTCAAAATAAACAAATAAACTTTAAAAACTAAAATAAAATAAACCCAAAGTAGTTATTTCTTGCTTGTTTTTCTTCACAATCTCTTTCCTGCCATCACTGGACCAAAGAGCTGGCAAGAAGCTCTAAAAGAAGAGCATGCCCCGCCTCCCATCTGTCCCAGGGTGCTGAGGACCCTGGGCACCCATGGCAGTGGGCCTGACTTTCCTAGGAACTCTGTGTCCCAGGGCTGTCATCCCCTTGCTCACCCCTCCAGGTGCAACCTTCTCCCTCTTGGAAACAAATTATAATCAATTTCTCCATTCTCCAAGAGGATGGGGAGGACACTCGCCTAGAAAACTCCTGAGGCCTCCCAGTCATTATTGCAGACACCTTTTACAGCACTCACACATTTCCCTTCCTTGATCCACTGTGGCCACTTCAGGGCATGAAACTTTCAGGTGAAGCAGAAGGAAGGCATTTTACATGCTGGGGGATCTGAGGCTCCAGACCTGGCCTTGCTGGGCCGTCTCAGCTGCTGGGCAAGATACAGGCTCTGTTGGGGCCTCAATTTCCCCCACCTAGATTAGAGGTGATTACTGTTCTAGGTAGTATCTCAGGACCCCTCCAGTCCTAATTCCTCCAATTCTGGGAAATTTATTTGCATTTCCCGACTTATGCTGACTTAGGGGAACGTGCTCAGGCCCACTAGGTTGAGGTGAGGAACACCGGGGCCTGATGAGGACATGGGTACTGTTCCAATGGTGATGCAGGGTGGGCTGTGTGTGCCGTGGGGGCGGGGAACCTTGCCTGGCACCAGTGCATCCTGGCATAGAGGAGGCATCCAACAGGCCAATGCTCACTGGACTCGTGTCCCAGAGCAGTGCCTGTCCTACGCTGAGAGAGGAAAGGCTGTGGCAGGAGCAAGGTTCCACTCACATGGGGCGTGGAACATGACGAGAACAGAGGAGTGTTCCTTCACAAACTGGTCAAAGTCTTCGTCGGTCAGGTGATAAACGGAGCCGCCCTCATCTGCCCAGGGAGTCTCGGGGACCTGGGGCTGTGGCGGCTGTGGACTGGAAGACCAAAAACAGGCAGAGCTCAGAGCAAGCCCGGGGCCTGAGCAGCCCTTACGAAATCCAGCCCCCTGGTGAAAGCTCCCACTGGCTCATATGGCCTGCTGCAAGGGCTCACCAGAAACCCCTCAGTGGAGAAGCCAGGGGTGAGCGATCTGGCCCTGCCCACCCTGCCTTCCCCTCAGAGCCCCAGAAGTGTAGAGCTGATGTCTTCTTATAAATAGTGGCTTTCAGCTAGAGCTCCCTAGGCAATTCAAGAAACCCCACTTCCTCCCAAGAATCTGGGGGTTTGATAGCATCTCAAGCTCTTTCAAACTTTCAGCAAACTGGCAATAATAAATAGCAACAAAAAAGTGACCTTTGGAAAAGCTCTCTGTTGTGCTTGGTAGCTCCCCACAGGAAGGGCAGAGAGTGGGGAGAGGAAAGAACGGGGGGGCAGGGTATGTGCAGTGGTATGGAGGAAAGAGAGAGGCCAACTGTATGAGAAAGACCAAATTTGGGCTGGGGAAGGGGCTGGGAAAGGGAGGCTGCCACATGGGTGGTGCGAGGTGTTCACTGACCAGCATGGGAGGAAGATTGTGATGAGGAAGAGTGAGGCCAAGGGGAACAAGATCAGGGACACCCTAACCTTGACAGCATCTACACTATATCACTAATCCTTCCTAGAGACAACTGGATAACTGGAAGGAAGTTATCTAGTTCTCTCAGAGGCAGAGCGCTGGAGCAGGAAGTCAGGCTTGGAGGTCAGTCCAGATCCCTCCTCCCCACCTGCTAGCTGAAAACCTGGGGAAGCTGTCTAACCTCCCAGGAGCCTGCTTCCACCTGGGATGACCACACGCTGGTATCTGCATCACCAGATGTTATGGGGAGAGGCTGCAGGAGCCCTCTGTTGCTCCAGAGTTGAGGACAAGACTGCTGGTGACACAGAGCTCCGGCTGCTTTGCTGCCACACGCACCTTTGCCAGAGCACCTTAATTGCCACTTGAAAAAACCCTTTAGGATGACAAATATGAAAAGACAACCATCGTTTCCTGCCTTTGAGGGCCTACAGTAGAGAAAAGGTGTACGGTTCCAGCAGCCAGAACTAGAGATAATGAGAGAAAATGTGGCTGACACAATGGGATCTGCCGACCCCGCCGTGTGACTAGCAGAGCGGAACCTGCCACTCCCAACCCACAGAGGGCCTGGGTTTGATGTCACCTTCAGAAGCCCTCCCTTCTGGCCTCAGCCACCCTGAACCCAAGCAATGGGAAATAGCAGTAAGAGGGCAAACCACTTCCAGCCCATGCACGGCCAGTGTCAGATGTGGCTGGTGGCAAAATCAAGCTTTAGAATGAGTCACTAGCCAGATGATGGTCCTAGACCGACACCAGGAGACCTAGGCTCCCATACTTGGACTCAAAATACCACTAATTCCACTTTAGGGAATTTATCTTTCCAGTACACCTGCACACATGCAAAACTATGTATGTTTGAGGTATTTGTTGTAGGATGATCTGTCATGGCAAAGACTAGAAACAACCTGTGTTAGTTGGTAGGAAATGGTTATATAAACTGCAGTCCGTCCACACTATGGGGGTTCAGCATGATGAAGAACAAAAAGCTCTCTATGCATGGACATGGATAGACCACGGGGACATACCGAACAGACCATAACATACTAATTTTTGCATAAAATAGGGAGAGATAAAAAAATTAATAATCCGCATTTGCTTGTATCTGCATAAAGAAACTAATCAAAGTCGTTGCCTCTAGGGGGTTGGGGGGTGGGGAACAGGATGAAGGAAACACATGGAAGCAAGACCTGTCAATGTAGGATTTTTAAGTATCTTTTTAAAGAATCATTTTTATTACGTGAATGGAATCTATTCAAAAATGAAAATAACTTTTAAACATCTTGTGACAGTACAGAATGGAGAAGCCATGGCTTAGCTGCTGTACAAATGTATGAAAGTGCCTGAGAAACTTCTAGTTAAGCACAGAGAACACACTCTAAAACCACCACAGTAATAGTACAAGACTTAAAAAGAAGAAAGTAAGAACCCACAGAAGCAAAAAGAACAGGAAAGAATACAACGGCGAAGATAGAAAAAGAGGTCAGTGCAATTTTAGAAGCTAGGAAATGGACCTAGCAAAACAGAAGGCAGAGACCTGAGGTGCTGGGTGCAGTCAGGGGGCGGGGGACAACCACACCCATAGCAAAGGTGCTTAAGGACCCCGAGGCACCACCCCTTGAAGCAGGGCTGGGGCTGGGGCTAGAAACAAGGGCACATGGAAAGCCTGAAAGCCAGGCCCTCAGATCCTGGCCCTCAGACTAGCAGCCAGGTGAACACCCCTCTCCCACCCAGTAGACAACAGCTGACTCTCTGGAGAGGATTGCCAGAGCTGGGCACAGTGGCAAGAGTACACTAGACAGAGAAGGATTGAGCAGAAGTCTGAGGCCAAACACAATGGCTGAATTATGCCTTTTACATCTCTCTCCTTGAAGACTGGGGCTCCCACTTACCACTGTACCTCCCACACCTAATGATGCACACACCCAGGAGATGCATTTTGAATAAATGATGGAATTAGAGAAGAATGGTTGAAGGAACTGTGTGTTTAATATGGAGAGGACGTGGGGAACACAATAGCTATCTTCAAATATTTCACACTGCATCAGAAAGAGAAAGTAACATTTATTTTCTATGGCTCCGAAGGGGAGAACCAACAAGTAGAAGATCCAGAGAAAGAACCTTCAGTCAACAGAAGAACCTTCTACCTACAAGAGATGGGAGGGAAAGAGAGCCATGCTGGGAGCCAGAAGAGCTGCATTTGAGTCCTATTTCCTCCATTTACCAGCTCTGCGGCTTAAGCCACCAACCTGACCTCAGACACCTACAAGATGAAGTATTTGGAGGCCTTTCCTTACCTCTCAGGTACATCTAGACAGATAATGTTCCAGAGTAAGATATTTTATAAATTTATAAAGTACTACCCAAATGTTCCTACATATCCTTCATAAATGAAATCATAGAAATCATTCAAACATGAGTGGGCGACCTCAACATGAGGCAAGGCCCTGTTCCCTGAGGTGTTCGAGTGGGACTGAGGTAGGTAACCATATCTGTTCTAGAGGTAATACAAACATTACAAGGGAAACTCTAGGGGCAGATTCACTGATGTTTCTATTCCTTTCTCATCCTGCGACTCTGATTTCCTGGGCTCTCCAGACTGGGAAATTCACACAAATCAGATCCTTATCTGAGGTAGGTGCCCATGCCACAGGTGAGAAGATGCAATAAGCATCAGAAGTCAAGAAAACTTTGTGATTACTTTCAGTTCACTGCTGGTTGGGATAAAAATACACAGGCAGAAACAGGTGGCTAAGTCAAAATGGACTGCCATGTATATACCCTCTATGTGCCAACCCACTCAGCAGCATGAAACCTACAGAGAGGAGAATGAGAAACATAGCCAGTGGGGGCCCAAAGGGGCCCCACCTGCCATGATAAACACACCCACGCTGGGGCCCTTGCACACTCAGACCCCAAGGTCTTCACCTGGCCTCACTCAGTGCCCAGTGGCTAGCCACTCGGGGACGGTGGGAAGGAGCTCTGGATTCCTCTCTCCTGGTCTTCTGAAAGTCATCCAGAGAATTAACAAGGCCAGATCCATTCTCATTCTTCTACACTTAGCCACACATAAGCCCTGAGCAACCAACAGGGAGGCCCAGGGAAGAGGTGCAAGGAAGCAGGAAATATGAGAACACTGCTATCCACCAAGACGTAGGACAAAACCGGTAAAGACATGAAACACCTGGCACGGCAGGGGGAGGGGGGCACACCTGGGTGGCTCAGTCAGTTAAGTGTCCGACTTCAGCCCAGGTCATGATCTTGTAGTCTGTGACTTCAAGTCCCATGTCAGGCTCCATGCTGACAGCTCAGAGCCTGGAGCCTGCTTCGGATTCTGTGTCTCCCCCTCTCTCTGCCCTTCTCCCACTCCCACTCTGTCTCTCTGTCTCTCTCTCAAAAATAAATAAAACATTAAAAAAATTTAAGAAAAATAACATCTGGCACAGGGAAAAATCACACACAGACCTGGGTACCTGTAGGGGAAAATCTGGAAGGAAATTCACAAAAACATCACAACACATAATCTTACAGTGGGGTGATGGAAGGGCCTTCCTTTCCTTTTGTTTAAATATATTTTTAAGTTTTTCTATAATAACATGTCTCACTTGGAGAGTCCTAAAATCAGGAAACATTTTAAAAAATTAAAAAACAGTGATATCGCTAGCTTGTGCTGGGGTGTGAGAGGAGGCAGCTCACTGCGGGGTCCTTTAGGACCTACCCTTGCTATGCTGGGGTGGGGTGGGCTACAGCCATGCCTTCGGAGGAGCTGCCCCCATGAGTGCCCCTGACACAGTGATCATGGGGGGTTGGGCAGCTGGGCAGGGCTGCTCAGGGAGACCCCGATGCTGCACACCCCCTCCCTGGAGTCACCCTACTAACCTTCTCAAAGAGCCTGGAGACCAGGGCTGGACCAGGGACTGCTAACAAGGTTTCCTTCCCAAGTTCCCATATGGGGTGAGGAGAGGGAGGAAGGAGGAGGTGGGAAGTGGGGAGGCACCAGCCCAGGACTGCCTCCAGGTCTCTGTCCAGAGCACAGTGTGATGGAGGAGGTGGGATGGCGGTGGGCAGAGGGGGGTGGGGTGGGGAACAAACTGCCAGGCTCCAGTGGGGAGCTAATCACCTGTCTCAGAAATTCCACTGACGTGCTCCCCTTGTGCAGGGTTAGCAAGCAAGTCTGAACACTATTTAAAAGAAAACTAAACCTTATCCTTCCAAAAAGATAGGAGTATATTTTGAAACCAGAAAAGGTTAGAGAAGGGGGAGGGAAGCAGACAGATTTTATGCTCTGGTGACAAAAGAGATGGCTATTTGTTGAAACCTCCCAAAGCAGAGTGAGATGTGTCTGGCTGGAAGAGAGGACATGCTTATTATCAAATGAGAAAAGAAACCAGGGGAGTGAAGGCCCAGGTTAAGACAATGAATACACAAGAATGGGGAGCCACCTTCCCGGGCAGGGGCTGGAAATGAGTGATAGATGGGGACAGACATGTGGAAATGCTTCCAAGAAACAAAAGATGCTATGCAAACATGGTGCTTCCGCTGTGTTTTATCTCCTGGGGACTGACAACAGAAGACAGAGATTCAACCGTTAGAATCTGACAGTTTGTTGTTTTTTGGTGGGGGAGGGTACAAAATTCATCCTCCTTTCCCATTCTGAAAATACACATTTTCAACCTCCGTATCTTTGGATAACTAATGATTTAACCTTTTGCCCCTCAGGGAATGATGTCAATGAAGACCCACCATGCTGGCAACTGGGGAAGGGGTAGAGGGCTCCAGCCAAAACTCAGGGGAGCTGCTATTGCCCAGGGGCAAGCCTGGCCCTGCTACCTGTCACCTACAGGAGCCTGGACAAGCTCTTTATGGCTTTGCACTGCTACCTTTTTCATTAAATAAGGCTAACAATAATGTCGTCCTTACAAGGCTGTTCTGAGGATTACATGAGAATCCATAGGAAGTCTTTAGAACAGGGTCAGTCACAAAGTAGAGCCCAAAAAATGTTAGCTGGTTATTATTCCAAGAATTATGCACAAAGAGCCATACATCGGCAGTGACTGGTAAGTGCCAGACTGATAACAGGTAGAGCCAGAGCAAGCAGGGTAAGTGCTCAGCTGGGGATGGCCCGAGGAGGCTGCCAGGAGAGGCGACCCCCTCCCCTGCTCCCGTGACGGGAAGGGGTGGGGGGGACAGACTCCCCATTCAACACACCAGTCAAGGTCATGCCCAAGCCACACGCCTAGTACGATGGGGGTCCAGGTGAGGGATACTTTGGGTTGTAAGGATCTATCACGTTACAAATAGGCACACAAGGTCGCCAAGAAGCAGCGTCTGTGGGGAGTGCACATGAATGGCAAAGCACTCTGCAAATCTAAGCTATGAGAGTATTTCCTAGCAGCTTCACAGCACCGAACACAGAATTATGTTTGAAATAAGTGTTCAGTTGACAATTCAATTTTCAGAGAGACCTGCAGTGGGGCCTCTCTCAAAACTGACATCCAAGGCGAGAAATACCCTTAGCCAGCAGATAGACAGTAAGGGGGAAACGCTATTTAAAATGCTGTCACCATGGCCACAGTCACACCAAGTCCTCCTGGCTCCCATATCCTAACCCCACAAAGACCCCATCTTCACCTAGAAGCAACCCAGAAACCACAGTGTGGCAGCACAAAGGGCCCTTTGCCTTCCTGCTTCTCTTCCCCAGCTCCAGCCACAGCCCTGTGACCAGGGACCGCCCTGGGGAAGGGGTACCCTCCCTCCAGGCACACACCCCTGAGCCAACCGCCCCACTTACTTTTTCAGCCATTCCACAATGTCCTCAGCTGTGGACCCATAGTTGTCATACTGGAACAGAAACCGTCCTTTCCTGTGAAATGTGGACAGACAATGTTGGCTCAGCCAGGGATGCAAATGCCACCATGGAGGGGAGCGAGCGTCAGAAGGGAGGCAGGAGACTTACTCGAAATAGCAGATGGTGGGGTAGCCTCGCACATTATACTCCTCCTTGACGTTTTCAAATTCCGAGGGGTAGACGTTCATCCCAGCCAGCACCTAGGAGCAAAGGGAGAACAGGCCTATTGGCCCTCTGCCCCGCAGACAACATCCCCACCTTGCCAAGCACAGCTTATCTGTCTATCCCACCAGAAACAGATGAAGGGGACAAAGCCTCACAAACTGACGTGCAGGGGGGAGCATGGGAAGCTAATGCAGCTGGGAATGAGGGCTGAGAGCTGAGAGCTCTGGAAGACATGGGGCCTGGGTCAGGTGGCACCCTCTGTACAGGCATTCCCTTTACTTGCCTGCGGGGTGGCTATCCCAGAGTGAAACCCAAGTTCTGAGGGCTGAGGAAGACAGGTGGCTTTGCCACCAAGTTCAAGCAGGTCCTAGAGTGGGGCTGCTGCCATCCAAAAAAACATTATGCCTCCTCCCTGCCCCTGTCAACTAAGGTTTCACTCCTCTCTTAAGTTACAGTCACTGCTCAGCCACCCCACAACATCCTCATGGCCTGTCCTCAGTCTGTCCACCCAGGCTTTGTGTGCAATGTTCTTGGACCTCACAGCTTGTACGTGGCCAGGGAGAGAGTGTGGCTCTTGTACAATCCATCTGCCTGACTCTCCTCCCTCCAGACTCCCAGATTCCCCACCTCTCTCCTCCTGTTTGTAAGCATCGCCTACAGCCTGATTGTACCATCTCCAAAGTTTGAACATTTTTTGGTTGCAGGGGTCCCCATATCCAACACTTCTAACTGGGAAAGGAGAATTTTAGTAGCTGTGTTACTGACAATAGGGCTAAATACTAAGAACAACCCAGTCCTCTAAAACTCCTTCCCTGAAGCAGTAATCTTTTCTAGGGCAGGATCAGGTGCCCAGAAAGGACTTTGAATCTGTTCTTCTAGGAGAATGAAGATAGAGTGGCCAGATACAGGAAGGCTGTTCCACAAAGCGGGGCAGCATGGAGGAAAAGGGAAAGGGACTTCAAAAAGCCAGGAGCAGTTACAGAGGCAGAGAGAAGAAACACGGGAAGCTCATTTTGCTGAACAATATACAAGGAAATACAGGATGGGAGGGGGATGGGCTAAATGGGTAAGGGGCACTAAGGAATCTACTCCTGAAATCATTGTTGCACTAGATGCTAACTAACTTGGATGTAAATTAAAAAAATAAAATTAAAAAAACAAAGAAGGAAGCATAGGACAAGAAAAAGGACAATAGTCTCAGTGGACAAGAAACTTGATTCAGAAGACTGTGTCCACTTAAAATCATGTGGCCTTGGGCAAGTCACTTACCCTCACTGAGGCTCCTTGTGTGGAAGACATGGGCGATGGGAATATCACAGGGCTCTTAAGAGAACTGAACCAGGTGACCCAGGTCAAAGGTTCAGCACAGGACTGATGTTGAACAATCGTCAAGTTCTTGACTTCCTACCAAATCCTCCTGGTGATGAAAGCCTCTGGCAGCACCATCCCTAGAGGCATCTAAACAAGTCTTTCTGGGGCGCCTGGGTGATTCAGTCTGTTGAGTGTCCAGCTCTTGATTTCTGCTCAGGACATGATCTCACGGTTGTGGGATCAAGCCCTGACTCGGGCTCTGCACTGAGCGTGGAGCCTACTTGGGATTCTCTCCCCCTCTCCCTCTGCACATGCATATATGTGTGCTTGCACGCTCGCTCTCTCTCTCTCTCTCAATAAATAAAAAACATTAACCATGTCTTTCCAACTGTTTTAGGTACCTAGCACAATGCCTGGCATACAGTAGGCACACAATGTTTACTAAATCACCAATTTCCACACCCCCCCCCCCAGCTCATTTGTGGGATGTTGCAAGGAATACAGGGAGAATTAGTCTGAAATAGAACTTACTAGAAGACCTGAAACCCTCTAAAAGCCATTCTGTTCATTTCCCCAGACTGATTCAGCAGCCTGTTCCAGTAATAATTGTCTACTTTAAAGTTCTTTTTTTATTCTAATTGATCTCCCTAGTGTCAGTGCACATCCACCATGAGATTAATCCTCCACATCCTCCTCTTTCATTACATCACTTCCCTGCACAAAACCTTTCAATTCCACTAAATATGAGCTAGAATCTAACTGCACGCTCAAAGATCATACAGTCCCTATCTCATTTCTGAATTCTTCTTTCTTACAAAACCCTTAATTGTACACCTGCTAGAGTCTAGGTTTATGATTCTCCCAGGAATTGGAAAGTCTGAGATCTCTGCACAGGGAGGAAGTTGGACCGATCTCCGTCTAAGGCACCTTGCAGATGGGTAATATACCACAGTGGCCAGGAGCCTAGGCTCAGGCGTCATGATGTTGGGTCCAAACTCCTCACTTAGTAGACACATTTCTTTGAATAAGTCAGATGCCTCTGTGCCAGTTTCCTCATCTGTAACCACCTCTTATGACTGCTGTGAAGACTGAATGAGATAGTACAAGTAGAGTAACTACAGCACTCAGAACATGCTAGCTGTTTTCATCAATACTACAAAGCAGCTCTGAACTCTGTACATGCTGTGCTCCCCTGGCCCTGACATTTTGTCTTCTCGTCCCTCTGCTTAGGATGCCCACGTCCCATCTCTCAGTTACTACCGAAGACTTATTCATCCTGTAAGGCAAATCCAATCCCACCTTCCCGGACAGCCTTTCCAAACCACCTTTGCTTGTGATGAACTTTCAACTCTCTGAGTTTTTGTAGCACTCTTGTACCACTTGGGGGCATTTATTAATGAGATAAATATTTTTTGAACAACTACGTACACTTTTTGGAGTCTGGAAAGCCAACTGAGGCAAAACTGGCCTCGGCTTAAAAGTTACAGCCACAACACCTGACCCTGAGCCACATGTGCTGGTGCCGTTCGGTTAGCGCGACCCGTTCTGCCTCATGTTCAGCCCGTGTTCTGACAGGAACAATCATGGATGCTTCACAGAACAGACAACACATGAGCTGGTGCTCAAGGGAGAGTGAGATTTCCACAGACATTCCAGAAAGAGAACGTGGAAGCAAGACAAAACAAGATGCAGCCGAAGAGGTAAGGAATATATGCTGGTTTAACTGGACTGTAGGACACAGAATGGGGCAGGAAGAGAAGGCTGGACAGGTTCAGTGAACTCACTCTGGAAAAGGCTTTAGTGCCTAAGAAACCAGGACTTTGTTCAAGAGGTGCTGGAGGGTTTTCCAGCTGCATTCTTTTCTTTTAAAAAAAAAATATAAACAGGTCAAGCTGTAAGGGGTGAGTCGTGGGTCAGGGAGAGAAATCAGCAGCCTTTGGCAACCACTCTGTGTGGGCTAACCAGGGCCTGACCCAGGATGGGAGAGGACAGGGTGTGAGGAAGAGAGATGTGTGATGATGCCCTGGCAAAAAAGCACGTTGTCAGCGGAGCCTGGGGTACTTGGGAAGAGTCATGAAAGAAAGCTGCCAGTCTGCTGGATGGAAAGGTACTGAATTTTATTTTAGACATTCTGCATTTGGGACACAGGGAGAAAAATCCAGACCAAGATGTCAAGCAGGGAATCTGATACATGATACTGGAGGTCAGGGACTCAGGCTCCATGGAGCTACATTTTGTTGAAATTATGGATGTAGATAAAATCACTGAGGGAGAGGCCATCACAACAAGGAAAGTACGGTGCCAAGCCCTTGGTCCTAATAAGAAAAGAAGCTGAAAAAGCAGAATCTTGGGAGCACCCTCATTTAGTGAGTGGGAGGAATGGGAAGTACAAATAGGAAGTGTGTCTATGAAGTGTCTGTAGCTCACAGAGCTGTTTCCACACACCAGCCACTTGCTCTTCACAACAACCTAGTGAGGTGGGCAGGGTTTGCGTTATCATCTCATTTTACAGATAGGGAAACAGAGACTCCGAGCCTATTTGCCCAAGATCTCCTCGCCGGTTAGTAAGAGCCAGATCCAGAGTCTGATGTGCACAGGTCTATCACCAGGACCACCCCATGTCATGGTGTTTACATCTAGATGGCCCATCATGGCCAAGAGAAACAAAAGACTCAGCGTGGACCTCAGTAACTAGCAAAGCTGGGAAGAGGAAGCAGATGGGGACAGGCTCTCTCTGACAGCCGCTCTGAGACAGGGAGCAGCAACGGCTGCTGACGAGGATGGCAATTAGCAGGGATAGGTGGGATAGACACTGATGATTCACCAGACATTAATGACAACAAAAGAGAGGCAGAACTGAGTTTGGAAAATGGCAAAGGCTGAGCATCCCTGCTCTGGCCTGGCTTACATCTTCATGACATCATCAAGTTGGACACCTCCCAAGAAATCTGTAGAGGAGGAAGGTTTCTGACCCTTGCCACATACATGGGCTAGCCAGAAAGGGTTCGTGGATGACAGAGATGAAGAGGAGACGAGGTGCCAGTTCAGCTAGGTCTCAGCAGTGGTGAGGGGTAGGCTTTAGATTTCCGGGGGCAGCCCACCTCTGCCCTGCATGTGAGGACGGAAAGGAATCATGCTTCTAATCACCCTCTCTGGGGAGCTGTGGCTGCACCGTGAGCCCTGGCCTCCAGAGGCCTCTCGTAGAAGGTGGTGTCTATGTGGCCAGACCATTCCCTATTTATGGAGTGAGGAAAGGGTAAGAACTTTCCAAAGATGCTTTCCTAAGAAACAGAACAAAACATACCCCAAGCAAGAAAATACAGAAGGAAATGAATGTGTTCATACAACACAGATGCCTTAGGCCAAGGTAACTAACACCTGGCCAAAGCTGGGCTTGACCAGCCAGGCTCTCCAGGTACTCAGGAGATCCCACTGAGTTTTCTGTAACGTTGTCTAGGGAACTGGGAGGGTTACTTTTTATGTTTCTTGACCTGGGTGCAGGCAGGAAAGGCAGGCACTGCTGTTGTTGTTGTTTCCTTTTTTGGAACCAAGTACCCTTAACACAAATAATCTTCAGGGATAATCTTGAGAAAGAGCATAGTATGAGCCCAGGGCCAAGGGGCAAGCCCTCAGCTCACAAACATCCTTCCCACTCTGTCTCTGTCCTTAATAACTGATGCTCTGAATTCCTTCAAAAAGAGAAACATTTTTAATGTAAATACCGAGCTTAAAATAAAATGTGCTCAAGAGTGATAAGCCACACATTCATTCATTCACTTATCCGTATGTATGGGGTACCACAAGCTTGGCCCTGTGCTCTGTGTTGAAGAAACAGATGTGAACCAAACAGTGTCCCAGTGCTCAAGAAGCTCACACTACAGTGAGAAAATCATACTATAATTAGTAGCAACTGGTGAAGAAAGTGATCTGGAATACAAGCAAAGATGAGCAGACCTGGCCGTGCACGGCAAGGACAAACTCTATGGGAGCATGGAAGGGACTGGAACACTGAGTTTGGCAGGTAGATGCAGCATTGGCTGGGAACCTTCCAGAAGGTGCACAAGAATAGCACCAAGACCTTACCTGCTTTGGTGGGGCTGGCCAGGTATTTGTGATGTGACTGGGGCTGGAGCTATTTAACTTCCACCGCACCACAGAGTTAGGAAGTTGAGTGGAGAAGTTTTCTAAGGGTATGCGAGTTATGAGTAGGGAGAACACTGGATAATTAAGTCTTTTCTCCAGGCGAAATAATCGTCATATATGCTATCTATTAAGGCCCCAAAATGCGAAGTGAAACTTCCCCCAAGTGATGTATGTGTGCCCCGAGGCCAAACATCTCCAGGTGAGTTGCTAAAAATTCATTAGTGATAAACAAGCAGGACCTTGGCGTTGCCCCAGAATGAGGTCCAAAGAGAAAGCACTGGTTCTTTACAACCCAGGCTTGTAGCGGGCTAGGCTAGCAGGGCTGTGTCACCATGCCCATGTAAACTTTTTAAATTGACTCTGAACTAATCACCAACTTCATTTGATCTGTAAAGATCATGATTCAGTTTTAAGAAATCAGAACTCCCTTAGTGGGACTTTGGCCAGCCCCCATGGTGATGGCTCTCCTCCCCACAACCTTTCATGAAAAGCATATGGATTTTTCCATGCTCCCTAGAGGGGCCAACAGTTATTTTTCTGTTACCACCAACAAAAACGAAACAAAAAACCCTCGGTATTCGTGTGGCTCAGGGAATGCACAAAACTAGATAGACACGTGGCACAGAAGAGACAAGGCTGGCAGGTGGAGGCTGCCGAGATGACTGAGACCATCAGTGAGTGGTCCTCAGCCTGCTGAGGTCTGACTGTCCAGTCTCCCCTGCCCTTGCTACACCATCCTGGTTGTTCTTCCTTCCTGAGGCTCGTTTCCTCAGGGGCTCCTCTTCCCCCTCCTGTCCCTGAAAGATGGGCACTCCTGACACAACCCTGCCTCCTGTCTGCTTCACCCCCACCCCCCCACACACACACTGCACACTCTCCTTCAGAGAGCGCCTGTGAGTTTGGGTGTCCGACTCCCCACCTGGACTGCCTCTTTCTGCTGTTGTTTCCACGGCTCCTCCAGCCCCACATAAAACATGTCCCTGGTAAGCCTGGCAGGAAACTTTCCCATGAATCTGCTTTGGGCCCACCACTGGTCACCATGCCCCTTTTGCCGCCAGTGGGCTGCCCAGCACTGGGAGCCTTGACCTGCTTTGGAGCCCAGCCCCAGTAATTCTGGAGCCCTGATGCTCTGCTGATGGCCCCTGGCCACCCAGCAATACCACCTGGGCTTCTTGCTGGTTTCCTGGTTATTTCATCACTGGCCTTGCTTGGACAAGCACTGAACTCTCCTGGTCCCAGCAAGTCTGGGGAGTTCTTGCCATCCACCAAGAACAGGTCTGAGTCACATGCCCAGGGCAGCGGGAGGGTGACTCCTTGAGATCTGCAGACCTGCCCTCTCCCTGCACCCTAGGCCCCTTCCTCCCACTGCCTCTCCAGGTGAGAGGGAGAAGTCTGGGAGCTGGCCAGCCCTGCCAGGCCCATGGGCCTCACTCACAACGTGGCCTCGCAGCTGGGTCGCGGCCTTCTGGAAATGTGGCATTATCCTCTTGCACACGCTGCACCCTGGTCACAGATAGAAGAGAAACAAACTCGGTTATGGTGGGTGCTAGACCCCTATGCCCTGGCTTCCCTCCCCTCAGGCTAACCTCTGCCAGCAAACCTTTATTCAGCCTGCAGGAGGGCAGGACTGCTGCTGACCCTGAGGACACAGAAGGAATAGAGGCCCTGCCCTCCAAAGAGCTTACAATCTTGATAGTGTAGATCACGACACAGCCCGGCAGTCCCTCGATAAATGTGGGACTGACTAAGCAAATGTGACACAGCTGGAGAAGGTCAAAGCGTGGAAGAGTTTAGGGCTGATCATGAGTTCAACAGGAATACAGGGAACCTGAACAGGTGACAGGAAAGCACAGTCAGGGACTGTAAATGAACCTGAATCAGATGCCATTAGGAAGAAAAATGTGCAACCACGGGTACAATGACTCTTGGGATTTCCATGCCTCTTTTCTTAATCAACAAGAATAACTGGGCAGTGAGTGGAGACGGGCTGGGTGTGAAATACTGACTCGGGCCTTGCAGGAGGCGCACCAGGCCAGGATTGGCACACCTGAGGGCCTGTCTTCCCTGGATGCACTGCGTGGTGGCCCTGGACATGGCTCTCTGGGTGATGGCTCCTTCTGGCAAATGAGGAAGGTTGGAGCAGACAACCTCAGGCCCCTTCCAGCTCTGACATCGAGGATTCTGTGATGTCTCTGGCTCAACCCTCTGTGGGGTTCTGTGGTCACTCTTCTCCTGGGATGATGAAGGCCCCCCAAGCCTTGGGGGACACAGGGCCAAGACAGCCAGGCCCCAAACATCCACTACTACTTCAGAGCGACCTTGTTTTAAAACCTCTCCACCCACCCCGCCCCCGCATCGATCAGAGCAGGCCACATTTCCATAGTGATCCCACAGGACACATGTACCAGTTTCTTCAGACATAAGGAATTCAGACATGTCAGGCTGTTACTCTTTCTGACAGCCGCTCTGCTGCAAAAAGGCTTTGAGATGCACTTGAAGGCTGTAGACACCAAAGCTGACCAGACGCCTGTGTCAGGCTGGATCTCATCTCAACATGACAGTGGGGACAGGGCCAAGCAGCAGTAGGTGGACAAGCTCTAATCCGTGTTTAGCTAACACCTTGGCAGACTGTGGGCAGAGTAATACAGATCGGAGAGGTGCTCTCACCCACGGGGCCAGATACAGACACTGGAGAACTGTGAGCAGGTCCAAGGTTCCACAGGAACCTCCCCAGCACAAGTCCGCTGGACCAAATGTGATGCAGGGGGCCCCAAATGCCCATGGTCCTCCTGTGACATTCCTGCCCAGCAGACAGACGGACACACACTGTACACACACCAGCCTGGGCTTAGGTTCATGCCATTAGTTCAGGCTCAGACTCAGGGAGACTCAGGAGTGTGGGAGTGGTTGCAAGGACAGCCCGCAGCATCTGTCCTCAGAAGACAAGATGCACCTCTCTCCATCAGCTGCCACACACAGCCCCATCCCCACAAGTGTCATGAAGAAAAGAACATGACATTTGTCAGGGGACACTGTTCCCATGGTGGGACACTCACAGAGGAGAGAAACAGGGACAACAAGGCCGACCCAGCCAGGTGCCCATGCTCCATGGTGGATGACACACAGCAGGGACAACGGGGGGCACACAGCAAACAAGATGCTCAGCTCTGGGGAGCATGAGACCCAGGTCTCCCCTTGACTGTCTGCTGCCTGTGCTAAGACTGAGCGAGTAGTCTGAGCCTCAGCTTTCCCATCTATGGAGTGGACACAGAGTCTCCCCTGAAGGCTGAGGGGCAGAGCCAACACTTGGGAGGACAGAGCCGGACGCTCAGCAAGGAAGGCACTGTCAATACAAGACCTGAGTGTCTGCACCTGCTAGGTCTGCAGTGGGGGAACACGCCACAGGGGACAGAGGATGTCACTCCCAGGAGGGAAAGTAAGTCGGGGGCAGGGGGGAGTGCACTTGGAGTTCATCTACTCTTTATTCAGTGGCTTGATGAGATGGTGGGAGTCTGACGCCCACTGGGCCACATCAGTCAGGAGCTTAATTTATGAACTACTCCCACAGGGGTGGCGTCTCTTTTCCAGCTCTGCCCATCTGCAGCCTGCAGCAACATTACCCTCATGTCCCCCCCAGATCCCCATGGGTGGAGCCCAGCAGCTCTGGGAGAAGAAGTTAGTGAGGTGAAGAGGTGATGGAAGAGTAATAGGAAGCTACAGGCCAAGCCAGTTTCCAATTTAACTTGACCAAAAATAGAGCTGGTACCATGATCCCTATCTGAATCTCTTTCAATGGATTCAACCAGGAGGCACAGGAAGAGATAAGACTAATTGTCACTCTCAAACCCTGAAAGTTAGAGTGGTCACCCTTCTATTTTCTCACTAATTCTGTCAACATTGACTGAATAAACAATAGGTCCCAGGGACCCAGATTCCTTGTCACAAGTAAAGCCTCCCACTGCCTTTGGGTTCATTCACCCCGAACATGATCAAAGGATCAGAGTCCTAAAAGACTTCCCAGTTAGGGAACTGGTGTGTTTCCAGGAATAAGCTGAATTATGAGGCCATGAAGGCTTGAGTGGACTAGTATAATAAAAAGCACACGTCTGTTTCAACAAAAACAACAACAAAAGAGTCCTGAGATTACCTGGGACCCAGGAGGCCATCCAGGCTGACCCCTTCACAAATTTGAACTTAACGGCTCCAAGTTTTCATCCTCCCTTCTCGACTATTAACTGCTCTGTGACACCAACAAGGGACCTAACTTCTATCCCACTTTCCATTATATAAAGGTAATAACTATGCATGCCTCTCTGCCTGCTATGGGGAGGAGGATGGGCAACCTCCCAGACAGCCTGGGAAAGGGGTGGGGGAGATGGCACACACATTCCAGCGCAAACTGCTAGGGAACCACCTTTGTAAGTGATGGACTAGTGTCATTTTAATGAAACCCACACGACTATACCATGATCCTGCCTGTGACACGAACTATATACAGACATATACTCGGTTTTAATCTCATCTAGCCCATACATTGAATCCTGAAAGGTTCTGAGATAAACCAAAGGGGGCCCTCTCCTCAAGGGGCTGGGTAGGCAGGACAATTCCTGAAGCAACTCACAGCTAAGCAGTTAATAAGATCCCTCCAAGGAGAAACAAAAAGGCGTGAAACCAACCAGTGAACATTAAAGAAGAGAATGACCCAAGGTTAAAGTGCATGACCATTCTGAGCAAAGCCTGATCTAACTAGAAGTAGGACACCAGGGCCTCCTTTCTATAGGCAGGCACACCCTTAAGGCCAGCAAGGTATCTGAGAGGAGGCTGGGTTAGGGGGATACCCAGCAATCAACAGGGGCTGGGGACAGGCTATTGTTATGGTGAACTAACCACAGAACCACCAGAACCTCATAAAAGGGCAGCCATGTTGGGAGGCATGATCATTCAGGTGGAAATGGGAGGGGTCTTTGTCCAAAGAACTTCTCAAGAAAAGGGATTCAAGGCAGGCTTACAAGAGTAAATAGAACTGAAATGAGAAGTTACAACTCACATCATAGAAATACAAAGGATCCTAAGAGACTGGTATGGACAATTAGTCACCAAAAAAATTGGATAATTTAGAAGAAATATGCAAATTCCTAGAAACATATAATCTTCTAGGACTAAATCAGTAAGAAACAGAAAACCTGAATAGACCAATTACTAGCAATGAGATTGAATCAGTAATCAAAAACCTGCCAAAAACAAAAGTCCAGGACCAGACAGCTTCACTGATAAATTCTTTCAAACATTCAAAGATTCAATATCTATTCTCCTCTAACTCTTTCAAAACACTGAAAAGGAGGGGAATACCTCCAAATACATTTTATGAGGCCAGTTACTCTGATACCAAAACCAGACAAGAACACCACAAAAAGAGAAAATTATAGGCCAATATCCTTGATGAACATAGACGTGAAAATCCTCATCAAAATATTGGCAAACCAAATTCAACAATACATTAAAAGGATCATTCAACACAATCAAGTGAGCCAACAGACACATGAAAAGATGTTCAACATCACTCATCAGGGAAATGCAAATCAAAACCACAATGATATATCATTGTGTGCCACGCCTGTCAGAGGGATTTTATCAAAAAGAAATAGCAAGTGTTGGCGAAGATGTGGAGAAATAGGAACCCTTGTACACTGTTGGTAGGAACGTTCGTTGGTACAACTACTATGAAAACAGTATGGAGATTCCTCAAAAAATTAAGAATACAACTCCCATATGATCCAGCTGTTCCACTACTGGAACAGTATTTATCTGAAGAATATAAAAACATTAATTTGAAAAGATACATGCACTCTATGTTTATTGCAGGATTATTTACAATAACCAATATATGGAAACAACCTATATGTCCATCAGTGGATGAATGGATAATGAGCTGTGGTATGTATAGTATATATACGTGTGTATATATACATATATATATATATGTATATATACACATACACATATATACACAACAGAATTACTACTCAGCCATAAAAAATAATGAACTCTTGCCCCCTGCAACAACAAGGATGGACGCTGAGGGCATTATGCTAGTGAAATAAGTCAGAAGGAGAAAGACAAAAACCTTATCATTTTACTTCCATGTGAAATCTAAAAACTAAACTAAACAAAACACAACAAAAACAAACTCATAGTTCAGTGGTTACCAGAGGGGAAAGGGGCCTGGGGTGTGTGAAGGAAGTCCACTGTGGGGTGATGGATGATAGCCACTGATACTCCTCCAAGCCACGGACAGGCCAGGGCACACCTACATCCCACCACACATGGCCCCTCTCTCTCCAGTCTTTAGTTTTCTGAAGGGCATTATGCAGATCACAGAGCCACAGCTCTAGGGGCCTTACATAGGCTGTATTCCAGGGTTTTTCAATCTGTGGGTTAGGACCTGTTAGACTCCAGGGTGGCCCAGGCAGAATATTTGAGGTTTTATAGAACATACTATCAACTAATTAACTCTGCTTAGCTTTTGAAAGCAGCCACAATCTATAAACAAATGAATATGTCTATTCCAACAAAAATTAACTTACCAAAAAAGATGGACAGCCCACGGGCCATAGTTTGCAGACCCTCTATTAGAGGGTTATAGGAAAAACCAGTAACTTCTGAATAAAACAAAATAGACTGGGGTGCATGGGTAGCTCAGTTGGTTAAAGCATCCGACTTCAGCTCAGGTCATGATCTTATGGCTTATGAGTTTGGGCCCCGCATCGGTCTCTGTGCTGACAGCTAGGAGTCTGGAGCCTGCTTCAGGTTCTGTTTCCCTCTCTCTCTGCCCCTCCCCGGCTTGTGCTCTGTCTCTCTCTCAAATATAAACAAACAAACATACATACATAAAACAAAATAGAAAAACGAAATAGTGCATACTACATCTGGCAGAGTAGATGGCAAGTAGTAAGGGTAAGTATGGTTTTGTAAAACTGTTGTTTCAGCTTATTTACTTAGTCAACTTATTTACTGTAAGTATATATAAGTTACATGTATACTTATAGCACCAGGTTGCCATGAAAAGTATTTTTAAATTAATACTAGGAAATACAGTCAAAAAGTCTGAAAGCCACTGCTCTGATACACTCTCTTTTCATATAGAAATGGAAACTGAGGGGGGTGGGGGCACCTGAGTAGCTCAGTTGGTTAAGAATCCGATTTTGGCTCAGGTCATGATCTCATGGCTCCTGAGTTCGAGCCCCATGTCGGGCTCTGTGCTGACAGCTTGGAGCCTGGTATCTGCTTCAGATTCTGTGTCTCTCTCTCTGCCTCTTCCCTGCTCACGCTCTCTCTCCTCAAAAATAAGTAAATATTAAAAAAAAATTTTTTAAAGCAATGGAAACTGAGGGGCAGAGACGTGAAGGATTTGAAGATGAAGGATTTGAAAGCAAAGGATTTGACCAAGGTCACCCAGCTCGATTGTTGGCATAGCTGGAATTAGAACCTAGGTCTTCTGGTTGTCATCTCAATGATCTTTCTGCTGTTCCTATGGCTTTGTGCCTCATCTAGAGAATGAACCAAAATATGAGGCCCTTTTCTCCCTGGTCCTGATTCCCCCACACCTCCCAGGTGACACCAGCAGAGGTGTGCAGGAGCCAGAGCTGGGCAAATGGCTGCCTTGGGGGGCTGGCCAGGCTCTGGCTGGTGAGCAGCAGTGGACCTAGAGGGTGAGGCATGGCTCCATTGGCACACAGCTCCACCAGGCACACAGCTGGTGGGAAAGGAATACCTGGAGAGACCTGTGTTGTTGCTAGGTAGAGCTTGGGGCAAGGAGGGCAGAAGGATGCAGATTCTAGTGAGAGAAAAACTGATGTGGACAGTAGGAGGGGAGGAGCCAAATGAAAAGGCAAAGAGGCAGACGGAGAGATGGGGTGAGGGACGCACTTCACATTCTAAGAGAGTTGGGGCTAGTTCCCAGTCCCCCACCTCCCAACCCCCAGCTGCCCCTCCAAGAGGCTGAACAATGAACTCTGGCCCAAAGGAGAAAGGTTACTCACAGGGGGCATAAAACATCATCAGGAGGGGCTTCTCTTCCTTCTTCAGGAGCCGTCTGAAGTCCTGAGGCACAAAGAGAGAACACGGCAGGTCACACACAAAATAACACAACAGGGAGGCGACATGCCCCTAGCTCTGGAGGGTGGGGGCACCACCATGGTGGAAGGAGCTGTCCAGCATTTCAGATGTCCCATGGTCTGACGTGGGGTTTGGGGCATGCAGCCAGAGTTTCAGCCTGTCAGGAGCTGGACGATCGAGACAATCTGTACTATCCCTGCATATTACAGATGAGGAAACTGAGGCCCCAAGGGGGCACATGGCTTTCCCAAGGCCGCCTGGTATGATGAAGTAGTCAGGACCAGGCTACCAGCTTTACCTGCAGCTCCACCTGAACGATTAAAAACCTGCAAGGAACTATTTATGTCCTGTGAGGCTCAACCAGCCTGCCCCCTCAAGTGATTTATGGAGTGGTTGTGTTGTAGGGGGTTGGTTGTTTTCACGTGGCCCAACTTGGCTAGACGGAGATCTGCTGGTTAAGGTCACACAGGGCTAACCCAAACCCACTGTCTCTTTCCCCAGCCCTACCGCCACCGTCCATGTGCCCAGGAGCCCATTGTGTGCACAGGAACACACAGATGAGACATGCCCTCCTGTACCCATGGGGTACAGATCATCTGTATTTGTAAAATCCTCCAAACAGTGCCTGGCACATTATTATGCAATACATAATTATTTGTTAAATAAATACAATAAATGCAAAAAAAAAGACATTTTTATATTTCACAACAGTGCTAATGGAGAGACTTCAGTGTAAAGCAGGGTCAAAGACCTTTCTTCCAACGAAAGTCAACGATGTTCCGGAAAAAGCAAATCTATCAAGGACTGCAGAGAAACGCAATGACAAAGCATGTTTTGATTAAAATAATTTGCTTCTCTAACCAGTTTCCATAAAAGAAAATTAGAGGTTTTTCTCTTTTGAATAATAAGGAAAGTAAAAGGAGATTGCGAAATGCAGCTTTCTGGCAGCAACAAGGCATTAGGTAAATAGATGAGGGTACATCCCGCTCTATGGAATACTACTGCATCATTAAAAACGATGAAGAGGAATATTTAATGTCACAATAAGATATGCCTATTACGTTAAGTGGGGGGAAGAAAGCAAGTTAGAAAGCAGCATATAAAATGTAATGACACTTTTGTGAGTAAAAATATGTATGCATTATGTTGAAAGCCTGGAAGGCTACAGAAAATACCAGCAGTGGGTACTTCTCAATGGGAAGGGATAAAGTAACTTGTTTTTCTTTTTAAACTTAAGCTGTATTTTCTAAATTTTCAACAATGAATACGCATTGCTTATAATTTTTCAGTTAGATAAAAAATATTACAAATATTTTGTAGGAATTTAAAACATTTTATAATAAATTCTGAAAATGTTCACCCTTGTTTACATAACTAGAATTATATAATTTTACAAAACAGAATTAGCAACTAAGATCTTTGACCCTGACTATGGGTAGAAAATGCAAACGCTTTGAAAATGATCTTCTGAAATCCCTGGAGAAAAAACCTGGAGATCTGAGAAGAAAAGGGTTTTCTGAGCCTGTAGCCATTTGGTTTCATACCCTGGGTAGTAACAATCATTACATTACATTCAAAGATGCTTAATTACCTTCAACAGTGCAGAATACTAACCTCACAAATACAATTGGCAATTAACTTGAATTGGGAACTTTTAGTTATTTTATGTGGAGATTCTATCAGCAGAAAGGCGGCTGTACCTTAAACTTCTACAAAAGAGAAAACAGCACCAAGTATAACAAGAGGATTGCCTACAGGTGTGAAAACATTTTTTTTCTCCTTAATATTTCTAGTTACAGAAGAGCAATCTTAGGAGTTTCAGGACATGATCATCTCAGGGGAAGGAGACAGCAGGCAATCACTTTCCAGAAAGGCTAGAAACATGCATTATCACAAAATCTTCCCATGAGCAACAGTGAGCTTAGGCTGCTTGTTTTCCTCATAACTACGGGCACAGATGCCACCACCTCCTGACATTTGCCCCTCTTCCCCTGCCAGCAACATACTTGTTACCTTCTGATGATACTGGCATTTTCTATCCCAGAGAAATGCTGATGGCCAGCCCCTTAATTCAAATTGCCCAGCCCGTAACGATCACACATGATCCCTCCTCCAGAAAGTATAAATGGCATCCTTTTCTTCTGGATTAACAAACATTAAGGGTCAATAATTTTAAATGAAAAGGGAGGGGAGGCAGAGGAATATAAAAAGTACATTTCATGTTATCAAGATAAGAACAAACATTCTCCAGTTCCTATCGCAAAAACAAATGACAAGTGTTAGCAAGGATGCACTCTTGGTGGAAATATAAACTGGTGCAGTCACTATGCAAAGAGTATGGAGGTTCACCCAAAAATTGAGAGTAGAAATCCCGTATGACCCAGTAATTCCCACTAGCGGGTATTTACCCAAAGAAAATAAAAACACTAACTTGAAAAGATATACATGTCCCTATGTTTACTGCAGCATTATTTACAACAGCCAAGATACAGAAGCAACCCAAGTGTTCATCAACTGATAAATGGATAAAGAAGACATGGTATGTATGTATGTGTATATATATGTGTGTGTGTATGTACACATACATATATACATATATACACACACACACACACACAACAAACAATGGAATATTACTCAGCCATAAAAAAAAGAGATCTTACCATCTGCAGCAACATGGATGGATCTAGAGGGTAATGCTAAGTGAAATAATTCAGAGAAAGACAAATACCATATGATTTCACTTATATGTGGAATCTAAGAAACAAAACAAACGAACAAAACCAAACAAATAAAAACAGACTGATAAAACCAGAGAAAAAACTGGTGGTTGCCAGAGAGAAGGGAGTGGGGGCATAAGTGAAATAGGTGAAGGGGATTAAGAGGTATAAATGTCCAGAAGCACCTGGGTGGCTCAGTCAATTTAGTGTCCGACTTCATCTCAGGTCAGGATCTCACGGTCTGTGGGTTCCAGCCCCACATTGAGCTCTGTGCTGACACCTCAGAGCATGGAGCCTGCTTTGGATTCCGTGTCTCCCTCTTTCTCTGCCCCTCTCCTGCTTGCATTCTCTCTCTCTCTCTCTCTCTCAAAAATAAATAAACATTAAAAAAATTTTTTTTAAAAGAGGTATAAATGTCTAATTATAAGAGAAATAAGTCACAGAGATGAAAAGTACAACAAAGGGAACAGAGTCAGTAATACTGCCATAACTTTGTATCATGACAGATGGTAACCACACTTCTCATGGTGAGCACTCTGTAATATGTAGAACTGTCGAATCACTATGTTATATATCTGAAACTAATATAGCACTGTATGTCAACAGTATTTCATAGATTTTTAAAAAAAGGACATTCTCCTTCCATCTACAAAATAGCACTGCCTGCCTCACAGACCATCTGGAATATAACAAAGACGTTCTTGCCCATCCTTAGGTGAAGACACAGCCAAACAAATGAGGTACGCACGTGTCACAATACATGGATAAAGATGCACATTCAGGTCGGGTGGGGCAGGCTTAGAAAGGAGGGTCACGTTGTATGGAGACTATAAATCAGAACCACTGTTCTACTCCCTAACTCCCTAGCCCAGCCAAATCCAGAAATTAAAACTTAAGAGGGTAAATAATTTGCTCAAATTTACATGACTTAGAATTATAGAGATCTGACCCAAGTCTCTGGAACTCCAACCCAAACCTCTGAGATTATTCTTAAAGAAAACAAAAAAACAAAACTTACTTTTAAACACACACACACACACACACACACACACACACACACACACACACACACAGCCAATCCCAGCAATGACTGGGTTACATAATAAGGAAAGGCTTTTTAAATGGATATTTCTCTGAGAAAAATCTAAACACATTAAAATACATTAAATAAGGCAGTGAAGAATGGGAGGTCTCAGGCAAGGTCTCAGGCAGCCAGTCTGTGATCTCCTGTAGGTTCCGTCATGGAGCTGGGAAGGAGAACAAATATTAGGGGCCTAGGGGCCCGGCTCCCTTGGAGAAAAGTACAACTGGTCTCTGAAAAGTCCCATTCCTCATTTCTTTGGGCATCCCTCCTAGGGAGACCCTGGTTGGGGGAAGCTTCCAGTGTCCACCAGAATCGATGCAAAATAAGTTACCTTTTCACTGTCAATGTGGACAACGTCTTTGGCTCCAGGATCTTCCTCCCACAGTGGAGGCCCTTTTGGATCCTTCAGAAAGGCCACTATAGACTGAGGAAAAGAACAAAGAAGGGAAAAGTCGTTTTAGCCAGGAAAAGAGGGAGGTGGGGAAATCAGGAACCTGCCCCATCTCTCTGCCCAGAGACCCACGTGCCTGGAGAGGGTCTGCATGTCGCACGTGGGCAACCCCGTGGGGGGCAGGGGTGCCATTCCACTGCCCACTGACTTCACTGCTGAGGGCCCTAAAAATGCACCCCCACCACCTCCACCAAAATTTTTCAGCCACGTGACACCTTAATCTGGTCAGCTGATCCATACCTACTGTGCTTCTTCATGGACATCAAAGAGGAGATTTGAGATAATTCATTGGCTTATTCAAACCAGAGACAGGCTCATGCTTCTAAGTCTCATCTCCTCCAGGAAGCCTTTCTAATCAATTTGAATAAAGGTCTCCAGTCCTGTCCAAGGATTCCACATTCGTGCAGCCTCCAAAACTGCTGACCACACAAGCAGGTAAGCACACCTAATTGCCACCTGCTCAATATTTTGTGATCTAAACTGGTTTGAGAGTGCGTTAAATCTTGATCATCCTCTGAGGAGCTCAAGCCGGGAAGCCCCCAGGGGCAGGGTGCTCATCTCTGTGACTGCCTACTTGCCTGAATACCCTCCCTCTACATGCCCAGGATGAAGATCTGACAAGGACCTTCAGGATAAAGGACTTACCTAGCCTTTGTCATGTGGACAACTGACTCAAATCTCACTCCCTCTGGGAAAGACACAATCTTCCCATGTGGAGGCCCGCTGTCCCTCTACTGCCCTCTAACCCTGCCACACTTCACTGGTCCAGGACAGAAGCAGCCTTCCCTCAGACAGCCATTCTGGGAAATGGTGCTCAAAGTCTATGAGAGCCAGGAACGAATACCAGAAACCAGCCAACCTCCATCCCTTCAACCCTGGAGGGGAGTTGCTGGCTTCCATGCCAACAGACAGAGCCTTCAGCGTCCCCAATTTGATGCAAGATTTTGTGACTTCTGTCCACTTCGATCAAGTCCCAAAGAGCAGATGACAACCTGAATGTGTCCACAAGTGTGGTGGGAGGGAGGAGGGCTGAGGTGAGAAAAGGAAACACGTTATTAGGGAGGCTGTGCATTCAGCCATCCACTGGTCACGCACACAGGACCTCCGTGAGCTTATTATTTGGGAAGAGCTACTATGGAAAAATGGGAGACAGCTAAGATTTCGTAGAATTTCATTCAGGTAATGCTCCCTTGCTGTTCCAAATGGGGCTGTGAAACGCCTTCTGGCAAGAAGAAAGGGCCATTTCCACATGGCAAAGGCAGGTCTGCCTCCTCTGTCCCTGTCAAAGCTTCCCTGTGACAGTATAAACCAGAATGGAACTGGAGGGCCTCCTGAAACCCATATTCACCCACAGCTGCACAGGCGCCTGCCCACCTGGGCCATGTGAGAAAGATGCTTACAGCTGCCCACCTGTTTCAGAAAATGCCTGGTGCAGGGGTTCTCAATCTAGGGTACACGGGCAGCCTTCAGGGGTCTGTGAAACCCCAGCCTCACATGAAAGCATTACTCTTCATGTTACTTTACTTAACATTTACATTTACTCACATGACAACATTTTACATTTACTTCATGCAAACACACTGTTTCTAGGGAGAAGATCCATGCCTTTTCAGTGGGACAAGGAACCCAAAATCGGTTAGGAACTATTGCTCTCAGGGGCCTCCTGTCCACGCACCAGCACAAGCAGAGTTAAAGGGTTAGCACCATCTCCCATTCCCCGACTCCCACCCCTGCCTCAGCATCAAGGAGAAAAGACAAAAGTGGACGCAAAGAGGAAAGGAGCCACCTCTTCTAACGTAAGAACTGAAATAATCATACTAGCAATCTTTTGCTTTTCAGGTGGAGATTATTCTTGTTTAACTGAAGTTGAGTGATTCCATCCATAGGTTCTCTCCAAAGCACTGTAACCGATGAGATCTTGGGTGGAAAAATCTGCAGGGAGCCGCATGGGGAACACCCCACTCCCTCAGCCATCCTGTCCTGGGTGCTCTGAATGCCAGGGAAATGGCCCCACACCCACACCTTGGTTTTCAGGACATCTTCACGTCTGGGAAACCACACTCATAGCTACATGGTCTTGGGAGAAGGTTGTCAGAGGGTCATCTGAATCCTGGCTTCCAGGCATCTCCAGTCCTCACCACTGACACATAATAAGGATTTTGCAGGACAGACTGCTGACCAGCAAAAGGCCACTTATACAGGAAGTTCCCCTCTTTGAGCTTCCTGCTCTTTACCCTCACTTGTCTGGTCTCTGGCTTCTTTAGGGGCCACAGCGTGGTGCCTGTGACTGGGCCCCCCCCAGAACCACACAGGATGACAACAACAATAGCCAGAGCAGGAACCTGCAACTGGGCACCCAACCCTGGCAGGGACTCCTCTGTCTCTCTGGAGATGGAGGCCCAGGAGGAAACTTGAGAAGAAAACCAACCTGTGACCAAGGAGGGCACTGGTCTCAGCTGCTCCTGCTCAATGATGAACAGAAGCCATCAGGCAGTTATGGGAAACAATATGCTGCTTACCCTTGCCCTGAGAACTCCAGGGACCCTACCCCAGTCCCTGATGACCCTGTGGGCTTTGGGGAACCCTTGAACTAAGGATGCCCTCTCTCCACTAAAGACTCTGACCCTGTCCAATGCTCAGCCTGCTTCTCCAACTTATTGATGCAGAAATCCTAGGAAGGATGAAGAGTGAGCAAATGCCACACACCTGGTCTTTGTAAGGGGTGGACAGAGGCCAGGACTCAGCCTCCCGACCTAGGCAAGCTCAGACCACTTGGGCTCCTTGCTCCTTCCTAGCTACTACAGTTCTGAGCAGCTGCTATTTCCTGCTCCATGATCCCAGGACAGACTGCTCAGAGGGAGCCGCTAAATGTAAACTGAACACAGCCTCCAAAGACAAAACTAAAAGCCCCCGGCACCCCCTTCCATCACTGCATAGCACTTCCCCTGCCCTGCCCGGCTACACATTGTTCCTGGGGAGTGCGTGTTCTCTCTGAGGGCTTCGGCTGACATCTTAACACAGAACAAGAGGTTAAGAAACTCTAGGTGGTAGAATTTTCTCTAAGTGTCTAAGTGGGTGTTAAGATGAGTAATCAGGCTGAATCTGTATAAGGTAAAGCTGTAGCAACTTAAAAAAGAACGAGTGCTGGTAGATAAGCAAGAAGTGACCAGGCAGCCGAGGAAGAGCGGTAGAGGAGTGGGACACTGACAGCTGCACGGATGGATGAACAGGAAAGAATGGAAGGAGATGGAGAAAGACAGAAAGAGGAGCGCAAAGCAGGAGAGTCTGAAAAAATAAGTTCAGTCTATGTTGAGAACAGAAGAAATACATGGCCCCAGACAGGGCAGAGGCATGCCGCCCGGACCAGAGATAGGAGACTTGTCTGAGGAAGAGAATGGGTAGCTGAAGGAGGAGAATCCAAAGGCAATCGAAGGACTCAGGGTGGTGGGTCAAAGACCTTCCACACCTATTTTCACTGATGCTTTTCCATCCACTGCTAAATCGGACTTGGAGCAGGGGAATGACTCAGTGACATCGGCGTGTCATCTGAAATGAAGTGCATCAGCCAACAGGTGCCAACCTGCCCGTGTCCTGCACCCTGTGCTAAGTGCCCCACAGACTCTGGATAGCCAGTATGGACACTACCGTGGAGATGAAGGAGCGCTTCAAGCCACAGCAAAAGGAAACCCAGGCCTCTGGAGGAGAGAGGCGTAACGTCACATGTCTCACCCACATGCCTCTGCTGATAGATTCACACACTTATCTACAAGGCTGGCCATCCCCGTTGTGCTAACGGTTACAAACTTTTCCAGATATTCTGCTGACATGTGCTCTAGAGATAAGAATCCCTCAGGTCATTTGAAAGAGCTATCTGTGCAATCTGCCCTTCCTTCTCTCAGAGAAAACCTGCCAGGCTTTTGGCATCTGTTCAGACTCTACCTCTGCTGAGAATGAGGGAGGTAAATTTACCTTAAATGTCACAGCTCGGTTATATTCAGTATGAAATGCACCGTCCCTGTCGAATGAGGAGAAAAAGGTGTTAACTTTAAGAATGGTTATGAAGATACATACCTTTGGTTTCCTGCAGCATCTTAATAACATTCAGCTATTGAACACAGTTCAAGATTTTTTTTAAAAAAAGAACTGTAAACACAGAAGAAAAACACTGAAATAAAATTAACCTAACTCAAAACTGTTCACTGGGAATACCAATGAAAGCTTTCTAGCACTTACTTGGAAATTGGAAATGCCCACATGTACTTACTGGTAATGGAATAATTCAACCTTTTTGTCCTTTGGGCTCAGGTCAACTTTCATCTTCTTGCACAATTTTCTACTCTCAGCATCACTGAAAAGACACAAATGTCCGAAACCATTTGTTACCTGAGGTCCTCACAAAGGTGTTGACAGAGTAAAATCTGCTCGTGGCCTAAAAAAAGCCTGGTACCTTGAAATTCTCAATAGCAGGAAAGGCCCTGACTATAGGTGGGCTCTCAGAGAACTGGAGGAAGCAGAGTAACCAAAAGGATATGGGCTGATCAAGAAAGACAGAGATAAGCAGAGGGGCAACATGGACAGCTCTGGACAAAGCAAGTCCCCAGGAGTACAGCCCATTCTAAGAAGAAAATCCAACTACAGTATAGATCTGTGGCTCCCAGTCCTGGCTGCTCATCAGCACCACCTGGGAAATTTAAAAGAATACAGATTAACGTGGCCCTTCCCAGACCATTACTTCAGACTCTCTGCCTAAGGCCCAAGCAAGTTTTTGTTTTTAAGCTCAAATGTGTACCATATCCCACCTACTATATACCATCTGACCAGGATAAGAGGAGAATGTCCCACAAGGCTGAAGAAGTTACGAAATCTGAGCAGGTACTGACAGAAGCCACAGGGAGAGAGGAGAACGCTTCAGCGAGGTGCAGCTCCTGCAATATCACACTCTCACACTTCTTCTGATAAGAAACGTCTGTCTGGTGCCACTCAGCGTTTACAGAGTGCTCATGCCTGATCTCATCTCCGGTTTCCTTCCTGTGAGATCAACGGACCTCAAAATGTGGTCCTTGGACCAGCGGCATCAGCACCACCCAGGAACCTGTTAGAAATGCAAATTCTCGGCCCCATCCCAAATCTGCTGAATCAAAACTCTGCGGGTACTTGAGCAACTATGTCTTAAGGAGCCTTCCAGGTGATCCTGATGCACACCACTGTCCTCTTCTGGCTCTTCCTCCTTTCCCTCATCTTTCCAAAGTTTGGCCTCCCCTATGACTCCCACCAGGCCCTCAGAGACCCCATCTGTCTCATAGCTTTCCCCATAACCTCACCATACTCAGCCAAGTCTGCCCAATGGCCAGCCAAAGGCAGCCAGCTACCCCACCCATGCAGGGCCCTCTCTCCAGAGCCACATGGACTTAGTGAGGGTATCTGGACTACCCAAGTCCACTGGTTCCCACTGACCACACTGCATGAGAAACTTTGTTCTGCCAGGTATGACAGCCACCTGAGAGAAGTCCCTTCATCTCTCACCTGTTTACATACCTCACTACCTTCTACAGCCATCAGCTTCACACAGCTGTGCACCAGCCCCAATACAGATAGACTAATTCAACCATTCAGCTCAATTCTAAAAGCAACATTCATCAATGGACAAGCAAAAATGTGGGACCTCATTTTAAGTGTAGAACACACTTTGCAATTCAAGAAGCATGTCTTACTAGAGAGATGTGTGTAGGTCAGAGAGGGGGCTGCCCTCCTGCCCCCACCCCAACCCAGGCCCAGGCTTTTCCCTCCCTATTTAGTCTTGCCTGTGGTAGTCAACACCACAGCCACTGACCTGGCAAACAGTGGGGACTCAAAAGAAATGCATGATAAATTCCAAAAGGAAAGGCTAATGACAATACAGTGGCTGCTCCCCCAAGGTGGCAAGGGCATTTAGAGACCGGGAATCCAGAGAGAAGGTAGATAAGCAGAGATGGGGAGGAGATCCAGATGGGCTGAGGGTATACATCAGAAAGCTCCTGGAAGGGCAGCCCACGGAATCCAGTTGCTAGAAACTCGTCCCCTAAAGCCCCGTGGGGATGCCATACACGCCTCCAAGTGACAAGGGCTATTACAGTTTGGGTTTGCCCTGCCCACAGGGGCTCTGTGGTGAAGCCCTTCTATTACAGGTGGTAGATTTGTTTGCAAACAACTGCATCTAAGGTGCCCTTTCCCTGCCTGAGTTAATTCCCCAGGAGAGGAACTCCACTTGGGATGTTTACAACTATTCGCTTGGCACTTGCCTTGTCCAGCTTTGTTCTGCCAATCTCAACTGTTTCTGGGTGACCACCTGCCATTCACCCAACTGCAACAACAATCTCAAGCACCTCAGGCCTCCCTCAGCCCCATCCTGGCATCCAGCAGGGGCACCCAATGGGCCTGCCCACTCTGCCGCACCTGAGGTGGCCGCTCAGACTTTGCAAGGCAGCCAACCGGAGGGGAGAAGCGCCACCCCACGCTGGCTCTCTTCCCTCAAGCCTGGCTGGCAGCCTCTTCCCGTGACTTTCATAAAGTAGAGAGAGGAGGGACAGGGCTCAGAACCATTCTAACCCCAATCCCTGCCTGCTCTGCCAGAACCCACGCCAAAGAAAAGTCTTGCTGCTGCAGCAGTAGGGTCCCCGGGGAGCTCAGACCAGGCTTAGGGGAACCAGGGGAACCAACAAGGCTGAGTGGAGCTGGGGAGGGGGGACACAGAGGTTCTCCCGCCTGTTCCTCAGAGTGAACCCCTGGCTGTGGGTCTGGCCCTGCCTTCGGCCTGTGGCCCCCCCACTCCAGTTAAGTGAGTCACAGCTGTCCCTGCCACAGGATTCCTTGTTGCAGACTTGGTGCAACCCACTTCCCTCTTTGGGTTATGACACTCCCCCCAGGATTCTCTCTTCTCCCCTGCTCCCTACAGACAGACAGACACACACACACACACACACACACACACACACAAATGCGCACAACACGCGTGCTCGCAATAATGCACAGTTCTCAGGGGGGTCACTGGGGAGGTGGCTTCCTGGCCTATTTGAGCACCTCTGTCACAGATCTCAGAGCCTCAGCCAAGCACCTCCCACATTCCCACTCTCCCTTCCCCGCGGTCTTTCTCTCCACAGAGCACAGCTCCACATCTGACCGTGTCCACTGTCACCCCCATCATAAATGTTTGCTCCATGAAGGTGAGGGCTTTGTTTGATTCCCCAGAGTTACAACAGCAGCTGGCACCTAGCAGACACTCTCTAAATAGCCTGAGCGAAGGAGTGAATGAATGAATGATGCTGTCTTTTCACTGTCGGGATGAGGCCCTGCACTTCTGGCTCTCTGGGCTCTGTCTACTGAGCTCCAGTAAGTGATGTTAAATATGCTTACACATGAAGAAGCAAATGCTAAATGCAAATAATTTTTAGAAGAAAACATAAGACTTCAAAATATGTTATGCCTGCCCTGGAAGGCCCCAAGTCTTGATCTGGAAGCCAGCACTGCTCTGGGGAAACTAAAGCAGATGGGAGAAAGAGAAGGGAGAAGAAGGAAAATGTGGCTATAGGTAATGACCTTAAACCTTCAGGAAAAGAAAGCAGTGAGCTCCCGATATGCAGCCTCAGCCCAGTGAGAATCGGCCCCAGGAATTAGCATACCAGGCACAGCTCCCGCCTGCTGGCTCCAGCTCAGCTGCCCTGACAGCAGCACTCCGTGCCAAGGCCGAGCCCAATGCCAGGCTGCAGGGCACGAGGGGAATACCAACTCCCTAGCACACAACCCGCTTAACAGCCGGACAACCACCACCAGCCAACCCGAGCGTGCCTGCTGAGGTCTGAGCCAGGAGGTGGAGGGAGGGGAAGGGACAGCTAACAAACCCCTGGATAGAATCCAGACACCCTACAGACACCTCACAGCCACAAGCTACCAGGCCTGGGACCTGGGAGAAAACCAGCATAGGTAGGGGTGGGGGTGGGGTGGGGGGTGCTTTCAGCCATACAGGCAAGGGTAGGGAGTGGAGAGCCAGGAAATTGAGAATAAGGGGAAAAGAAATACCCATATAAAGAAGAGCAGAGGAAAAAGACCAAACAAATGGGGGAGGCAGGGACCCAGAGGTGGGAAGAGGCGACAGAAACCAGCAAGGAAGAGGGAACAAAGCAGGAGAGAGGACAGAGGCTCTAAGGAAAAAACAGGAGAGACCTAAGAAGCAGACGCCCAGAATGGGGGGAGACACAGAAAGACCCCCCAAAAGACTGGAGGACACTTAGGTACATACACACTACACACAAAGCCTGGCAGCTTCCAGGATTTTCTGAACCAGGCTATTTAGGGATGAGAGCAAACTGGAAGATTCAACTCCATGGTTCACACAAGTATAAACTGAAGCCCAGAGGGGGCAGCGACTTGCCAAAGATCCCACAGCTATTAGCTGTCAGAGTCTGGACTTAAAACCAAGCCCCAGGACCCGCAGTCCTGTAAGTCCCAATGCACTCCAGACTTCTTAAGGGTCACAGCAAATCATCCTCAACACTGGGGCTGACTATGATGCCCAGGACTTTGTTCAGGGGCATCCTCTCAACAACCAAGCGATCCTCACCCAAGAAAGAGCCATTGAACAATGCATGCACCACTTCTCCCCATCAGCTTCTGGGAATGCTCTGAAACAATCCTGCCCAGATGAAAAATAACAGTAAAATGGGATCTCATATTTATATTCTAGAAAAAGCTCATTTACTGGGACCTGGAAAGAAGGCAGAATATGCACTATTGTCCCATTTTACAGATGAGTAAACAGACCTGTCCAAGGTCACAGGGCTAGTAAGTAGCAGAACAGAACCTTCAACCCAGGCCTCTGCCCTTATTAGGCACACCTTCAAAGACACTTCACACCAGAGCACTGTCTTCTCTTGCCCTAGAATGTCCCCTGTTCCCTTCACCTGTCCTTTATTTATTTATTTATTTATTTTTTTTTTTAAGTTTTATTTATTTTGAGAGGCAGAGGAGGGGCAGAGAGAGGGAGAGAGAATCCCAGGCAGTGCAGAGCCTGATGCGGGACTTGAACCCATGAACCATGAGATCATGACCTGAGCCGAAGTCTGATGCTTAACTGACTGAGCCTCCCCTACATGAGGGGAGGCACACTCTGGCTGACCACCTGCTATTTAGTAGCCACTAGGATACAAAGCGAGCAGACATTGGCTCCGTTCCACATGCTCACTCCACTGCAGACAGCAAGAGAAAGCGTTCTCGAAAGCACTTCTGCCCATCCCTGGAGCGTCTCACTCAGACTCATAAACACAGACTGAATGCACTTAGGACACGGTGAGAGCTTTCATCACTGGGCCACGGGGTTAACGTGGTAGGCTCCCCTAATGGTTTACGGGACACATTCTGAAGGCCAGGAGCAGGTGTGGCCAAGCAGGAGGGCAGACCCATCACCCTTGGGGAACTCCTTATGTAATGGTGATCCATGAGAACTGCCACCCACCCCCCCCACCCGTGGACTCTGTGGACTAGAGCCCCAAGTTTTGTCCCTTGGGCTGCCCTGGGAAGATTTCAGTACACCCTACCTATGATTTCCAATTTGGACCCAGATACCCCCCTCTTCTAACACAATCCATTAGAGCTCCATAATCCATCTACTTATCTAAACTATTTTAAAAGCTATTTAACATTTCAGTTTATACTTCTTAGAGGAATGAATTGAGTGGCAACTACACAGAACAATCTATCCTTTTGTCTTAAGGTTACCTCTTTAGGCTCTAAGATACCTCCCTAGATTTCCATTTTAGCACATCAAAAGTCATAGGATTATTTCTCCCATTGGCACTTTTATTGACTCCAGACATCATGTCTCCAAACGAGTCCTGAATTCTAATGTTCTTAGTCTGTCTTCACACGTTAACCCTGGCCCCATTTAGTCCTGCCTCTGCATGGAGCAGAGCAGGACTGCCACCTCTACCCCCATCAGCAGATGGCCCAGGCAGTCCTCGGGGCCCATACCACAGGGAGCTGCCTGCAGAGAAAGCCAGGGCACTTTAAAGACCTGGTACTCAAAGGTCTTTGCATCACACTGGAACTCCACCTACTCTGTGAAGCTTTCTCAGGCAGAATTTTACAGGCAGAATAAAGTGAAACCCCTCTCATATATAGCCTCCACTCACTACACTTCTCACATGGATTATAATCACCTGGTTCGATGTCTGCTTCCTCCTTGCACACTGAGCTCCTGAGGACACTACTGTCCATCTGTGTACCTCAAGGCACATAGTAAATGCTTGGGAATGTTGCAGGGGAATGCAGCAACTAAATCAAAGCTCTTCTGCCCATTTCTGCCACCTGCAAGCCTAAGAACTTCCTGTGATAAGGCTCCATCGGCTGGCGTGGCAGAACCGGTGTCATCCTCAGATATGGAGATTCCAAAGTGTCCTGTCCCCTCTAATACTGACAAAGGCTATGTACCAGTCACGTAGCACACTCTTGGTAAAATGTGGGAGACTGAGACATACCTACAAGACAAGAACACTTTTAGACCAACTATGCACTAGAATTAACCAATGGCCAAGATCTTATCAAATGTCTGGGGAGCAGTCTCTTCCAGTAAATTGATGTCTGAATAAATCAGGAGGTGTGAGGCCAGACAGGAGCATGAACCCACGCACATACACCCCTACAGCAAACACCACTCAGCTAAGACTCCTTCTCCTGGTCTCATTCAGTGCTTTGTCAAAATATAAATCTCCTTCAATTCTCCTCAATCATGGGCAAGACAAACTTGAGGCCATCAACTTATAAATCAGTTGTGTGCCAGAAGTTCATTCACAAAACAGCTGTTTAGGGGCACCTGGTGGGCTCAGGCAGTGTCCAACTCTTGGTTTTGGCTCATAGTTTGTGAGATCAAGCCCCACATGGGGCTCTGTGCTGACAGCACAGGGTCTGCTTGAGATTCTCTCTCACACTCTCTCTTTCTCTAAATAAAAATAAACTTTAAAAAACAAATTTTAAAAAACCCAGAAATTTATTTTTATTTAAAAAAAATTTTTTTTTAATGTTTATTTATTTTTGAGAGATAGAGACAGAGCATGAGCAGGGGAGGGGCAGAGAGAGGAGCAGACACAAAATCCAAAGCAGGCTCCAGGCTCTGAGCTGTCAGCACAGAGCCCAACACAGGGCTTGAACTCACGAACCACGAGATCATGACCTGAGCTGACGTCAGATGCTCAACGGACTGAGCCACCCAAGCGCCCCTAAAAAACCAGAAATTTAGAACTCAGATTGAAGAGGAAGAAGGCTATACTGCAGTACAGCCCTAAAGCTCATTTAACCCACAGGGTTAAATGTGGTAGCCAGGCTGTAGCTCAGGCAAGAACAGCCACAATAAAAGTGAAGGTTAAAAAGCCCTTTTCCCAGCAGAGACCCACCTCTTTCCCGTACTTGCAAGAGTGCAATATTCTCCTTTCCCCTCCTCTTCCCAGGCTCATACTCCCGATAAACCCTAAGTCCAGGTGAGAAGTGGCTGGACACAGTGACTCCGGAAACTCTTCCTGTCCGAAGTCACAAGGGCATATAACGCTGGTATCCAGGTCAAGTGCAACATAGACCTTTGCATACAATAGGTGTTCAAACATGCAAAGGACAAACCTGCTCTTAGTTACCTCTCCTCCTAAGTTCCTTCACTATCTAAGTGCCTTTTATGCATTTATGCCAATCTAGGCCAAATTGGGAGCTAATTATATAACAAGAGGGGGTGTGGGTGTGTGTGCATTGCATGCACAATGCACTGACCACAGAGAGATGTGGAAATTATTCCTAATGATTGAAAAGAAAGGGAAGCTGAGTACACCCTGGACTCAAACTCCCACACTAGGAAGAATCAGAGGAATTCCATCAAGAGCCCCCTTCCCCACACTAAGAAGTAGCCCCCCTTCCTACAGACTCCCTCCTGTGGGCTGGTGTTTGATCCTGCCGCCTTAACACAGACAAGAAAGTCTCTGGGAGGAGGGAGGTCAGGAAGGAGGAGAAAGAGAAGGAGAAGGAGCTGGGAGCACCAGCACTAGGACAGGCAGTGGCAGGCAGGGAGACAAAGGTCAGAAGAGAGCGCTAGAAGGACAAAGCCACTGACACATCTAATGGAGCCACCTCGGAAGGCAAGGTGGCTGATTCCACCACCTTTGCACCGAGGGCAGTGGAGACCTCTATTAATGCCCTGGGCTGGAGATGAAGCCCATGATTCTTGCTGCAGACCCCCATCACGAGCAAGCCCACTGGGTGCCTCTGAAAAGAACCTTGTCTCTCTGGCCATCAAGGCCCCCTCTCTCACCTGCTGGGAAGAAAAAAGTCAAGTCACACAGGACAACAGAGTAAAAAGGGAGGAAGAATGCTGGGGCTGGAAAGAACTAGTGGGAGAGCCAGAACTGCCCCTTCTCCAGTCCACAGGTGACCCTCAAGTAGGGTTAGGGAAGCTTTTCTGCAGCAATCTCTCCTATCACAGCCTCTCTCCCAAAGAGTTAATCAGGGACAACTTCCTACCCCACCCTCCAGATCCCCCAAGGACGCCCCGTCCTCCAGCCACCACGCCCCATGTCCCCAGGACATACCCACAGTCTACCCAGCAGATGGTGCCTTGTCCTTTCACTGCCTGGGCCACAGTGGACAATAACCTGAGATGACTTTCTGCTGCAGCCTCTGTAAAAAAATAAAAAATTAAACATCTGTGCCCAAGTCCATGAGGGTCACCCCTGCCATCTTCCTTTAGGGGCAAGGAAGAATGGGGAGCCATCCTTGAGGTGAGATCCTGAGCGCCACTAAAACACTGACCCTGTAATCAGTAGTTCGGGGAGAACTCTTCTCAGAAACCCCTGCTCCTGCCAGGCTCTGGACTCCTCCCCACAGACACCGAGACCCCAACTCACACCTCTGTGACACTACATCTCATGCCTTACTATTCCAAGGATCTCGCAGTCAGATCCTCCACTCTGACTCATTACTTTTCTGGGACAAACTGTGAAAATTCTATAACCAAACAATTACAGTTCTATAACTAATATAGGGAACAAGGTTGCCAATTCCACACTCATCTGCCCTGGAGCTCAAACTGCGAGCTGACAAGAGCAGGGACCAGATACTTCCTTTACTTGTGCATCACATCTTCATCTTGGCAGGGGCTCAGCAACCTGGTGGCTAAATGAGGATTATATGGGACACTGGTCCCAGATGGACCAATGTCAAGTGTACCCAAGTCACATTTCACAGCCCATTTCCCCAGAAGCGACAGAAGGGCCAGCCCTGGCAGTACCTCAGGGGTAGCTATAAAAACATGGACTACACCTTGAGGCAAGGTAGGGTGAACACAAGAAAGGAAGTTTTTCATTTGTCCAGGTACCTGGGCAAAGCACTGGGAACTACTGTAGGAGGGCAGGTACTTGGGGATGAAGCCTCTGTGGCCAGGATTTCAACATTGACAACTTGCAAGCGTCTGCTGCAGAGTGGCTGTGGCCAGTGTGTCCCCTTCCCCCATCACATCTGTGAGCTCACTTGAAGGGCCCGCCACACAGACACTGGTAGCAAGTGCAGGTCTGCTGCCTCCCTCCCCAAAAACCCTAAGATACATTCCAAAGCCAAGCAAAACTGATGTCTGAATTATTCACCTCCACAGATCCCCTTTTCTAGTGTGGATAATGGTAGCTGTTTGTGAATACAAAGCATGCTGAGCCTTTCATGCAAGTGAACAAAAAGCATCTTTCTAGAGATGCACAGGGAGCCACCCAAGGGAGGCACTCCCAAGAACCCCCACAAGGACAGGTGGAGGAGGGAGCGTGGCAGAGGCGGGAAAGGCCATGGCCCCACCACTCCTCTGGGCTCAGCCTGGGCTTGGTGAGGCACAGGAAAGGTACACACTGCTTGAGAGGGTGGAAGTGGAGAAAATCCAGTTATTGCGCTGCTCCAAAAACCCACTGAGGGTCACATGTGTTGCAGCAGGCCTGGGCAAGGAGGCAGAAAGGTAGTCACCTGGGTCTTGCTACCCCAGCAGTAGGAGGCAGAGAGGGGTCTAGTAAGCAGGAAGCACCGGAAGTCTCAGTGCCAACAAGGGTTGGCTGAGGGCAGAAGAGAAAAGAAGTGTGGTCCTCGCCCTGCCCCCTGCCCCACAAGCCCCTATCAAGAGACCCCACATTCCCACTCTCTAACTTACCATAACCATTTAGTGATCTCAGAACCCTTCCGTCCCAGCAGGATTAATATTATTTCTTCCGACCCTCCAGCAGAGGAAGCACAGAGAACAGCTCCACCATCTACCGGCTGCTAGACCTCAGATGAGTTGGCTATTCTCCCTCTGCTTCAATTTCCTCACTTGTACACTGGACATTATCTGACAACCTGCACCGCCTCCCTCAAGGAGGCAAAGGAGCAAACAGGAGCATGTCGCAGAAGGTCCTTGCAGTCCTTGTCAGATGATGAGCTTATGTGACGGGACCTACCCAGAGAAGGAACTGAGCATGGTCCAGCACTGGCAACTGCCCAGCTCCAAGAGCATCCAAGGGGATGAGCCATGCTTACTCAGGGCCCTATGCTCCAGGCCTCAGGAGCAATTCTGCTCCTCCCTTGCCTCAATTTCCCCCCTACTCCTGACAACAGAGATGCTAGACACATTCTGGGCTCCCAACAACAACCTCAGGAAGTGTGTGCCAGGCCCTCAAAAGGGCAAGAAGTAGCATGTGCCAGGGTGCTTAGAGGATGCAGGGTTCAGGAGAGACACACGTCCAAAACATCCATCAGCCCCTAGTGCCAATGAGTGTCAAGGATGAGCTGCCAGGGAGAACTGTGCCCAGGAACTGGCCCAGCCACTGGCTGTTGCTTCTCCAGGGCACAGAAAACTTGGCATCCTTAGGAGCAGTGAAAACACTTAACTCTGCTGGAACAACACCAACAGTCAGATGTTCAAAGTCGCAGCCAAGAGCTGAGCAAACCTCTCTCCATCCACTATGCCCTTGCCAGCCTCAAGGTCAGAAGAGGCAAGCAAGCCACAGTCCCACCCTCCACTGAAACTGCTCTGTTGGAGCCCACTGCAAACTCAGTCTCATGTTCTGACCCCAAAGCAGGACAGATGGGGGCCAGGCAGGGCCAGGGCTGCGAACCTGGGTGCATGCTCCCAAGCCTGGGACCAATTCAGCTGGTGACAGGCCGACCCAGCCAGCTAATCAACAGTTCTGGCAAAGCATGTCCTGTGATGGCCAGTCCGTGCCTGTCCAGGAAGCCACAACATCCACCCCACTGACCACCATCCTCCGTCTCCCTTCACACACATCCTCTCCCTCCTGAGGTAGTGAGGACTGCAGAGGCTCTTCCCAAGAAAGACTGATTATAGGGAACTGAAACAACCTCTCAGGATGCAAAAGAAACAGAACTAACACCCCTCTGTGCTTCTGCCTCATCTCTTGGGGAAAGTGGACAAGCCCGATGACCCTTGGACCCTCCCTGAGTGGCTCCTGGTCCTGAGGTCTCTGCCTCCCACTGGTGCCCTGAACCCAAACCATCCCATCGCTGATGGATGACCCCCAAGGCCAGGTTGGGCACTCACCAGATTTGGAGTAAAGCACCAGCACATTATTCCGGGTCCTGAGAAGTTTTTTCAAGTCCTTGGGGTCAGAAATTCTCTCGATGAGTGAGGAGACCTTTGTGCAGGACAGCCACGTCGGCAGGACGACCTGGGGATCAAGGAGCCAAGGACCATGAGCCCCAGCTTCCCGCCAAGCCCAAGGAAGAATGGGTGCCCGCAGAAGTGCTGCCTAGAACACATTTTACTTCAGAAGGATAAGGGCACACCGACCCTTCTCAGGACTACATCAATCTTTCCACATCATCCCTTTTCCAAATTACCAACACCTCTCCCCCAAGACACTTCCCAGACCATTCCCAGTCTCCAACTCCCCCCTCGTCTTCAGGCACGTTTGTCAAGCTGTAGGGGCTGCATACTACACAAGAATGCTGCAAGGACACACTTGCCACCCACTCAATCAAGACCTGTCTGGGAGGTGGACATCTGTACTCCGCACGGCACTCCAACACCACACACCAGAGCAACGTGAAAATGCCACCCACCTAGAAGCACGGATGCACAAATCCACAGAGAAGTAACATCACTTCTCATATTCAGGATGGGAATGGAAGGTTTTCAGCTTTTCCCACTCAGCCAATGATCTCAGGAGGCCAGCCAACAAGAAATGAGCCAATTCTTCCCAGAGAACCCTGAGAACTCTGAGCAGTGGAGGCACCAGGCACCTCTGCAGGCACAAGGAGGGGTGGCCAGAAGCAGAGGCTGGGGGAGGAGGTGTGTTAAAAGTCCAAATAAGGAACAGTCATACAGCAGATCCCCTCACCCAGCCTACATAGCTGGCTCCTTGCCTAGCTGTCAGAAAACACGGGGCTACTATATGGAGAGACTAAGAAAAGCTCTCCTGGGAGATACCAGGCAGGGAGTAGAAGTATGGCCCTGAGAGAAAACGAGGGGATTTAAGGGAAAGTCTATACACAGAACATTGAGATCACTGATCCTCAAGCCCCAACTCCCCCCACATCTCCCTTCCCTTTTCCAGAATGTTGTCAGTCTTATTCCCCTAGGCAGGACATTAGAGAATGTTTCTCTAAGGAAACTGAGAAGCACAAGAAAAATAACCTAAAGATGGTGATTTGGAGATCCTCCAATGAAACAACTAACTTCCCACTGAGATACCCACTGTGAGGCCCTCTCAGTAAACAAATGCCCTTCACCTCCTCCTCACACTCACAGAGTCTCCAACGCCCATGCCAGTGCCTTGCTATTCAATACAGATAACTCAAGTTCACCAGATATTTGAGGAAAGCCCTTAACACAAAAGACAGGGATGAAAACAAACTAAAAGAAAGATGATACTTAGAAGAAAAGAAAAACAACAGAAGAAAACAGTAAAACTATAATTATTATTCTCAGAGAAACAAAATACTGCATCCATAAAACAAGAACTGAATGCTATGAGACAGGAATAGTCAAAGAGAATCAGGAAAAACTCTTACAAAAAACTCTCACAGAAATAAAAAATTTCAAAAGAGTTGAAAGTAGAATTAAAAAAAAAAAAACTCCTAGAAAATAAAACACAAAAATAAAAGATAAAAAATAGAAGAAAAGATAAGAAAAATAAGATGGATCCATTAAGTGCAAGTACCAAATTAAACTACAGTAAAACCTTGGATTGTGAGTACTTGTTCTGCAAGTGCTCTGCAAGGCTAGCAAATATTTCTAATAAATTTTAACTTGATAAATGAGCAATGTCTTGCAATATGAGTAGTACATGATGCCAAACATCACATGATCACAACTGAGCCAATGATTTCTCTCTCTCTCTCTCTCTCTCTCTCTCTCTCGCTTTAGGATTATGGGTGACCAGCTCCCACACTCAGATGCTCGGCCTCAGGCTGTGGCATTTGACAGAAATTAGTGATTTTTCAGAACACTGGATGGTACCCACAACTGGCACTAGTGCATTTTTTGTCACTTCAAAGCACCTATGGACAGTCTTTTGCTTTTCCATACAAGTAAGCTAATGAATACTTTGTTTCATTCTGGGTCAGGCTGCCTACAGATATAGATCCCTTTCCTCTGTTGCCTTACTGCCAGTTACATTAAATATAGTATATGACAAGAGTTTATTAATACTGCACTATAGCCAACATCTATGTGAGTGTATACAATGGCCCCCATGCAAAAAAAATTCCATGGAGCCAACAGATAGCAGTGATTCCATTAGTGATAGTGAAAGTCATCCTACACAATAACCCTCTTCTTTCATCTCCCTCATACCAGTAACGAAGGCTTTAAAAGTTTAACTGCAGGTTGTTTATTTTTCTTTATATTTTTTATTTTCTTTATTATTTTGTATTATATTACAGTATCATAATAATTTTTATATGAATATTTTTGGGTTGCGGAATGAATCATGTGAGTTTCCATTATTTCTTTTTTTTAATTAAAAAAAATTTTTTTGGGGGTGTGCGCCTGGGTGGCTCAGTCGGTTGAGCGTCCGACTTCAGCTCAGGTCATGATCTCACAGCTAGTGAGTTCGAGCTCCGCATCAGGCTCTGTGCTGACAGCTCAGAGCCTGGAGCCTGCTTCAGATTCTGTGTCTCTCTCTCTCTCTCTCTCTGCCCCTAACCCACTCGTATTCTGTCTCTGTCTCTCTTAAAAATAAATAAACATTAAAAAAATTAATGTTTATTTATTTTTGAGAGAGAGAGAGAGAGAGAGAGAGAGAGAAAGCACAAGGGGGAGGGGCAGAGAGAGAGGGAGACACAGAATCTGAAGCAGGCTCCAGGTTCTGAGCTGTCAGCACAGAGCCCAACACGGGGCCTGAACCCACAAGCCATAAGATCATGACCTGAGCTGAAGTCGGATGCTTAACTGACTGAGCCACCTAGAAGCCCCTCTTTTTTTTTTAATTTTTAATGTTTATTTATTTTTGAGAGACACACAGAGACAGAGCTTGAGTGGGGGAGGGGCAGAGAGAGAGAGGGAGACACAAAATCCGAAGCAGGCTCCAGGCTCTGAGCTGTGAGCACAGAGCCTGACGCAGGGCTCAAACCCACCAACTGTGAGATCGTGACCTGAGCTGAAGTCCGAGACTTAACCAACTGAGCCACCCAGGTGCCCCTCCATTATTTCTTACAGGGAAATTTGCTTTAATATGCAAGTGCTCTGGATTACAAGCATGTTTCTGGAACAAATTATGTTCACAAACCAAGGTTTTACTGTAACTCCAGGAAAAGAACTAAACAGAGGAAAAGAAATTATTAAAAAAAAAAAAATCATTCAAGAAAATATCCCAGAATTGAAGAATATAAGTTTCCAGTCAAGAGAGCCCTGCACGAGTTAAAAAAAAAACAAAACGAAACAAAAAAAACAAAGTCTCACCAAAGTACATCACTGAAAACTTTCCGAAAATTGCTGACAAACAGGAGATTCTGAAAATTTCAAAGAAAAAAAAAATCCCACCATATACAAAAGATCAGGAGTCAGAATTGGCATAAGACTGCTCATTAGCACACCACAGAATAATGAAGCCTTGCCTTCATGACTCTCATGCAACATGATCTCCAACTGGAATTTTATACCCAGCCAAACTATCTGTCAATAGTGAGTACAGACTTACTTACACTTAAGAGCTGAGATGTGAAAAACTTACGACCAATACACCCTTTCTCAGGAAGGTACTGGAACTCATGCTCTACCAAAACAACAAGTGAATAAAAAATGAGAAAAAACATGGAACCTAGGAAACAAAGGATCCCACAGACAGAGGCAAGGAAAATTACCATGTTGACAGTGAAGAGGAGTCCAGGACAAATATCCTGTAGTCTATAAAGCAATGAGCCCATAATGGAGCAAAGACAAAAGGTTATGGATGAATGAGACAATTGTAGATTATCTGATATGCTTGATTATACTGATCAGTTAAATAATCTGACCAAAGTTACATAGTTAATGAGTAACAGGACCAGAACCTGAACCTAGTCTCTCTACTTAACCTGATGCCCTGCCAATCCACTGCCTCTTTGCAGCCAGAAGTCTTGAGCTGCCTCTGAGCTCTACTACTTAGTACCTAAGATGCCTAGCCAACATCACTCAAACTTCTACAGCTTAGTGCCTTGCATCTGACATGGAGATAATGATACCTCCCTAGTGGGACTGCTGTGAGGATGAAATGGGGTAACTTACTGAACATGCTTTATAAATCATAAAGCACTTCAACAGTATCAGTTACCATAATATATAATACAAATTTCCATCTCAGCAGAATAGAAGATAGAAATGTGGCCATATTCTAGTGTTTCTAAATATAATCTGCCATTGGCATTCAAAGTTTCCTTCTCCCTAGGGTAAAACTATCCAGGAGGAAGAGTTCAGGAATTATTTCACCCTCATTCTGCCCTCCCAGAGCTGTGTATAATGCCTAAGGACCCACTGCCCTTGCGCAGCCCACCTTGAGAGCTCACCAAAAAGGTCATTCCATTATGTTATTACATGTTATTCTAGTGCTCCCAGGGAGCTAATGGACTTCAGACTAAAAAGTCCATAGCTCAATGCACATGATTAAAGGAAAAAAAGAAAAGAATCTGTTGGAAAACCACATTGATGCTGCTCTGTGTTTAATCCCCAGATAATATTATCAGTCAGGAAAAACAACTACCCTTGCCCAGTGCCTCAGCACTTTGACCTGTAGACCAGCACTCCTGAGACTGGCAGGCACCTACGCTTCTGGAACTGGTGAGAAGGAAAGGGGAAAGGAGGGAGGATGGGTCCGGAGCCCACTTGCCCAGGCAGCACAGTGGCATGCTGGTGGGCCACAGTGACAGCAAAGTGTGTACAGCAGAAGCCTCAAGAGTCAAGTCTTATGGCATACCCACAGCTTCCTTTCTAAACAAACCCAGTGAACCCCTCAGATCATCTAACCAATAGCCACCCTCAAAGTAAAACCACTTTCCAGCCAGCTACCAAAGGCTCTGACCTAACGTTCACTCTCACACAGCAGGGAACTTAAGCTCAATAAGAAATACACTGAGCAAATTGACTTTGCTTGAATACTATCACCCAGTAGGATGCTAGGACTTAAACTGGGCACTGCCCATAGCCAGCCTAGTTTAGAACTCTCTATGGAGGTGTCTCCTCTCCACCTCCCCCAATCCCTATTCCACCCCTAGACTAAGAGCTCCGGAGGGCTGGGCCCAGCAGAGTGCCTGGCCCCTTGAAAGCCCGCAGGAAATATCTGCCCAGCAACATAAACCTGACAAATCACACTGGTTACCACACTCCTGACCTCTACAGAGATCACACACTAGGAAGATGTTATAAAGTGAAGGCATAATAGCTCTTGGGAGACATGGAAGGGGCCACCCAAAGCAGACAAACCACAGCACAGTGAAGGTCTGGGAGAGAGTGGGTAGGACCATGCCCCACCTCAAGAAAGCCTGGCTCAAGAGCCTCATCTGGCCATGACCTTAGACTGAGAAGCCATCAGGGAGGCTGGAGGTGGAAGGACCAACGAGGTGGCTGCCCAAGAAATGGGTCTATCCAAGAGCCTCGGGGGAAAACAACAGAACTCAGTGACTATTCCTATGTAAGCAAGGAGGGTACAGAGAAGAGGCTAAAGTGACTCCAAGGATCTGGGTTAGGAGTGTGGAACAACAGCCAAGATGGAAGACGGGAGCAGTGGCAGAAGAGGCTCTGGTCTTCTGTTGAGGGAGGTGATAGATAATATGCTCAGGCATGGACATGTGGACACACAGGCTTTCTTCAGGCTGGAGAGTGAGCCCTGAGGCCGGTGAAGGCTCCAGGGTCAGGTTCAGAGGGAGATGACAAGGGAAATCCTCAGTTGAGGAGAGGAGGAAGGACCAGGAGGAAGATCAGGAAAGATAAAGTGGAAGTCCCGCGTCAACACAGACCAGGGAGGAGACACACAGGAAAGGGGGTGATCAATCTGCAGGCAAAGACTGTGGCAAAGTCCCCAGGGACATAACAAGCAAACCTTAACAGCAGAGAGGTGGGGGGAAGGCAACCGGAAGTCAGGCTGCTGAGAAGGGAAAGCACACCCCAGTGTGGGAGCCGGGGTGATGAGGGGAAGCCATGCAGGTAGTCCAGTGGGTCAGGAGAAGGATGGGCTGTCTCCACTGTGGACAAGTGTGGGCACAGGAGAAAAGAACTGGCCTAGAGAGGCAGGATTTGGAGATTTGGGGGCAAGAGAGGAAAAAGAGTCAGGATACCCAGATCCGAGAGAACCAGAAGACTTGGTTACTAAGAGCTAAGATGCCGTGCTTAGTATCTTTGAGAGGGGGGGAAGATGAAAGGCCCCTGGGTGCCTGGCCTCAGACGGACCATCACGTCAGCTCACAACCACGGAGCAGTCAGGAGGACTGCCCTTGCCTCCCTCCCCAAGAGGTCTCTCCTCCAGCCACTTAACATTCTCCTTTCTCCTCCGCTTCCGTCTATTTTAACCTTTGCAGTGTGCACGCTCCTTCCTTTCCTGAAGATGCAGCTCCAGTGAGCCTTGAATCGCCTTGCCAAGAGCCTTCCTGCAGACTTCATAAGTCACAACCCACAAACCCTGATAACAACAATAATAACAACATTAATGATGCACAAACTCTCTGCTTTGTCAAGCCCTCAGGGGGGAGAGGGCAGCGTCTGAGAAGTGCTTCAGCAGCCAGCCACCTTCCCAGCCAGCCATAGAACTGTTCCCGGGTATGGCAGCTCTTTACATTCTAAGTCACTGGCTTCGGATCGTTCTGCTCACCAACCCTCAGCTCTAACAGTATTTACACTAGGGCCTGGGCTCAGACCCATAAAACGTTCCCCCAGTGCAGGGCAGAACACTGCTGGCAAGGCCAGCTGCCTCTGTTCCTGCTGCTGGGGAATCCTGGAGCCCCACATGTCAGCGTCCCCTGTCAAAGTATATACCCCCTCTTAGAACACCATGCCCCTCCATCACAGTAACAGCAGCCTCCACCCCCACTCAGAGCACAGGTCCCCTTCAGGGCCCAGCAGCACCCCGGCTGCTGGGCGCAGAAGCCCTCACTCCACCTCCACCACAGCTGGAGGCATGAGCCTTTTCATCTTCCAGACGCCCTGAGTGCTCTCCTGCCCGTATCAGGGCCAGCCTACAGGCCCACTCTCATCTTCTCCCTTTGAGGGATCCCCACCCCTCAGACAGCACAGAGAGAGCACTGCTTCGGGAGCCAAAGAGACCTGGGGTCAAACACGGGCACCGTCATTTAGAGCAACATGACCTCTCAGAGCACCATTTCCCCACCTGTAAAGTGGAAAGGATAATACTGATACCTCCTTTGCGGGCATGGCTGAGGATTAAATGAAGGGGGAAAAAGCACATAGAGAACCTAACATAATGCTTGGCACACAGAAGTATATAATAATCATAATTATCTTATTAGTACTATTAGTGAGACAAATCACAGAGCAAGAACAACAGTGAAACGGGAACCACCTCTTCCTCTCCAGGGCCCTGGCTACAATGAGGCAAAACAGCACGTCCAGGCAGGAAGGAGCATGCACGTACACAACATTCAGGATATAACCTGAAACCCGCAATAATCACCCATCTGCATGGCAACCCAGACCAAGAGGCCACGCGGTACATGTAGAATGCTCCTTCCAGATTCTGTGCCCGTTTGCTCCTCACAAAACCTAACAAGTGGGTGCTGGCCTCATCTCACAGATGAGGAAACTGAGGCTCAGAGAGGTTAAATTGCTTACCAAGTCACACAACAGGTAAGCAGCAGAGCAAGGACTAGAGTTCAGGTCTCCCAGCTCCTGCCCAGAGGTGGTCTATTATTCTCAACCCCACAAGCTCCCTGGACCCAAGCAGAAAAAGAGCACCTCCTTCCCTTCAGAGCAGCCAGGAAAAGCCCCAAACTTCCAAAATACCATGGCAAGAAGGGATTTATAACCCTCTGCAGTACCCTGTTCTCAGGGCCCTGGATCAATGAGCCCAGATGTGCTGTTCATCAGAAGTTGTGTACAGGAGTCTGAGCCCCTTTCCAGCTCACTCTCTCCCTCTCTAACACACAGCACACTTAAACTGCTCTCTCTTCACTTAACCTCACCCACCATCCCCACCAGACTAAGGAGATAAAGAGTGGTACAATCTTGGAAAATAATAGGGAGAACACTCCTTGCCACACTATACCCTCTATTGGAAAAAGTTCCAGATCTCTGGGGTGCGTGCCAGCACCCTCATGTTCTCTGTAGCCGGGGAGGCTGGCTGTCATTACAGATTCACTATTCAATGTGGATCATGAAGCCAGGGGTATTCAATTATGTAAAAGCAGCTTGCTAAAGGAGGGTGATTTGAAGACAGAAATTTTAGCATTTAGGAAAAGGGGTGGAGGTGGAACTTGACCTTTTTTGCTCTGTCACCTGAAAAAAGATACCCTTCCTATGTTGGGAGCTGTGAAGAAACCGGTTTTAATTTAGTGTAACCCACATTTTGCTCAAAATAGTTTTCAAATGTCAGAATCTAAAAGTCTAGACTCTAAAGAAGCTGGTGGTAAAGGGATCCAGGAAAAATGTTAAAAACAGATGACCTGAACCCAAGGTCAGAGAATTCGAGCTGACTGAGAATTTAGAGCTGGAGGTTTGGTGGAAAGAGCAAGAAACCCAAGTTTTGCACTGGCTTTACCTTTTGGTCGTGTGACCTTGGGCAAGTCTCTCTTTTCTAAGTCTCTGTAAAATGAAGGGACTTAAAATAATTTCCAAAGTCCCTGCCAATTGTGACATTTTGATAAATCTATCCTCATGATCACTACCAGAGAAGTACTGTAAGGTAATTATACCTTGTGACAAAAACTGCTGAGTTTCTCTGGATCTGTGGCCACCCACATTAAAAGTCACTCCTCTGTGTCCCTTGCAGCAAGTGTGGCTGGCTGTGCAACTAAACTCTGGCCCCTCAAATATAAGCAGAAGTGTTTGGAACTGTTCCTAATAGACATTTGGGTCTTCTTAGTCTCCTCCTCCTCCTGCCAGATGGAATTTAGACAAGATGGCTAGAACTCAAGCAGCCACCTTGAGACAATGAGGAGAAAGGACTTGTTACAGAGGTGTAGTAGTAAGATAAAAGGTACCTGGGTCCCTGACCCACAGGAGTATGTACTGGCCCTAGAACACCCCTTCCTAGGCTTCAACATGAGTGAATTACATGAGCTCTGTAAGGTACTCATTCTGGGTTTTCTGGCAGACATACAAATGGATATTGAGTCCCTACTGGAACAAAAGCCTAAATTGGAAAGAAATATTAACATTTGCTCCAGTTGGGATATTTCAAAGAGTCTAAGGCACTAAATCATGTATTATACTTCAGATAAATTGTTGTAAGGAAGGAGACAGAGGGACTATCAAAGATTTGGTTCACTGTGTTCCTCCTAAATTACCCAAGTTTCACCATGCCTGTTCCCGTCAGGTGTCTTGGTCACTTGGTGACAACTACCCACAAATGAAAGGAAAGTCAGCTAGTAGCTCTCCAGTTTCCCTGCAACCTCGGCCCTTTATGACTAAGAGGACCACTGCAGGAGACCAGAAGGCCTTGCAGTTCACAGGCTTGAGCTGGGCTGGCTGGTTTCCCCAACACAGCATTCCTCACATGCCATCTCAGGCCTCCAGGTAGCCCTCCAGAGCCAAGGACTCAAAATTCCTGAGGCTGCGCCACGCAGTGGGCCCACAGGGCTGAAAGAACGAAATACTTACAAGTCCATGTCCTCCACCCTACCATTTCATCTTAGATAGCTTATCATCAGAAAGCTCAAATTCCTCCCTCTCCCATGCCTATCAGCCTATTGCACTCTGAAAAGAGCAAACACATTCCTTCTTAGGATCCTAGAGGTGAAATACCCTAGCTCCTCACATGTGCCCTCAAATCCCTCACCATCCTGAATGATCTACCTTAGACACAGACATGTTCATGATTCTCAGAGCTATCCCCATAGCTGGCAGCAGAGTGTTAGAGCTTAAAAAGAATAATGTGCTATATTACTGGAATTTATTTGGGGAAATAAATATTGATGCTTTCATAATTCAAAATAGAGGAAATTAGTCTCAACACAAATCTTGACTGGTGGGTCACAGTTAAAAAAAAATTGAGAAACATCATTAACGAATCTCTTAAAATATGGCACCCAAATGTCACAAAGTGCTGGCAAAAGTACAATTCTTTTCAAAGTTATTTGACACAATTCACCAAGTATCTCCAAAAAGGTATTTATGCTTCTTGACTTGGTAATTCCACTTTTGGGAATCTGTCCTGAGGAAATTAGCAGGGGTTCTGACAGATGACTCACATGGTCCTACTCGTAAGAGTCAAAAATTGTAAACAACCTAAATATTCAAGAGCAGGGGAATGGTCAATTAGAGGAAAACATTCAACAGAATAATACAGCCATTTAGATGATGTTTTCGAAGACTGTGCAATGAAGAAATATTTGCTTTAGTGTTAAGTTTAAAAAAATGGAGTTCAAATGTACATGGCATGATTATAACTACACACAAAATTATGCTCAGAAAAAGACTGGAAGAAAAAAATGCACCAAAGTAAAACTTCATCCTTAGATAGATTTCATTCTTCCCCTTTGTTTTTCTCAGTCACCATAATAGGCATGTCCAATTTAAATCTTTAAAGAAAAAAAAAATTATCACCACTTGGCCACCATCAAGGAAATAATTAACAATCTCTAAGTATCACCCCATAAGCAAATGTAACTTCACAGCAGAGAAGCCTGGCAGAGACCTCCTTAACTAAGGGGCCAGCATTAGCACCACCAATAATGGGTAAAATTAGCACCATATGCCTCCGGATATAACGCACTGAACAGAAACATCATCAAAAACCCAGCTAAAGGACATTCTTCAAAATTATCAAGGTCACAAAAGACAAAAGCCTGGGAAACTGGTCCGGATTAAAGGAGACTAAAGAGATGATGACAATTCAGCGTGCCATTCTGAACTGGGTTCTGAGCCAAATGCTACATTCCTGATTTTGATCATTGTACTGTGGTTATGTAAGGGAATATCCTTGCCTTTTAGGAAATATTTAGGGGGCAAAGGTGCATCACGTCTGTGAACTTTATAAATGGTGAGGGAGAATCTGATAAAACAAATGTGATAAAATGTTAATATGTGTGGAATCTGGGTAAAGAGCAGATGGGAATCCTTTGTATTCTTCTTGCAACTCCTCTGTAAGTCTGAAATTAGTTAGAAAAAAAAATATTTTTTTTTACCTAAAAAAAGACAGGGGGGAAAAAAAAAAAAGATGCCCAGAAAACAACCAAATACTGCCCCCACCTCTTCCACAGGACTTCCAAAACCCTCGGCCAGCCGGCCGGCCGGCCAGCGCTCACTAGTACTTTCCCGTGTAAGAGGAGAGCTCATCTGCCATTCTTCACTTCCAGCTACCTGTCTGCTCCTCTGCCCACCTGGCACCGCGTAGTTTTTTATAGGAACTATTATACGAAATCTGCAAAGCACTGTGCATGCAACACATACCCAGAACGTCTTTGATGAGAGACAGAGAAAGAGAAATACAAAAGAACATTAATTTTTAAATATGGGTAATTTACATCCCTTAATAAAGGCAAATTTTAAGCATCTGTCACCAACCACCATGGCTAAACAGCACTCTTCACCAGGAATGAAGACCTAACCTCAAACCAAGTTTGGGAATTTCACCACTGGTACTTCCCAACATGCAAATGTCTACCCTACAGCCTCCGAAATAAAGGCAAGCACCATGAGTCCCTGAATGGGGTGTGTGGGTATGTGGGTGTAAGACAGACAGACAGGGCCTGGCTGAGATATGGACCCCTGACTATCTGCAGCGAGGAGCTAAATGTGCTTTTTAAGAGAAAGAGATGGGAAAGCACTTGGCAAGGAATAGAACCCAAGAGAGAATTCTTCAGTTCCAAAATTCAAGGCCTAAGGATTAGCCCATAATAATGATAATAGCTCCATGTACAGAGTGCTTACTGTGTGATCAGGAGCAGCTGAGAAGCTCACATGCCTATCTAATTTAATTATCTTGGCAAGAGACTTCAGTAGGTACTTGCAGTACATCTATTATATAGGTGAGGAAACTGAAACTAAGGAGAGCCAAGAAACCTGCTCAACATCACACAGCAAGAAGGTGACAGAGCTGTGACTCAGACCCCCATCGCTGGTGTCCCAGTTGGAGCACAAAGACCACAGATTCCTGGAGCCACCCACATCTCATTGTTTGTTCTTCCAAATACAAAGCTAGCTGCATTTCTTATATGTTGCTTCCTTTAAAAACCATCCCTTACATGTGGTGTACACAGTACAGTTTTCCTCCCCTCTCTTCCCCCGCAACGTGTGGCTGTCAACAAGGGACAATTCAGGGGCAGGACAACTGATCCGAGAGCTTATAAAAACAGGTTTTCTTATCCTGAAATTGCAACCGCAGTGCATTTAACCAGGACTTAAGTCCCTAAAGCTTTTAATGTTTTGAAAAACCTCTCCTAACGCCAAGAGGGCTTTGGGTCACTGCCAGCCTGGTGTGCCAGGCCTGCTAACAAGAGCTGGTAGAGGGAATAGTGAATTAGGCAGCAGAGAAGGGGGAAGAGCAGGTAAATTCCCACTCCAGAAATCGAACTCTGGCTCAAAGCTCAGTTAATTGATAAGAAAATAACAATTCAAGTGCTCATGACCCATGGTGTACATCCGTGCTTTTACACACATTATCTCGCTCAATCCTCTAAAGCTGAGGGTTTAAACCAGTGTTTTCCACCCTTCAGGACTCAACCCAAGAGCTGAGTCACAAATCAATTCAGTGAATTACCACCAACATTTTTTAAGTGACATCAAATAGAAAACATCAGTATGTATCATAAATAACAAGACTAAGTATTCAGCAAAACATTTATGTCTGTTACATATACTTGGCTATAATGTAAAACGTACAGTTGTGCTTGCAGGAGTTGCAGCAAAAATATCTGAAAAAATGTCACAATCTGTGTGGGAGGTGGTGCTATCCCCACTTTAGAGATACGACCACTGAGGCTCACAGAAGTGAACAAACACCCCTCAGGTGAAGCCCAGGACTCAGCCCAGACCTTCTGAGCACAGTGAGTCAAGGTGAACGCTCCCCACTGGTGCCCCTCAAGCCCTCTCCACTCACTAGAGTTCCACCCAATACAAGACCGGAGAGGCCGGCAAATCTGCCTCCCCTTCCAACACAGCCATTAAGCACAACCAACTGGAAAAAGCCACAGTGACAGCCTGACCCATCTTTCCCCTGCTCCCTGCTTGCCTGCAGTTCTCCACACGCCTTCAGGGAAAAGCAAAGCAGTGTGTGTTCAAGCCAAGTGCCACCTCACACCGTGCCCGGTGTACATGGATCATGACCTGGGCAGAACCTGGGCCACACCACCCAGCCCAGAGCAGCAGCCCTGGCTGGCAAAATACTATCCACCACACAAAATTAATGTTGTTTACTTGTAAATCTGCCTGGTTTGCACGCACACCAGCTCTAAGTCTAGGCTTTTTAGCAATAGATTCCTGGGCCTTGTCCTTAAAGAATAGCATCTCACAGATCTGGGGAGGCCAGGAATCCAACTGTATACATAGACCCTTACGGTGATTTGGATCCACAGCCTGGTAGGAAAAACCTCTATCACTGACCCATCTTTGGAGCCCACATCACTCCCCTCTCAGATAGAGAGGCTCTCTGAGGACTCGCAACGACTTCCACATGGATAACGTTACAGATACCTCCAGTTCTCCTTTGCCTCAACCTCTTGAACCCCAGCAGGACACTCTTGGCCTCCCTTCTACCTCTCCAGACACCCTTCCTATCTTCTTTGTAATCCCTCGTCCCCCCAACCTCCAAACGTTGAAGTTCCTCAGGGCTCGCTTGTTCTACCTTCTCTTCCTTCTCTCCATTCTCCATGGGGATCTCACCCACCTCCTGAGCAGCACCCCTAAATTAACATGTCCAGCCCAGATCTCTCTCTTCAGAGCCACATCCTCACATCCTGCTCACTCTGGTTCCTAAACTGGGGTCACATAGAATTCTCAAATGTTAAGAACCTAAATCTCATACAAATGGCATATTTCAAAGGGTTACTGAACTCGGTTTTAAGTTTATTTTGAGAGAGAGAAAGAGAGATCAGGAGAGGGACAGAGAGAGAGGAAGAGAGACAGAATCCCAAGCAGGCTGTATGCTGTCAGCACAGAGCTTTATGCAGGACTCGAACTCATGAACCATGAGATCATGACACTCAACCGACTGAGCCACTCAGATGCCCCAGGGTTACTGACCTCTTAATAAGTGACCCACTTAAAAATAGTTACATCAAAAAAGAATATAAGGGAAAAAAGATTTAAAGAAGATCTCAAAAAAAAAAAAGTTATAAGAAACTAATATGCATACGGTTCATGAAAAAAAAAAAAAGAATCCTGTTGTAAGACTGCTAAATTAGGTATCAAACTGGTTAAAGTCCTGCAGGGCACTCACCTCTGGGTCTCTCTTCTCTACCAAACAGAAATCATTTGCATCTTATCTACCTTTAAAATATGGGTCCTAGAGGCGTCTGGGTGGCTCAGTCGGTTAAGCGTCCAACTTCAGCTCAGGTCACGATCTTGAGGTCCGTGAGTTCGAGCCCTGCGTCGGGCTCTGGGCTGATGGCTCGGAGCCTGGAGCCTGCTTCCAATTCTATGTCTCCCTCTCTCTCTCTATCCCTCCCCCGTTCATGCTCTGTCTCTGTCTCAAAAATAAATAAACCTAAAATAAATAAAATAAAATAAAATAAAATAAAATAAAATAAAATAAAATAAAATAAAATAAAATAAAATATGGGTCCTAAAGAATAATCCAGTTATATTCCCTAGAGTACTGGATGGCCCTTAGGTGTCCCTCTTAGACAATGCTCTAATATGACATTAAAGAGACACTAAAGCATCTTTTATTTCCATGGTTTTGGATAACTTTTTAAAATATTTACTTATTTATTTTGAGAGAGAGTGAGAAAGAGCACACGTTAGGGGTGGGGGGAGTGGGGGGGGTGGGGGGGAGGGGAGATTGGGAGAGAATCCCAAGCAGGCTCCAGGCTGTCAGCACAGAGGAGCCTGGCATAGGGCTCCACCTCATGAACTGCAAGATCATGACCTGAACCGAAATCAAAAGTCAGACACTTAATCGACTGAGCCACCCAGGCGCCCCTGGATAATTCTTCTTTACACTGGGGCCTATGAACTTGAGTGAGGAAAAATAGTATCTTTATTTTCACTAACCTCTAACTGAAATTTAGCCTTACTTTTATCATGAGTGTAGGCAACAAATTATAGTAGCACCAGCAGTGTCTGTGACTTTGCCACCAATAGAAATCATATATTTTTTAGCCCTTACCCCCTGAAACCACACTTTTCATATTACAATAGGCGTAGATATCCTGAAACACTGTTGATGCTCGTCACTAAATATTACCGAAAATATCAAACCTGCCATTAGATCTTCCTAAATGAAACATTAATAAATACAAATATTTTATCACATATTTGTTCTGGAATTTGGGAACTATATTTCAGTATCATTGGTTTCCTTTGTTGTACTATGCACTGTTTTATACACTTAAAAACATGATTCTAAGAAAGTCCTCTGAAAAGCCTTTCCTGACTTGCTGCATTAGGTTAGGGACCCATGTTACACATTCTCTTATCATCTTGTATTTCCTCTTTCCGGCACTTTACCACCCGAATTAAGTAATAAGTTAGTGGCTCTCCCACTAAGCAACAGGAGGAAGGGATGGTGGCCATCTTATTTATCATTATGTCACTAATGCCTTAGCATGGTATGTCTGACTCATAAAAGACTGTCAAGAAGTATCTGTTTAAAGAAAAAGAAAAAATAGGGCACCTGGATGGCTCAGTTGGTTGAGCATCTGACTCTTGATTTTGGCTCAGGTCATGATCCCAGAGCCATGGGATTGAGCCCTGCATCGGGCTCCATGCTGAGTATGGAGCCTGCTTAAGATTCTCCCTCTCTCTCCCTCTACCCCTCTCCCCCACTCGCACTCTCTCTCTAAAGTAAAACAATTAAAATTAAAACTAACTACATAAAAAAGACCTATGGGATGAATGAACATCTGGGACACGTGTAGCATGCAGATGCTGGTCTACATTCCTTGGAAATAAGGAGCAGGTACCATACTCTGCCCAGGACCTAGCAAAGTCAGACCCTTTGACAAAAGTAAACCCACTTATTCTTCACAAGCCTGCCCTACTTGGCCCAACAACAGAACTTTCCAGCCAACCCCACTTCTCAGCTCAGATACTAGACCACCTCTGTGTTTCAGCCCCAGCGTAGGGCTCTCAACCTAGATCTCCGTTAATACCTTCCAAAGCAAGGATTAAAGCATCTGCTCATGAGTTAATGACATCTGCTCATGCCAAAGGGTTGGGGGAATAGTAGGATTCTCTGGGGGGTCAGAAGATGGACATTCTACTCCAATCCCAGCCAGCTGCAATGAAGTCAGGCACAGCCTCACCATCAGGCCATCTGGGAACAGAGTACACATCAAACTGGGGGCTCAGGATGCCCTTGGAGAATAAAAAGACACCAAAAGCTATTCTAACCCCACAGTCCATCTGAGTATTTAACCCCCCACCGCATGATTGCAAAGCTAATTATTTAGAAGTGGTTTCACCAAAATGAAATACGTGGGAATGCTTTGCAAACTCCAAAGCCCTCTATAGATACGCCAACTGTTTTATAATTCTCATCAACAGATCACCTGGGTAGCCAGAGGCTCCAGCCAGTACTGCAGGATGGGCCAGGCAGCCCAGCAATGGGTGGGCATCCCTGCTCCTCCCCTCTCCCACTGGGATCTAAGATGCTAGATGTGAAAAAAAAGGAAGGAGGAATGGGAGTGTGGGGCCAAAGAAACCATGGAAGTCCTGGTAACATGAGCACTTAGGTTCGTTACACCCCATGCATCACTCTCTGACTCACTGTCACTTAGCCACCACCACCAGTTGAGACACAAGAGCCCCACTGAGCAAAACCGCAAAGCTGAAGCAAACCCGTCAGGGAGGCAGTGTGGTTGGTATCATCATTCTCAAAAGAGAGATTTCAGAAGAAAGGGGAGAGAAACATAAATCTTTAGACCCTCTGCAGCCCCCTCTACTTCCTCAGCGGCTCTGCAAGGGCCCACTGGGGAGTGGCAAGGAGCGAGTCAAGAGCCCAGCTCAGAGGAAGTGTGATGGGGAGAATCCCAGCAGCACAGCCCCCCAACTCACAGCCTGCAGTCTCTGCTCACACCCTCTCTGGCCTCCTAACCGGCTTCCCCAGCACCTCTCCTTCCCAATTTGAAATAACTGCCCTGGCTCCTATTTATCGTGCCCCCGCCCCACCCCCATATGCCAAGCACTGTGCTGGGTGCTTCCTGTATTATTTCTGATGCTTTCAACTCTGCACATGGATATTATTACCACCACTGACAAACAAGAAAACTGAGGGAGGGCCCAAGGTCACACACCTCTTCAGTGCCCAGCTGGCTAAAAACCCATGTTCTACCCATTACATCACACTTTAACTTTATCTTATAGATGCAAGAGAAGAGAGAGGAAGAAAGTGTTGTTTTGGGAAAATTAATCCAGTCTCTTCCATTGCAACCCCAGTGTGGACTGACTGATCTTATTATTAAAAGGGCAGCTTTCATCACGTCTCTCCATCACCTACAGAACCAAGTCCCAAAACCTTTGCCAGGCATTTAACATTCATCACAATCCACTTTTCCAATGTGATTTCCCCCTCCCGAGACTCAAATCTCTCCTTCCATCCAGACCGGCCCATAACTCCTCATTGTCTGTACTTCTACCCCAGATGGTTTCCTTTCTTTGCCTGCAAAACTAGTTCCTCCGGCCAACCATGGACTGGGGAGGACTGCATGCCAGGTCCTGGGCTAGGTGCTGGGAACACAACAGGCAGAACAGGGAAGATCCTGTCACAGAGCCTGGAGTCGGCCCTCGTGAGGCGTGAGCTAGGACCCTTCTCTAGTGACTGGGGGCCCTCAGCCTGACCCTTGCCCAAACTCACAGCACTCAGCATTTGCCACCCACACGGAGCTCGGCTATTCCTCCCATTGATGTGCCAGTTCTGTTTTAAAATTTCCTCTGTAATGTGTTTGTTTCTGTGGGAAAAGTGCCCTCCAGGTTCCAAACAGCAATTAGGTCCCCAGGCCAGCCCACAAAAGCCTATTAAATATATAATGGTGTAGAACCTAAATATGTATACATTAAAAGCTCTGCAGGAGAGACCAGGGACAAACATCTCCTGCTTCCTGCACCTCCACCCACTGTCCCACCAGGTTCTGAGCATCAAGCCAGCGTCAAGCCACCGTCAAGGGCAGAGGCCCTAGCAGTGGCTTGGGAGAAAGGAAGCAGGTGGAAGATGGGGGGCTGGGATGGCAGAGATGGAGCAGGAAGAAATCTGATCTATAATTCAGGAGACTGGCACCAATCCCAGCTCTGTCTTTACAAACCCAGCAGCCTTGAGACCCTTCCCTCTCAAAGCCCCGCTTCTCTAAAATCAAAGAGCTGAGTTATATCAGGAGTTCTCAGACCTCTGAATCTCAGGGATTGGCAAAATATATTTTTCAAAATGTATTTTATATATTTTTAAAAACATTTTAAAATATATAACATGTTTAAAATATATAATGTATATTATACATTTAAAAATAAATTTTATCTAGAAAAGACTTTCTTAAAAAAAAATCAATATACCATCACTACTTAATTTTTTCTAAAGGACACTGAAAACCGCCCCTTCCCTTCAATATGGACATCATGTCAGAAAAATGGACAAGTTTTTAAACTGAAAGTGTCTGGATTCGTGGAAAAACCATTCACCATTATTACTTTTCCAGTGTGTCTATGGACCAGTGAAAATTGTCACAGCCCAGTTCCAATCCTTGGCCTGATGCTGGAACCACTTGAGCCAGATGACTTCACGTCCCCTCCAGCTCCGACATGTCTCCATTCTGAGGACTGGATGTCGACTACACTACAATCAGCATGGATGGCCTGGGGAAGGGGCCACCGCAGGGAGGAGCTAAGAAGGGCAGCAGGAAGGGGCAGCCAGCTGCAGGGGTGGGGCCAGGACAGCACAGCCTCCCCAGACCGAGGGCAGAGATACCTAGCCAGGAGGGAAGGGCTAGAACCAACCTGTCCCAAGTGCTGACTGTGACTCTTCATCCCAGTATTCTTCTGGAAGGCTGAGAGGCCCCAAAGGAACCTTTCTCCTTAATTAACTTTTCTGATCAAAAAACAAATACACATCCATATAGAAAACTTGGGGAAACAGAAAAAAGCATAAACAAAGAAATAAACAAAAGTCACCCAGAGCTGTGCCTTCTAGAACAATCGCTGTTAACATTCTGATGCACTGCTAATTCCTCAATCACATATGAAGCTATCTTCAGCCACCCTGGGATTCGTTCTGTAACTTGCTTTACCCCTAATTATGAAGCACTTTTCCATGTCCCTAGATATTCTTCATAAGCATATAAAATATTTTGATAGTCAACATGGCATTCTAATAAATATAAATATTCTTTATAAACATCACTTTCTATGGCATGGACAGGACCCAAAATCATTTAACTATGCTGTTATTGTTGAGCATTTAAGCCATTTCTATATTTTTACTATTGTAAAAAACGTGGTAGGTATATATCCCTGTCCGTGAATCTCTATAGATCCCTTTATACTGCTTCATGTCCCTTGGGTCACAGTCCAGTGCTCTGCACATATCAGCTCTCAGTAAATATTGAGCAAACGAGGAAACCCAATACACTCCTAGGACCTTGGGAGCCCTTATTGGACATACATAGAGTTTAAATTTACAGAGGCCCACCCTGGTGTCCACCAGCCACTCAGCACTGGCCCTGCACCATTGACACCTGCTGAGCCAAGCTAGGGCATGGGGAAAGGAGAAGGTCAATTTCATGCTGCAGACTCCCAGGTTCTGGTGCTCTCAGCAAACCTACCCATCCTTCCACACCTGGAGATGGAGAGCACCAGCAGACCTTAACTGCCTCACTGACTCCCCCCACCCCCACTTCCTCCAGACTGCACAACCCACTGCCTCAGGAAAGCCATGGCTGACCTCTGACCTTCCCACCAAATTAATGAGGAGGCTGCCAGCACCTCAGGTATTAGTGCTCACTGCCCTGTCTTTATTTGCTCACAGGACCGACTCCGTTGCCCAAGCCAGGGCGGCACCGGAGGTCAGGGATAATCTGTGCTTTGCTCTCCATCCAAAATCCAATCCAGCGCCAAACATCATTGATAAATAAATGATTGCCGAAAGAAACTTGTTTCCAGTCAGATTCCCAAGCCCTCTATTTTTATAGAAGGGAGACGAAAAAAGAATAGAGGAAAGCAGGACCCCCTAAAACAGCCCAAATGCAAAGACCTGATAGGGGCTCCCGCTGGAGCTGGCCCCCTCTGCACAGTCCTGCGGTATCTCCTGGCCCAGAGACCTGCCCAAGCCAGCTGGCTCCAGAAAACAGAATGCAAACAGATCATCCACAGGTAGACGCAAGTAAAGGGACACTGTCCCATTCCAGACTAGTTCTATCCCAGAGGGAGAACGGTCAGATCTAGGGAACAGGAAGCAGCCTTTCCCACCGACTTCCAGACAACCAGAAAATACAGGGCCACTCCTCCTTGGTGATGCCCCAAAGGCAGGATATCAAAAGATGAAATTGTTTAAAGCAACTAAATCCACACTCCAGTTTTTCTCCTCCTGTTGCCCAGCATTCTTGTCACACCCAACAGAAAAAAAAAACGAAAAATCTGGGTTGGAGAGGGTACCCACAGCAGAAAGTTTCTGGGAACTTCATGGGGAAAAAAGGAGCCAAGATCGTCCTGAAAGAAGGGAGACCGACCAGAAGTTATGGAGTGATGTGGAAAGAGGCCACATTATCCCATCACACACCCACAGTAACACCGAAGCCAAACCTGGAGAGCCCTGGGCACTGTGGACAAACACATACATTTTGGCCTCTTCTAGGGATTTCCTGGAGCCACCCCCGCCCGCCCCTGCCCCTTTCAATTGTAAGCAAACTCCTCTCAGCGAGCCCACCACTCCCAGCACGCTGGCTCACCCCCTACTCCACTCCTGCATGATTTTGCAGTTCACAGAACTTCCTCCATCCGACCCGCACCCGACGGCTTTGGGGGGGGGGGGGGCTTTACCGTCCCCACTTCATGGATGAGGAGACTAAGTCGCAAGTGTCACAAACTAGAAAGTGGCTGAGGTTCGGGCCAGGGCACTTGGGTGTAGAAGCAAGAACTCCTCCGCGGACCCCACCCAGCCCTGCCTGCAGGCAGGGTACCAGGTGGAGACCGGCACTTTCTCTGCTGCTCAGGGTGGAAACCAAGAACAAGGTGGCCCTAAAGCAAGGTTTCCAGCAGTACAGATATAAAACACCCTTTTCCCACCCCGCACTCACACAGGTGCAGGGCCCAGAGTATGGGCGCGGCGCACCCTCCAACCCGCCTGTGTCCCGCCCTAGCCGCCGGCTGCCCCCCCAGACTTGCACCCCCGCAAAGTTGTGCCCGCGGCGCAAGCCCACTGCGTGGTTCCCTCGGACCCTGCGCCCTGGAGGGCTCCGCGGGGAGGGCACGGGGACTGCCCCACTGCCTCCCCGGCGGCCACCGGGTCCACGCCTGCCCGGCACGCATGCCCCCACCCCGGGGTTTGGAGGCAGCTCCCCGCACGTCCCGCGAGGGCCGGGAGCAGGGAGCGCGGACCCCAGCGTGGGGCGCACGTGCCGCCCCCTCCCGGACCCCAGCGCCACAGCCTCACCCAGACTGCCAGCAGCAGCAGCAGCCATGCCGGCCCGACCCGCGCCATCCCCGCCGCCGCTGCCTACGGCTGGCTCCGTTCTCCACTCAGGCTCCCGCGCCCGCAGCTCCGCTGGGTCCAACAGACACGGCCACTTCCCAGCCGCTCCCCGCCTCCGAGTTCCCGGTGCCACGTCTGCCAAAGCATGCGCACGAGGCTGAAAGAGGCGGCCTGGAAGAGGTGCTTGCTGGGAGTCGTAGTTTGCGGCAAGGCTGAGCTGGGGGCCTCCCGGCGTGGACTTGGCCCCAGAGGCACAGAGGCGCATGAGTGGAGTGCTAAACGGCGGCGAGGTCAGCCAGTAAGCGAAGGCAGTTAATTTGCGGGGCTTACTCTGTGCCTGGAGTTTCAGATCAAGATCTCATTCAGCTTACAGAGATAAGTTTTCTTTTCCCTACTTTGAGGATGGAGAGGCAACCAGAGAATTCAAGTAATTTGACCCAGACCACGGTTTGCAAAAGGCAGAGTCCAGCACTGTTTGTGAAGGGTAGGAAAAGCCCTCATTCCCTTCCTCCCAGGCTCCCACTTACCTTGTCTTTTGTTCATTCAGAAAAAACTTTATTTAGCTAATGGGAAACAGTTACAGCTGACTCTTGTTTCCCGCTCAGGTCATGATCTCAAGGTTTGTGGAATAGAGCCCCACATTGAGCTCTATGCTGACAGCATAGATCCTGCTTGGGATTCTCTGTCTCCCTCTCTCTCTGCCCCTCCTGCACTGTCTCTCTCTTTCCCAAAATAAATAAACTTAAAAAAAAAGTTAAATATGGATTACCATACAATCTAGCAATTCCACTTCTAGCATATACCTAAAAGAGTTGAAAATAAGTACTGAAACATGTTTGTATACAAATGGTCCTAGCGCTTTTATTCACAAGAGTTGGAAACAATGCAAATGTCCACTGAGGGATTAATGGTTAACAAACTATGGCACAAGTGAAGAAATGTGCAGAAGACACGAATAGACACTTTTCCAAAGAAGACATCCAAATGGCTAACATAAATGAAAAGATGCTTAACATCACTAGTCATCAGGAAAATACAAATCAAAACTACATTGAGATACCAACTCCCACTGGTCAGAGTGGCTGAAATTAACAACTCAGGAAACAACAGATGTGGGCAAGGATATAGAGAAAGAGGAACCCTCTCGCATTGTTGGTAAGGATGCAAACTGGTGCAGCCACTCTGGAAAACAGTGTGGAGTTTCCTCAAAAAATTAAAAATAGAATTACCCTGTGACCCAGTAATAGCACTACTGGGGATACAGGAGTGCTGATTCGTAGGGGCACATGTACCTCAATGTTTATAGCAGCACTATCAACAATAGCCAAATTATGGAAAGAGCCCAAATGTCCATCAACTGATAAATGGATAAAGAAGATGTTATATATATATATAGAGAGAGAGAGAGAGAGAGACAGAGAGAGAGAGAGAGGGAGAGAGGGAATGGAATACTACTCAGCAATTAAAAATAATTAAATTTTGCCATTTGCAAGATGGAACTGGAGGGTATTATGCGAAGTGAAATAAGTCAGTCAGAAAAAGACAGATATCACATGTTTTCACTCATATGTGGAATTTGAGAAACTTAACAGAAGACCATAGGGGAAGGGAAGGAAAAATAAGTAAAAACAGAGGGAGGCAAACCATAAGAGACTCTTAAATACAGAGAACAAACTGAGGGTTGAGGGGAATAGGGGGTTGAGGGGATGGGGAAATGGGAGATGGGCATTGAGGAGGGCACTTGCTGGGATGAGCACTGGGTGTTGTATGTAAGTGATGAATCATGTGAACCTACTCCCAAAGCCAAGACTACACGGTATATACTGTATGTTAGCTAAGCTGACAATAAATTATTTAAATATATATATACATATATATGTATATATATATAGTACATCCATATAGTGAAATATTATTCAGCCATAGAAAGGGAAGAAGTACTGATACATGCTATAATGTGGATGAACCTAAAAAATATTATCTATTGAAATATTGTGCAAAAAATAAGCCAGACACAAATGATTGCATTTTGTATGATTACATTTATATAGAATATTCAGAAATAGGTAAATCCATAGGAACAGAAAGCAGATTAGTGGTTGTCTGGGACTAGTGGGCAGGAGGGTTTGTGGAATGAATGCTCTGTGGGTATAGGATCTCCTTTGGGGGTGATGAAAATATTTTGGAAAGAGATAATGGTTACACAACATTGTGAATATACTAAATGCCATTGAATTGTCCATTTTAAAATAGTTGCTTTTATGGTAATGTGAATTTTACCTCAATAAAAAATGTTTAAGAAATCTTTACTGAACTCATTCATGTGCTAAAACATTCTTGCATGTAGTTATTCATTCAAACATGTTTAGGGGCGTCTGGGTGACTCAGTCAGTTGGGTCCAGCTTCAGCTCAGGTCATGATCTCACACTTCATGAGTTTGAGCCCGACTTTGGGCTCTGTACTGACAGCTCAGAGCCTGGAGCCTGCTTTGGATTCTGTCTCCATCTCTCGCTGCCCCTCCCCCACTTGTGTTTTCTCTCTCTCTCTCTCTCTCTCTCTCTCTCTCTCAAATATAAATAAACTTTAGAATTTGTTTTAATGTTTATTGAACACCTACTACATCCTGAGGCCCGAGATACACAGTAGCGTGATGTACAAGGAAGTGCACAGACTGGGTTTGGTAGGTTATAAGTGAAAGATCTTTGCTCACTGTCTGGAGGCCCGTCCAACCTATCATCATGTCCTGTCATTTCTACCTTCACAATCTATCTCTTCTGCCACCTCCTGAGTCTAAGTCACTGACATGTCTCACCTAAGCAGGGGTAAAATCCCTGGATGCATTCTCCTGCATACCCCCTATAATGCGTTGGATCTTGCCTGTCACTTGCCTGAAAACCTCCAGTAGCTCCCCATTGCCCTTCGAATGAAATTCAGACTCCTTCTCAGGACCTGTAAACCTGGCATGGTCTGGTCCCAGCCCTCTAGACCTCATCTCCTGCCTTGTCCACTTGGCTCCAGTTACTCAGACCATCATTTTCCTTCTCCCACCCTTAACAGCTATTCCCACTTCAGGGCCACTCTTCCTATTCCCTCTGCCTCAACACTTACCCTGGCCCTTTGTCTGATTGGCTCCATCCAATCCTTCATGGCTCTCCCCGTCTACAGGAGATTTCACCCTCTCCACTCCCAAACCCCTTATTCTCTAGCTCGGGTTCTGTTTGTTCTTTGCTGTTGGGTGCTTACCACAGTCTGCAAGTACTTACCTAGTTGGTGTGTTCCTTGTCTGTTGCTACAACTGAGATGTAAGTTTCACATCTCTCTTGTTTGCCAGCTAAGTTTAAACCTACCACAGGACCTGAGCCTCTGGTGGTTCTTGGAGTGGTTCCTGATGAAAGACTGAATGATTAAATGAAGTGATATGGTGGGGAGTTTCAGAAATTCCTGAAGCAGGCTGGGGGACAGGGCTTCCTCTGCATGCTTGCTCTGCAACGTCAAGCTCGTGACCTGTATGTGGAAAAGTGGGCCTCGCAGCTCCATGGGTCTCTAGTTCTCATCTGTAAGATGAAGCAGCTGGTAAGGATGTTAGAACAACAGTACTCTCTCATACATTGCTAATGGGAGTAAACACTGGTTCAACAACTTTGGGCAACAGTACATGTACAAAATATGTAGAAAGGTGTTCATAATTTTTTTAAATTTCATGTTTATTTTTGAGAGAGAGAGAGAGACAAAGCAAAAGCGGGGGAAGGGCAGAGAGAGAGAGGGAGGCACAGAATCCAAAGCAGGCTCCAGGCTCTGAGCTGTCAGCACGGAGCCCGACGCAGGGGTGAACCACAAACTGCGAGACCATGACCTGAGCCAAAGTCTGACACTTAACTGATTGAGCCACCCAGGCGCCCCATAACAGTGTTTTCATAGTACCTGTTGTGAGCTAAATTGTGTCCCCCGAAGTTCATATACTGAAGGTCTTAAACCCCAGTACGTTAAATATGATTATTTGGGGAGAAGGCCTTTAAAGAAGTAACTAAGGTTAAGTGAGGTCATTGGATGGACCCTTATCCAATATGACAGGTACCCTTATAAAAAAGGGACATTAAGACCTATACACAGGGGGCGGCTGGGTGGCTCAGTTGGTTAAGCGCCGACTTCAGCTCGGGCCATGATCTCACAGTTCATGAGTTCAAACCTCACATTGGGCTCTGTGCTGACAGCTCAGAGCCTGGAGCCTGCTTCGGATTCTGTGTCTCCCTCTCTCTCCCTGCCCCTCCTCTGCTAGTGCTCTGTCTCTCTCTCTCTCTCTCTCTCTCAAAAATAAAATAAACTTCAAAAATTAAAAAAAAAAAAAAGACCTACACACAGAAGGGAAGACTATGTGAAGACAGAGATAGACAGCCATCTACAAACCAAGGACAGAAATCCTCAGGAGAAACCAACCCTGTGGAGAAAAAGGAACCCTTGTGCACTGTTGATGGGAATATAAATTGATGCAGCCACTGTGGAAAACAGTATGGAGGGTCCTCAAAAAATTAAAAATAGAACTACCACACAATCAAGTAATTCTGTTGCTGGGCATTTACCCAAAGAAAATGAAGTCACTAATTTGAGAAGATATATGTGCCCCTATGTTTAGTGCAGAATTATTTAACAATAGCCAAGGTATGGAAGCAAGCTAAATGCCCATTGATAGATGAATGGATAAAGAAGATGTACACACACACACACACACACACACACACAATATACAATGGAACATTACTCAGCCATAAAAAAAGAATAAGATTTTGCCATTTGTGGCAACATGAATGGATCTAAAGAGTATTACCTTAAATGAAATAAGTCAGACAAAAAAAAAAAAGACAAATACCCTGTGATTTTACTTACATGTGGAACCTAAAAAACAAAACAAACAAAAACATAAATACATAGAACATAAATATAGAGAACAAACCGGTGGTTGCCAGATGGAAGGGAAGGGAAAATAGATGAAGGGGATTCAGAGGCACAAACTTCCAGGCCATACGAAATAAGTCATAGGAAATACAGGCAAAATAGGTGAAGGGGATTAAGATATACAAACTTCCAGCTATAAAATAAGACATGAGGATGAACAGTACAGCATAGGAAATATAGTCAATAATATTGTGATAGCTTTGTATGGTGACAGATGGTAATTACACTTCTCATGGTGAGCATTGTGTCATGTTTAGAATTATAGAATCACTGGAAACTAATATGACATTGTATGTCAACTATACTTCAATAAAAAAATAAATAGGGGTGCCTGGGTGGTTCAGTTGGCTGAGTGTCCAGAGTCTTGATTTCAGCACAGGTAATGATCCCAGGGTCATGGGACTGAGCCCCACGTTGAGCTCCACACTGAGCATGGAACCTACTTAGGATTCTCTCTCTCTTCCCCTCTGCCCCTCTACCCTGCTCCTGCTCTCTCTATTATATAGAGAGAGCTTTCTCTCTAATGAATAAATAAACACACACACACACACACACACACACACGGGGGTGCCTGGGTGGGTCAGTCGATTGAGCATCCAATTCTTGATTTTGGCTCAGGTCATGGGATTGAGCCCTGCATCAGGCTCCAGGCTGAGCATGGAACCTGCTTACAGGTCTCTCTCTCTCTCTCTCTCTCTCTCTCTCTCTCTCTCTCTCCCCCTTTCCCTCTGCTTCTCTCCCTCACTCACACTCTCTCTGTCTCTTAATAAATAAATAAATAAATAAATAAATAAATAAATAAACAAATAAATATTCTTCTCTCACTCAAAAAAAAGAAGTCAGCCCAGCTTCTTGACCTTGGACTTCTAGCCTCCAGAATTGTGAGAATGCAAATTTCTGTTGTTTAAGCAATCCTGTCTGTGATGCTTTGTTATGGCAACTCTAACAAACTAATATGGGAGCCCAAACAGGAAACAATCCAAATGTCCTTGAAAAATAGATGAATAAATGATAGCATATTCTGCAATAAAAAAGAACAAGCTATGGATATACAACATGGATGAATCTCAAAACCATGATTTTGGGTGAAAGTAGCCAGACAAAAAGGACATACTGTATGCTTCCATTTATCAGAAGTTCAAGAAGAGGCAAGTGTGATCTATTGCGATAATAGAAAAATAGGACTTACCAATGGGGGGGGGAGGGGGAGGGGAGGAGGAGAGGTCAACTGCGAAAAACCATAAGCAAATTTTCTGGGTGCTATAAATGTTCTGTATCTTGATTATAGTTACAATAATATTAAATAATATTTACACAATAGTCTACATATGTAAAAACTAACTTATTAATTGAGCTTATTATTGGAGCTATATTCTAAGATTTGTACACTTTATGTAAATCATGCTCAATTTTCTAAAAGTCAAAAAAAAAATGAAGGGTAGGGTAAATCTGCTAATCTCTATTATCCCTTATAACTCTTACATCTCAAGAGTCCAAGGCTGTCTAAAAGCTCCTGGGTTGGGAGGAGGGCTGAACTCTGCAGCAATGTAACTGCCAAAAGGGAAAGAGTCTGGGAGAGGAAGGAAGGAAGGAAGGAAGTCATGAGCCTGTGAGCCAGAGAACCAGAGGACAAGGGACTGAAAGGGAAAAATAAAAATTGCCAAGAAAACAGGCCATTTAATTCTGCAATTGAAACTAACTAAAATGAGATTTATGGCCCTTCTGGGAATGTTTAACGATTCTAAGCTCCACTCTCTTTGAAATATTAGGAGACCAGCACAGGGCAAGTGCTGTCCCTCCTCCATTACAGCCCTCAACGGGAACCATCCATTTTCCAGCAGCAGCCCTTCAGGGCCAGGCCAGAGAAACTTCTTGTCCTGTGGTTTATTGTGAATTGTGACACTACCTTATATTTGTGTAGCCAGTTCCTCTCCATCATCTCAACTGGGATGAGAGCTAGCACAATGACACTCAAGCGAGGATGTGAATTAGCCAGAACAAAATGGGAGGAATGTTGGGCCAAAAAAGCCAGACACAAACAGTATATTCTGTATAATGTCAGTTATACAAGGTACAAAAAGCGCAGGGAAGTGTGTGGGGAATCTCTGGAAGGGGTCTCTTGGGTTGGGTTCTGTTACTCCGTCTGAGTACAGGGCACCTAGGTATGCTGACTCTGTGAAAATTCATCACACACATTCATGGATTATGCTGTACATATGTTATATTTCATTAAGTCTACGATTTAAAAAGAGGAGGAATGAGATGGAGGGAAAGAAAAGTCAGCTCTGAAAAGGGAAGGTGAAAATCAGGGGAGAGAATCCAAAGAAGAGATAGCTTGGAAGTCATTCAGCGATCCATACACCTGGGGGAACAGCTAGTCCCACCAAAGAGAGATTGAACATGAAGACTCCTAGTGCCCAGGATACCCTGTGCTGTTTACGAGCCTTTGCCTCTGCTCATCATGTCTGCTGATGTGTCACTCCACCCATACTCCCCTGCTCGGCTGGTACCCACCCACGTTGGGGACCCCCCCCTCTGAAGACCCTCAACAGTCTCCCACCAACCCCCCTGCCCCAACCAAGTCTGGGCCTAAATGTCCCTTCTCTGTGCGCTCACAATTTCCCATGTGAAATGTGGTCCTTAAGAGCATGGACTATGACAAATTCATAGACAAAAAAAAAAAAAGTAGAACAGTAGTTTCCAGGAGCTGAAGGGAGAGGGGAATGAGGAGTTTTTGTTTAATGGGTACAGAATTTCAGTCAGATGATGAAAAAGTTCTGGAGACAGATAGTGAGGATGTTTGCCCTGCAGTGTGAATGTGCTTAATATGGCTGAACGGAATACTTAAAAATGGTTAAAAATAGAGGATAGTCTTTTCAACAAATGGTATTGGGAAAACTGGATATCCATATGCAAAAGGATGAAGTTGGAGCCTCACTTACACCATGTACAAAAATTAACTCAAAATGGATCAGAGACCTAAATGAAAAAACAAACTATAAAACACTTAGAAGAAAACATATGGGGAAAACTTCATGACATCGGATTTGGCAATGATTTCTTAAATACGAAACCAAAAGCACAAGCAACAAAAGTAAAAATAGATAAATTGGACTACATCAAAATTTAAAACTTTAATTTTACATCAAAGGACACAATTAACAGAGTAAAAAGGCAAGCTACAGAATGGGAGAAAATATTCACAAATCATATATTCGATAAAAGGCATTAAAGAAAAACCAAAACAGAGGCCACAGTCTGAATATACCCCTAGACCCAACAGTCAGAGTCACATAACCAAAACTTAACACTGGTCTGATTTTCTCGTTATACTGACTCCACCCTTAAGACTTAAGCTTTCTTCAGGTCAGTATGATCTTATAGCTTCCCGGCCAATCAGCTACAAACAAGGACGCTTTTTTTAATACAATTTTATTTTTAAGCAATCTCTATACCCAACTTGGGAGCTCGAACCCACAATTCCAAGGTCAAAAGTCACATGCTCTCCCAACTGAGCCAGCCAGGCAACCACAAACAAGCCAGTTTATGCAATGAAAAGAAATGTAAGATTCTAGTAATCAGTCACAATAGAAAATAAGGTGTTCCCTCATTCATGCTTTATAAACTGAGCTGTAACTGCTGAAAGCAAGCTTCCAACCACTTTGGGTTTGAAGTCTCCCTGTTTTTAAGCAGTTTTTTCTTGCTCAATAAAATATTCATACCAAGTAAAGCTTTCTGAATGTTTCTTTTGAGAGGAGTAAATATCCAGAATATTTAAAGAACTTCTACAACTCAGTAACAACAACAACAAAAAAACTAACTCAAAAATAAGCAAAGAGGGGCGTTTGGGTGGCTCAGTCAGTTGGGCAGCCAACTTTGGCTCAAATCATGGTCTCACGGTTTGAACCTCACTCTGGCTCTGTGCTGACAGCTCAGAGTCCGGAACCTGCTTCAGATTCTATGTCTCCCTCTCTCTCCACCCTCTCCCGTTCCTGCTGTGTGTGTCGCTCTTTCAAAAATAAATAAACATTAAAAAAAATTTCTTTAAATAAGCCAAGAACTTGAATAGACAGTTCTCCAAAAAGATATACAAATGGCCAAAAAGCACATGAAAACACGCTCAACATTACTAATCATTAGAGAAATGCAAATTGAAATTACAGTGAGTTACCTCCTCCCACCCATTAGAATGGCTACTATTAAAAAAACAACAACAGGGGTTCCTGGGTGGCTCAGTCAGTTAAGCGTCTGACTTCAACTCAGGTCAAGATCTCACGGTCCGTGAGTTCGAGTCCCGAGTCAGGCTCTGTGCTGACAGCTCGGAGCCTGGAGCCTGCTTCGGATTCTGTGTCTCCCTCTCTCTCTGCCCCTCCCTAGCTCACGCTCGCTCTCTCTCTGTGTCAAAAATAAATAAACTTTAAAAAAAATAAATAAATAAAAAATGAAAAAATAAAAAAACAACAACAGTAAATAATAAGTGTTGGCAAGGATGTGGAGAATTTGGAATCCTACTGTTGGTGGAAATGTAAAATGTTTCAGCAGCTATATAATAGTATGGTGATTCCTCAAAAATTAAAACTAGAATTCCCATATGATCCAGCAATTCCACTTCTGGGTATACCCCCAAAAGAATTGAAAGTAGGGTCTCAAAGAGATATTTGTCCACTCCTGTTCATAGCAGCACAATAACCAGGTGGAAGCAATCCAGGTGTCCATCAACAGATGAGTGGATAAATAAAATGTGGTCTATAGAGTTGATCCTTGAATAACACGGGTTTGAACTCACATGTGCATTTTCTACTGTACAGTAATATCAATGTGTTTTCTCTTCCCTATGATTTTCTTAATAACATTTTCTTTTCTCTAGCTTACTTTGTTGTAAGAACACAACGTACAGTACATATACAAAAACACGTGTTAATTGACTATGTTATCAGTAAGGCTTCCAGTCAACAATAGTAGTAATAATATGTAGACTTTTGACTGTGCAGAAGTGCCCTGAACTCCTATGTTGTTCAAGACTCAACTGTACATACAATAGAGTACGACTCAACCTTAAAAACGGAAGGAAATTACATGTGCAACAACATGGATGAAGCGTGAGGACATTACGCTAAGTGAAATAAACCAGTGAGTCCATTTATATGAGGTACCCAGAGTAGTCAAATTTTTAGAAACAGAAGGTAGAGTGGTAATTTTCAGGGGTTGGGGGAAGAGGGCGAATTGGGCGGTTATTCAGTACGTACAGAGTTTCAGTTTTACAAGGTGAAAAGTTTTCTGGAGATAGGTTGCACAACAATGTAAGCATACCTATCACCATGGAAAGTACACTTAAAAATGGTGAAGATGGTAAATTTTATATTATTTATATTTTACTCTGATTTTTTAAAAATCAAAAGTATAAAAAACTGAAATGTGAAAATTTCAAAATAAGTGAAAGAAAAAGACTCTTCAGTTTTTTTTTTAAACAGGTGGTTAAATGGTAAATTCTCTGTTGTGTATATTTTACCCCAATTTAAAAATATATATGAACTGTGACCTTAGAAAGGCATGGGTTTGCATCCTGTCTTTGCCATTTACTAGCTGTGTGACCTTAGAGAAGTCACGTGATTTCAGATCCCCATTCTGTAAAATGGGGATAATAGTACTTTCCTCAGAGGGCTATACTGAGGATTAAGTGAGATTATATATACAAAATATCTAGCTAGCATTTTTACTGTATGAATATTTATCTCTTATTTGATAGCCTTCTTTACAATGTATTATATTTCCTGGAGTGTCCAGTTTCTCAACCACCCTAACACCCATACCCCAACACACGCATGCACTTTGATGTGATCTCTTGAGGATAAAGACTACATCTGATCTACCTTGTTTACCTCAGTCCCCCATGGTCAGGCCAGTGTCTGGCACATAGTAGGAGCTCATTAAATGTTTGAAGTGAAGTTTAGCAGGAGTGTTTGACAACACAGGAAAGGAAAGTTTCTCAACATTAATTTGGACAAACAGAACAGGTTAGTCAAGTAATTTTAAGACCAAAAAAGAATCCTCACAAGTCTGGGTTAAAGTATGTCCTCCTAAAACAGGGGTATGTAGGGGATGGCTTCAGGATCTCTGTCGGCCCCTTGTTTCCATGGCAGGCCTGGAAAAAGTGTGGTTATTCATTGATAATAATTAGTAACTCATTATTGGACATTGACTGAAAATTCATCATAGACTCATTTGCAGGGTCTCTCCCTCTGACATTCCATTAAGAAAATATCACATTTAAAAACCCAGTTCTCAGGCTGGTAAGAGCACTTTTCTGCTTGTCCTCTCAGAGATTGATCTCTCTCTCCTGACTGCGTCACCCCTCCTTTCCACCCACGGGTCCTGGCTACAGCTTGTGGGCTGCTTAAACCCTCGGCCTCTCAAGCTGACGAGCCGGCCTTGTTGGAACAGTCATCCTTCCCTTGTGACCATCTCCCGCCCTGTGCTTTTAGACCTTTTTAGAAGCCTGGACCTTGGATGAGACCACAGCACCCTGACATTGTGCATCCTGACTCCTTTGTCCTGGTCAGAAGATGTCCTAGAGGGTTGTGTCCCTGACCTCTCTCTTTTTCATTTTCTACTTTCCTCTTATAACTTAGCTCTCTAACTGGCTTCACTACAGGGCCTCAGGCTCTAGCTCACTAAAAAAAAAAAAAAAAAAAAAAAAAAAGAAAAATCTTTGGCTTGTTAAAACTAAAATCCAGAATTGACCTTAGATGATACCATTTTCTTCCTTAGCAATGGTCTTCACATTACTGAAGACTTCAAGTTTACATTTAAAGCCCAGTGTCAAAAGCCAGGATGCCCTCATATACTCCCTTGTGGGATCACCCTTCTGTTAATAGTTACATTTACATGACTCAAAACCTCATCCCACATATGGTGGGAAACCCAAGACCTTCCCCAACAAGTAGATCTGAGGTTTTGGGGACGATCAGGTGGGATTCTGAGAAGTCTCAGGGATGAGAACTCAAATCCAGTCTCCAGGGAAGCATTTGAATCTCTTTGGCATTTTGGTTTCTCCCCACCCTGTGCCTGCACAAAGAGGATGCAGCCCCTTTTTCCCTTGACTCTCTGAGGCTAGCATAAACACAAAGATCCAGCAGGTTTATTGAAGGCTTTACTGACTATGGAGGAGGGTTGCATTATGCAGCTAAGGGAGAACACCACAAACAGCAAATGACCCAAATGGAATAAATAATAAAAGCCTGTGTCATTCTGTCCCAAGGAAGTCCTCACTGGCTGGGGATTTCCCCCTCTCCCCTCTTCTCTCTCCCCCCCCCCCCCCCATCGCTATGTTGCTACCTCACCTCTCTCTGGAGCTGTGGTTTAATCAAAATATATTTGGTCTCTGTTCCTGCTCCTGGCACGGAGCTTCTGAAACTCTTGGGATTTCCCAAGGGGTGACAGGACTGTCTTTTGTTATTCATAAAGAGCTTCTTTTGACAACACTTGGATTTATGGTAAAGAGTGACTCAGGATGGGGCCCCTAGGTAGCTTCTGGCTGGGACCTGTCACCAAAAAAGACCCAACACCTGATTAGAAGGTGGGAACTTACAACCACCACCCTAGCCTCCAAGGAGTAGGGAGCTGGAGATTGAGATATAATAAACAGTCTCTGACAATAGCATTTGGAGAGCTTCTGGGTTGGTGAACCTATTGATGTTCTGGGAAGGTAGTGCACCTGGACAGGGAATGGAAGCTCTGTGTGCCTTACCCCCATATACCTTGCTCAGTTGGCCGTTTCTGAGTGATAACTCTTATTATAAGACCGTAAACACAAGTAAAGTGTTCTCCTGTGTTCTGCGTGTCATTCTAGCAAGTTATCAAACCCAAGAGGAATTGTGGGAACCCCAAATTTGAAGTGAGCTGGGCAGAAGCATGGATCATCTGGGGATTCCATTTATGGCTTGCATTTGAAGTAGGGGCAGTCTTAGAAGAATAAGCCCTTACTTAACACGTGAGGTCTATGCTAACTCCGGGAGTGTCAGAATTAAACGATTGGACATGCTTGGGAGAATCAGACAGGAGTCCTTCTGTGATGCACATTGCTCTGTTGGTGGTGGGGGGGGGAGGTTTGGGGGGGATCTGCACAATGTAGATCTTAGAGAGGTCAAGATCCTGTCTCATGTTACAGAAACCCCGAAGGCCATATTGCTAGGTGGGATGTGGGTACCATGGTCCAACTCAGCCAATCAGCTCTTTAAGCCAGCGATTTTATCTTTGGAGCAAGTGCTACAAAAAAAGCAGGGAATGTTTACAAGAGGAACACCCATGCCTGAGCAGCAGGGCCCACAGCATCTACTCGTCTACCGTCAACTGCTAACAAGCTGTTGCTTGGTGTAACCCTGGCTGAGCTACTGGATATCCAGCTTCCAGCCTGTTTTTCCAGTTCTCCAACTTTTCCTGGAATGGGTTTCACTTAAAATATGTCAACAAATTCTTTGGTACCCCTCTCTTCAAGAGCTGGGGCTTAATTCCCCTCCCACTGAGGCTGAGCTAGGTTTTGTGACTTCTCATGGATAGAATATGGTGGAAGTGACAATGTGTGACTTGTAAGACTTGGTCATAAAAAGCATCGCAGCTTTCTGCTCACACTCTCTTAGAACACTCGTTCTGGAAGAGGCTAGCTACCATAGGGACACTGAGGCAGCCTTATGGAGAGACCCTTATGCAAAGGAGAAGAGCCTCCTGCTAAGAGCCAACGAAGTATTGAGGTTTCCTGCCAACATTCAATTGAGTGAGCCAATTTGGAAATAGCTCCTTCAGCTCTAGTCAAACTTTGATGACTGAAGCCCCTCGCCCCCGACATCTTGAGTGTAATGCACTAAGAGGTCCCAAACCTGAACCACCCAACTAAGCTGCTCTTGAATGAGTGACTCCAGAAGCCATGAGATAATAAATTGTGCATTGTTTTTAGCGTCTAACTTTTGGAATCATTTTGTTATGTAGCATAAATAGCTAGTGCACTTCTAGATTCTGTGAGCCACCAAAATACCTTCCAGTAAATTATTTTTCTGTGTCACTTAGCTGGGGTTCATTTCTGTTGTTTGCAACCAAGAGCACTGGCTGGTACCACTTCTTCAAATCTTCTCCCTCTACCCCCAAGCCACAGCCCCAGCCTCTTGCCCCTGCTCCTTTATCAGGCAGGATAGTTCAGGCTCAGCTTTCTCATGACATCACCGGCATATCCAGGTTATGTCCCGAATGCTTCACTTTCACACTCAAGCAGGCTGCCCAGGTATCTTCCCAGTTGTAAAATCAGCCCCACACCTCCCTGAGAAGGCACAAGCAGTTGCATGCAGACTGCTGTGGCATTAAATTACCTGTAGCCCAACCCTCCCCAATACCTTGCCATCTGTCTTCCACACTCATCACTGCCTCGCTGCTCCCTGGGGGTTCCCATACTCTCCTCCTCATGAGTTAAATCACCCGGTCTCCCACCCCTGAGAACTGTCCTTTTGCGGCCTCTCTGCAGTTTTGAATGCCGCTCACCGAGATCCCCTTCTGGAAACTGTCTCCTTCCTCCATTCCTTCCACATTGCACGTGCTGTGCTCCTGCTCTGCGGGCTCCAGCTCTCAGCTGAGGGTGACCCTAAGTCTCTGCTTCTACTGCTGACCCCTCTCCCGAATGCCAGGACACATTTCTTTCTGGTCAGTTGCTTCAGTTAGCTCTGTCCCTGGAAGCTGAGCTAGTCAGCATGTGCAAGCCCGCTCATCTTCTCGCCTGCCTCCCTCTTTCTATTCACGGCACCGTCCTTCCTTCTGGAAACAGGCTCCGATTCTCTGTCCTCTCTGCCTTTCCTTCTCCTTTCCCCTCACCGCTCCTCAGTTACTGAGTGCCACCGCATCCTTCCCTCAGCACCCTCCACATCTGTCTCCGGTTACTGAGGTCCAGCTCCCCTCTCACACTGGCCTCCACGGGCACCTCTTCTCTGCTCCCCCTGCTCCCCCATCCTTGCTCCCCCAAGTAATCTCTCCCACACACAGTCTCCAGAGCGAGATACCCCCATCCTACTCACTTAAAGACCTTCAAATATAATCGAACTATTCGGTTCCTACGGTATGTGCATTATTTATGATGGTTTGCACACAGCCTACTGAAGCCATTGTGTGACAGCTTCAACCAAAAACAGGAGTTGATTCCTCCAAAATAGGGGAGACCTCCTAGAACCCAAGGACAGGAATGCAGCCAAGCCTCAGAACCAGAAAATTCTCGGGACTCCACAGGGTTCTCTCTCCATCCCCTCTCTGTCTTTCTGGGCATCTGCTTCTCCATCTCCCCCACAGACCGAGCTCTCTCTGGTACTCAGCCCCTTGCAGAAGGATGGTGCCTCACGGGAGCCAAGGTTTATTTTTATCCCCACCACTCAAGAGACCACTCCCCAGTTGGGAACGGCGCCTCTCAGTCTCCGTTTCCAATTTGCAGGTGTGCGAGTCAGGAATCTTCTGCTCGCAAATGAGGGACACTCAACATAACTAGTGTGGACAAAAGCATAACTTAGGACTCTGATGAACAAGCTTCAGGAAGGGCAGGGCTGAAGCTAGGCCTCCTGGACAGAGGGTAACCAGGACTGGCTGTCATTCATCTCTCCACTGCTCATCCCTGCCTAGGAGTATCCTTTCCTTAATGTAAGCCTACGCCTTCTACATGTTAAAGGACGCTAGTGGCACCTGATAAATCCTGGCTCCCAAGAAGGTTGCCTCTTCTCCACAAAATCTGATTTAAGAAAATCCTGGGAGTGTACTCTAATTGATCCAGTCTGGGGCATGCCTTGTCACTCCTGGTCTACGTGGGATGGGTGCCAGACAAGGGTAGAGGATAGAATACAGACTCTGGAGTCAGACTGCCTAGATTAAAATCCTGGCTCTGCCATTAATTAGCAGAGTGATGGGGCACCTGGGTGGCTCATTTGGTTAAGTGTCTGACTTGGCTCAGGTCATGATCTCATGGTCTGAGAGTTCGAGCCCCAAGTCGGGCTCTGTGCTGACAGCTCAGAGCCTAGAGCCTGCTTTGGGTTCTGTCTCCCTCTCTATGCCCCTTCCCTCTCAAAGATAAATACACATTTATCTCTCTCTCTCTCTGTCAAAGATAAATACACATTTTTTAAAAATTTAAAAATTAGCAGCGTGACACCTGGCACTTAAGCTCTCTATTCCTCAGTTTCCTTATCTGTAAAATAAGGTAACAACAGGACCTACCTCACAGATTGTTATTAAGATTACATTTAGAGTGCACTAGAACCCAAGGACAGGGTTGTGCCCACCACAAAGTAAGGCTCCATAAGTATTACTGATGACAGTGACAGGTGACAGTGACAGCCACGAGGAGGGAGCAGGAGACAGTAAACTTTCCTTGAGCCTCATGCTTGAGAGGGAAGGAGCAGGTCACCAAAAGGAGTGTGTATGACTTTTGTATGGCTGCCGTAACACAGTACCACAAACTGGGTGGCTTGGAACAGGAATTTGTTGTCTCAGTTGTGGAGTGTGGAAAGCTGAAGTGAAGATGTGGGCAGGGTGGTTCTTCTGAGGGCTGTGACAGAGAAACTGTTCCAGGCCTCCCCCTGCCCCCCCTCCGACTGGTGGCCTCAGGCGTCCCCCCATCCTCATCTCCCAGGACTCCAGATTTAGTGGGTAGAGGTGAAAAGGGTGCAGCATGGAAGCCAAGTGCACAGGTGACCTTTAAAAGATTCTCTCTGCAGGTGTGGTGTTTTATGGGGCTCTGACAGAGTTTGAGCTATTTTCTGTCTCTGTCTCTGTCTCTGTCTCTTTCCTCTTCTGTCTCTCTGTCTCTGTCTCTCTCTCACCCTGTCTCTCTCTCCTACTCTGAAGGGCTCTGCCCCAGGCCTGGGAGAATTCAGGCCCAGACTCAGGTGGTGAGTTAACCATTTCCTGCCAGGTCAGCCGGGTCTTGGCTGCCTGAAGTGCTACTAGTGAGTTTCAGGCTGCGTGTTGCATTGTCAGTAGTCAATGATGGCATTTCCTCCTCTCCCCCAACACAGTTCCAGCCAGTTCATCCTCCCACTGCCTCTCTTCTCAGTTCAACCCACATGCTGGGAGGCAGAGGAGTCGTGTAACAGCAGACCCTCCAGGAGAGGGTCCTGTTTGCCTCTTAGACCTCTCTGCCATTGACAGAGCTACCTAAGCTCTGGAAGGTGAGCTACCTAACCTTCACCTCCCACCTCGTCTGGGATCCAGGTCCTTGACACCCTTTGATGCCACCCAGGGCTCCATGTGTATGGGGTGGGGACAGGAAAAGCTGTGGCCAAGGAAAATTAGTGTTTCCTGGGACATTAGAATCCTGCCCCTCTGGAATTTACTTCTAAAGTATGGAATTGTAAAAAGAATGCTGGGGTCAGAAGCTAGAAGTCTGGAGCCTTGAACTCTAGCCCACTTCTTGCTGGTCCCAATGCGTTCGCTATTTCTTTACTTCTTTGAGTTTCAGTTTCTTTGTCTATAAAACAGGAAAAACACTGACCCAACTCATCTCAAAAGAGATAGTGGTAGCACTTTTAGAGCTGTAATGTGCTATGAAGAAGGTATAAGATTATTATTACTATTGTCTCTCCTGCCCTTCAGTTATTGGAAAACCTTATTATAGGTTCTTTTTTTAAAATTTTTTTAATGTTTTATTTATTTTTGAGAGAGAGAGAGAGAGAGAGACAGAGTGCAAGTTGGGAAGGGGCAGAGAGAGAGAGGGAGACTCAGAATCTGAAGCAGGCTTCGAGCTGTCAGCACAGAGCCTGACACAGGACTCAAACCCACGAACCTCAAGATCATGACCTGAGCGGAAGTCTGACACTTAACAGACTGAGCCACCCAGGCACCCTGTAGGTTCTTAAAAACACAATTAAAAGCACACATGCTTAAGACACAAAGAAGCAGGGCCTGATAGGAATAGCTCAACTCCCCTTCATTCATGCTACGCCTCCATTCCCCTTCTAATGAACTCCTGTTCATTTCGTACATAGCTCTTTAGACACCTTCTATGCACGTGCGACTGGTGCACAATGGGTTCTTTTTATCTCCGAATCAGAGCACTCTGTATGTCCCTTTTGTATCTGATTATTTTCATTCAGCATTTTGAAGAACCTTTTGTTTTAGCACAGATAAACTCTGTAATGGTTGTATGACACTTCACAATGAGAATGTACTATGATGTGTTTACTGATTACTCAAAGCTGGACATTCCCATTCTTTTAAGGCCCCTCAGGCTGGCAGTTTGGAGACTTCACAATTGTCCTGACATTATGCTCTTCTGCATTTCTTGATCACTGGAATCCCTGGGCCTCTAAAATCAGGATGTGGGAGCTGGATGCAGCAGACACATCCGGTCTCAGGATGGGAGGAGCGGTGGGAGACTTTTTGGCACCCATGTGTTGAGGCCTCCCTAGGGCACAGGAAGCAGAGAGGGAAGTAGGTCTGGGGACATCACTCAGGGTCTTTGCTTCTATTGATCTCTTCTGCCTCCCTGCCTGCCTCTAAGTCCATTCAGGGAGCATGCTGGCCCATTATAGTCACCTGGGGAACTTCTACAATCTCAGAGCTATATCACTCCACCCCCTGCCCCCCGGCCCCCACCCCCTGGCCAATTAAACCAGAATCTCTGGAGACCAGCCCAGCACATTATTAGCAGTTTGGTAAGTATTTTAGATGATTGTCTATTGTACAGCCCACAAGAACTACAGCCGAGACGCCTGGAGATAATAATGGCATGATGAACCCAAAGGCCTTTACTTTCTTCCTCTCTTTCAACTCTATGAGAGAGAGGATTATCCCACGGCATGCAACCCAGAATGCATTTACCCAGCGTGCATACATGATGTATACATGAGGTGGTTTTTATTGAATTCCTTGCTAAGTTTTTATTTGGTCACCTTCTTCACTCTTCTTCAAAATTGTTTATGTAAATTGGTAAGACGCTTTTAGCAGGCAATTTGGCAATATGTATCAAGAGCCATAAAACTCTTTAGAGTTTAGAATCATTGGCCTAACTATTCCACTTTTGGAACCTATCTTAGAGAAATAACATAAATATGGGGGGGGGGGAATGCTATATGCATAAGATGCTCGTTGCAATATTATTTATATTAATGGAAAACTGGAGAAACCGAAATGTCCAATGTTACAGGAACGGGTAAGTAAACGGTGGCACATCTATTTGGTAAAATATTAAGTAATCATTAAAATCATTAAATGGTTATGAAGACAAAGCAATAACATGGAAAAAGCTTGTGCCATAAAGTTAACTGAAAACGCAGGATACAAGATTGTGCAGATACACTATAATCACAACTGCATGCAGGGAAAACTAAATGTAAAGGAAAAGAATCAGAAAGGAAAAAAACAAAATGCTAACACAGATTGGGTTAGGATGATGGACTAATTTTTTCTCTTCCCTACTCCCCATGATTTTATAATATGATTGCATTACTACTTAGAAGGATGGGGAGCCTGGATGGCTCCCCAGTTGGTTGAGCATCGGACTTTGGCTCAGGTCATGATCTCGTGGTTCATGAATTTGAGCTGCCCATCAGGCTCAGAGCCTGGAGCCTGCTTCGGATTCTGTGTCTCCCTCTCTCTCTCTGCCCCTCCCCCACTCACACTCTGTCTTTCTCTGTCTCTCAAAAATAAATCTAAAAAACTTTTTTAGTAAATAAAAATTGATGGAAATAAATAGTAAGACAATTCTGCCTTGTGTGTATTTTCATGTCTGTCCAAGACTGGCAACACCCTGATGATGAAGTCACTATACACCATGCTGAGGCCACTGAACAACACCCAGTGCTTTAGGCTTCACCCAGCACTTCACCCAGAGCAAAAGTCCAAATAACAATGGGTCAGAAGTCAAAGGATCTGGTTTTTAGTCCCTGCCCCCATTTTACAGTATGACCTTGAGCAAATTGTTCCTCCCTTCTGAACCTCAGTTCTCACATCTGTGAAACAATGGGTTTATCTTGGAGAGTGCCCAAGAAAGGTCCTGTGCTGAAAGGTGACAATGCAGATGGTGCTAATGACCCACAAGTGCATTCCGATTCATTGAAGGGGAGAGTAAGAGGCGGAAAAGTGTCTCCCCGAAAATGTCTGCAGACCAGATGCCTTTGCTCCTTATTTCTACATTCAGAATGGCTCTCCCTCCCTGTCCTGTAATGAAATCCTTAAAAGCATAACTGAATAAATGTAAGGCAAATCACACACCTCTATTCAATATTTGGTAATTTCTCTCCACATCACTCACATGCAGTCCTGATGGCTTGTAAATATAAGTGCTTCTGGAATACGCAGGAGAGTGCATGGAGCCAAACAGGAAATCATGCTCCACCCCCACCCCTGACTTTTCATCTTGATAAAGTGATTTCCCTCAACAGGCAGAGGACAGGGAATCATAAATCAGTGACAGCAGAGCTCCTTGGGGTCTGCGCAGCCCTCTGCTGGGGAGAGATGGCTCTCTTATAAGATGTGGATGCACCAGCCTGGGGCTACAGAAAGAGGGAGAAAGGTCTGGGGTTGTTAAAAAGCAGAATCATTCTGATGGGAAGGGAAATTGAAACCCCAGGATTTAAAGAGAGCAATAAAGGTGATGATGGGAAACGGAAGTCCTCACTCATCTGGCAGGAGGGGATAAGCCATTAGGATTAGTACATTTTCCACCTGACTGATGTTTAACTGTTGAAGTGCCAGGACTTGACCTTTAACCCCATTAAGATGTTTCTCCATCTTATGAGTGTCTGTATGGGGCATAATTTAGCCTTTTTCTAATAACACAAGGGAAGAGAGCCAGGGGTATATCACGTATCTGTCTGAGTGGTTGTCTGTGAATGGCCATGTTCCCCACTCAACTGTGAGTTCCATGAAGTCCAGAACCCTACATTCCGTTCCTAAAGACATTCCTGGCACAGAGTGGGCACAGAGACGTATTTGTTGAAAGAGTGAGACCCCACTGTTGTATAATATGCTGTATTATGAAGGACTTGTTGCTACTATCAGAAAATGGCTGTTGCTAAGCTAGGCAAAATGAAGATGATCTGAGGGATTTATGGGGTCTCTAATTGCAGTCTGAGCAGCAGGAATTGACCGGCACCAGGCTGGAGCCCTGCCCGGGGAAGAGCGGGTGAGGAGGGACCCAGGGGAAATTCCTTATTCTCATCTCTGCTTGTCTTTGGGCTTCTCCTTCCTTATTCTCTCTCATTGTTGACCACGTTTTTCTGCTGTACAGAATACGGCTACCTTCTTTTCAGTTTATTGGTTCTCGTTTTCAGAATGAGATTAGCCTTTCTTTCTGGGTTGTTTCAGTTCCTAAACCTCAATTCGGTTCATGCGTATCTCGGGCCAGTCAACTGTGGCATGGGTCGGGGCGGGGTGGTCCTGTCACCAATAAGATGAACGCTCTGGAAACCTTGCAGGTGGAGGAGGGTGTGTCCTCAAGCAAAGGGGTATGGATCTTCAAAACAATAGTTTCCACTACATTCATATTATCTCCTTGAATCTTTATAATAAACTTCTCAGGCAGGCAAGCCTGTCATCTGTTCTTCACAAGAGGAAAAAATAAGATTGAGAAAGAATAAAGAGTTTGCCTGAGATCACACAGCTGGGGATGGGGAGGCTGGAGGCAGGAGTGGTAGGAGGTAGGTGGCATAAAAGCTTGGGGTGTTCCCCCACGCCACGCAGTCTCCCATCAACCTCCCAAACACTGCCCATCACTTTGCACTGTGGTAATTGTGGCAGACAGGGTGGCCAGAGGGCTAAATGTTCACTGACCCCAGAAAACCCTGCAAATTGCTCTCTTGGAAAACCCCGAAGTCAGCTTGCTTTTGGCTATTTGCTTCTCTCTCATAAAGCTAGGTGAAGGTTGTATCCTGCCTGCTCCTGGGGGCAACGTACTGCAAAGTTGCCTTTCCTAAAAATTAATTGGTGAATCAAAGGTCAGAGCTGCTTTCTCCCCAGCGACTGTTTGGTCCTCCAGAATAGCTTTTTTCCCTTCACCGTGGCCATCCGTGTCTTTTAACCCTCTGGCAGCCATGAAAACCATATCATTTATTCTCTACCCTGTGAACTACACTGGGACCTACTATGCCTTCACGTGTGGGAGGTTTATGTTTGAATGTGTGGGAAGATTGTATTTTGCCATTGCCAAGAAGTTGTGCAAGAGTGTTTTGACACCAATTTATTCAAAATATCGTTGATATTATCATCCTCTTTCTCATCAGGTGACACTTTTCTCCAAATATGCCACTGATCATGATTTCCTCAAGTTCTTTTTAATGTTTGACTTTTGACAGACTCTCAGGCAGAAGCAATATGAAAGGCATATCTTTAATATTGTCACAAGACAGAAGAAATCCTCTATGGTGTCTACATGGTAAAGCAGCTTGCTCGTGACATTTGTTTTGTAATAATATTTCATATTCAGCATATCCCCTGGTCCATGGGCCAGATCAGGGAAGTAACATGGAGTGCGAGGGTGATGGGGGAGGGCAGGAAGCCGGTAAAAATATTATCAGATTGTAACCTCAGGGAGCATTTTATAATTATCTAGTAATAGGATAGCTTTGCTTACCTAGGGAGTTCTGTGGTTCTCAAGTAATCTTTCATATAAGATTCAAAAGGATGTTAGTACCAGTTAAGAAAAATATCTTTGTCTGACAGGAACTGCAAAAATTTTAAAAGAGATTATAAAATCCTCAAGGAAAAAGGCTTTCAAATACAGAAAGCAAATCCAAATGACTGAAACAATAAAAGAGTTACCATTAATTCACATAGTAAGAAGTCTAAAGGAGGGGCACCTGGGTGGCTCAGTCAGTTGGGGGTCCAACTTCGGCTCAGGACATGATCTGAAGGTTCATGAGTGAGACCCCCACGTTGGGCTCTATGCTGTCATTGTGGAGCCTGCTTCAGATCCTCTGTCCTCCTTTCTCTCTGTCCCTCCCCTGCTTATGCTCTCTCTCTCTCGAAACTAAATAAACATTTTTTAAAACAGAAGCCTAAAGGTAAGACAATTTTAGAGATGGTGAATTAATTCGCTTAACATTATCAGTGATCCAAGTTCTATCTATCTTTCCTGTTGTTCAAGTATGTTAGCTAGCTTTCCTCATAGGCACAAGATAGCTGCACCATCTCTAGGCATTACATCCTCACATACCACCATCCGGAGGCAGAAGAGGGGCAATCTCTTTCTTGTGCCTTTGTTTAAGACTAAGAAATCTCTCTTGAAATGTTCTACCCAGAAAATGGATACGGATACTAATATCCTTCTGAACAGAATTCAGTCAAAGAACAGAATTGTCCTTTTCAAAGCCGATCACTAGCAAAATAAATAGAATTATTTTAAAGGACTGAAGACTGAGGTGACATATCCCTGAAATACATGACTGCCTGGCATCCGAACTGTGCACATATTCTATTAGCAAAGAAGTGGTGGGAGGGGGGATAGCTCTCAGGCAGGGCACAATGATGGCTGCTATAGGGCTCGATACACATTTCTTGATTTTAATCCATTTTATTCTGCTTAAACCTCAGGACATTTGATTCACTGACACCTCCTGGGATAGAGATCATTAAGCCTCACATAATAACAAACCAGTTTCCGAAACACTATAAAACCACTCAAGAGAGACTGTATTCAGAAAACAGTTTCTTGAAAAAGCCACAAAATTGGGCTACAATTTCGTGACGAAGTGATTACTTTTCACTAACTTGGTATAACCTTCTGATTATGAGTCTCATTTTGAAATGCCAAAGCAGCCCTTCAGAAAATACATGATTCCATCAACCCCACTTGCTCGTTCAAATCCGTATGTCATTTCCATTAGTACTAGGCTAGAGGGATGGCCATACGATATAGGAAATAAAAACTTTATCCACATCTATCTATACGTCTGGCTATCTACCTACCTACCTGCCTGCCACCTTTTATAACTGTCCACAATCCACAAAAGCTGAGATGTGCTCTGTGACATTTTCTTTAGAGGAACTAGGAAATCCCCCTTATCAGAGGACACTGGTCACATCATCAGTTCTGTTCTGAAACCACGTATGGTTTCTCTCCAGCTTGGCCCACAGAGTGAGGGAAATTTCCAGAGATCTGGGTAGAGGAACTAATCAGAGTGGTGGGGATGAAATAATTCCAGCATGCCAGTCCCGTCTTCAAGGTCCAAGAGTCTGAAGAGAAAGTCTAATTGGCTTAGCTTGGGTACGTGCCCTTCTCTTAGGCAGAGTGAGGGGACACCTTGATTAACACGTCTACCGAAACCACTGCCTGGAGGAAGTCATTCCCCACAGGGAAATCAGGGAGCTGTTACCAGAGGGGGTGGATGCCAGGCAGGCAAACAGCCATCCACAGCAACCTCAAAGCACTGCCTGAAAATACACCATTGGTAAACAGGATTCGTAGGATGTAATAACAAAACAACTTTTTTTCTGTTTCCCACGTCTCTTTAATCCTGCTTAGTGAAGGCAATCGACTTTCTGTCCCTGAATGTAGAAACCTTACTCATTTTTAAAACGTGAAACAGCCTGTGATCACTCGAAGATGCAAACACAATCTTAAATTCAGTAATAGAATGTTAATGCTATTAGCACTTTAATCTTCATTCAGAGATAAGGCTTCTCCGCCATTCCCCAACTGGGATCAGTTGCAGGCAAGCTGTCTGCCTTTGGCAATGAGAGTGGTCAGCCTATATTGTCTTCTTCTCGCTACCTGCTGCTTCTCATTCCCTCCGTGGTCACAGCCAGGGAAGAAGGAGTGGGAAGGAGGAAAAGAAAGATTCTATTTAACTGGGATTGTCGTAAAATGTTCTTGTGCTCCTCATGGCACAGTGAATATTTAAAGCTGACTCTCTGATGGGCATTTTCATGTGTCTTTTTGAGGCTTCCTTGCTGTGTGTCTTTGACTGCAACTCTCTTGCTCTCAATCTCTGTGCAGCCCATCCAGCTCTCTTGCCCTCTAGGTTCATGGGAACAGACATTGGACTCCTGCACTCCCCTCTTCCAACTGTAGGGGTCACATATCTAGTTTTCTGAGTGGTTCTGCTGGATCCCCCATTCACTAGGCTTGTGTTGATGGATAAGCACTGACATCCCATGCTTAGTGGGGTGTGTGTGTGTGTGTGTGTGTGTATGTGTGTGTGTGTGAGAGAGAGAGAGAGAAAGAGAGAGATTCTCAGAATAACACTCTCCAAGAAATCTTTTTGAAATAATTCTTTCCTCCCAATCGCCATCCCCTGTATTTCATTTATATCTTCTTCATAGAATGTGAAGTGTTCAAGAATTATAATTTTTTAAAATAATCTTTGCCAACGGATGACAATGGCATTGTTTTCATTTGTATTTCTTTAATTGTTAATGACTACCCATTTTTCATACACCCCATGGATGGGTCTAACAATCAAAATAATTAACAGAGCTCTTACTATATGCCAGCTACTTTGCTGATGCTAACTCATTTAATCTTCACTGGACCCTACGCAGTCAGTCCTATTATAATTCCCATTTGGCAGATGAGGTCCGAATGATGAATTAACTTGGCCAAGGTCACACAGCTAGTGGGTCTCACTCTGGAGTGCTCTTGTCTGACTTTTCCTGTTTCTTGTTCTGTTCATTCTGCTCTGATTCCTCTTCTCCTTCCTCTTTGTCTTCTCCTCCTCTCCTTATCCTTCTTACATTCTTCATTTTCCTAGGGAGCATTCTGACTTTACTAGCTATAGTCAACCTGTTCAGTTCAGTTCCAGCCCGTATACAGTGGGCATTTAGCCATGCTGAGCACTGTATCAGGGGCTGATACAGGCAAACACAATGGCCAGTGTGAGCTGAACTCATCATCTAATAGGGAGAGTACACACTGCTCATGTATAGCTTGTGACAGTTTCCCAAGTGCGTTCACAATTCTCCCACTGCAGTTCTCAGTTTCAGAGAGGTTAGATGACTTATCCAAGGTCACACAACTAAGAAGTGGTGCAAGAGAGACAAGAGAGGCTTCTGACATGCAAATCAACCATCTTAGTATGAGTTCTTCACACCTTTCCTACTTCTACCATTTTGTTGTCACTCCACATCTGGGGACATTTGTCATTAGAACAACTTTAATCTCCACTTTGGGGCTATGCCTGAAGTTTAAAGCCTGGAAGGCTGCTCTCTGGTTAATTGAAGTGTTACTATAGCAACAGTGACCATAAAAACCAGAAGAGCATGTACAAATTTCACATCCACAGGTTAGGGTGTGCAAACGTGTAACTTCATTTTCTTATAACTCAGGTTAATTTCTGATCTTGAGCTCCCATTCTGCTTGATGCAAGAAATGTATTCTGGTCACTTTCAAGTAAACTCAATAAAATTCAGTATTTCTTAGCCATTTTTTTTTTAATTTAAAACTTAGTCAACTCGAGATGATTTCCCCTCTCCCCCTGGGGGTGGTATTGAGTTCCCAGAGGAAGGTGGGATTCTGCAAATGCTCCCCTGCAGGGGGGTTGTAAGGCAGATAGTGGCATCAGTCTTCAGCTTCCAAAGTCCTGATAGGTGGGCTTGGCTGGGATAATGTTTGGTCCTCCTTTGAAGGGAGAGCACCCTGTCCTGGTGCTGGGGATCCCTGACTTGTGGTCACATTCTCATCAGCTTCCTGTTGGGAATGTCCAGACTACATCCCTCTGATGCCTGTCTCCTTATCTGGAGACACCCCTCCCAGGGCTCCAGCTTTCCCTACAGTGCTCTCTGGCACTCTCTCAATTAACTCTCTTGCCCCACTCTCAGGAACTAGATGTGCCCTCTCATGCCAATCCCAAGGTCTAGAAAATCCAGGGGATTTTCCCTTGCCTTGAGGCCAGAATGAGAAGGAGAAGAGGAAAAAATGGGCGCCTGGGTGGCTCAGTCAGTTTAGCATCCAACTTCAGTTCAGATCATGATCTTATGGTTCATGAGCTTGACTCTGCCTTGGGCTCTCTGCTGTCAGCCTGTCAGCTCAGAGCTGGGTTTGGATCCTCTGTCTCTCTCTCTCTCTGCCTCTCTCTCTGCCTCTCTCTCTCTCTTTCTGTCTTAAAAATAAATAAACCTTAAAATTTTTTTTAATCTACCAACATACCTCTTTTGTTGCTTTTTAACCAGTTTTCCACTTTATTCTTAGATTGATGGAAAAAACACTGAGCACTTCCCCCTCACCCAGAAGCTCCCACAGTTGTACCTCTGTTGTGTTGGCCTCAAAACACACTCCCTTGTGACGTGTTCATCCACTGACAACCATCTCTGCCCTCCCCAGCCATCGGGCCCTGCACCTGGGATGTATCACTCTGTCCGTAGATTCATTTTTCTCTCTTTCCATTCTTTTATCACATAAGCCCATGCAATTGGTCGATACGTTCATCCTTCTTTTCCTTCTTTTCTTATACGGAAATGTTTGTTTTCCAACTGTTTCACTTGTCTTCAGTCTTCTTTGGAAATAGATGAGGGTCTAAAGTAAAATTCTAATAAATAAAATCCATGTAGCCCTTTTAAGTTTCGGTGAGTAGAACCACCCACATTATGCCATATGTGGATGCACCATAATTTTCCTGACTCCAAATTGCTTTCATTTTGAATCAATTTCTTTGTGTGAAGGCTTTGATGTTTTTCCCCCTTCTGAGTCAGTGATCCTAGCTAAGCAAAAGAAAGAAAAAGAATAACAATGTTGAGTTATCTATGATATCCCAGGCTCTATGCTGGACACGTTTATCTACATTATCTCATTGCATGCACCCTAGATTTATAGGGTCCTAGCTGAAGCCTAAGCTCTGTTTGCTCTGAGGTTCAGACAAGCCCATCTGGAGTCTGAAGAGAGAATGAGGTGAGCAAGAATGCAGGGGCTGGTTTGAGCCTCCTGGGAAAAAAATTAATTTTCTAAGTTTGAAGAGAGAATCCACTGGAAGAGAAATTTGCACACTAATTCATTCGACAAATATTTGTTGAGCCCCTACAGTGTGCTGGGCACCAGGGATACAATTGTGAGAAATTGAAGGGCAATGAGCCAGTTTTGGAGGGGAGGGTGAATTCTGAGCGCAGCAGGGAGTGAACCACTCAGATTGTCCTGTTACCCAGACCCCAATCCTAAGGAATGACAGCTGCAGTACAAAGTGATCAAACACCAAAAATTAACTTTGGTTCCATTTCTGAGAAACAATAAAAAAAGGACAGAGAGAGGAAAACCAGTGTTTCCTGCACTCTGTGTGACAATGTCCTCTACACAAACGTCAAGGCAGAACTTGGGATAATGTTGGACACCAGGAGGGCTCTCTGATGGGGCATTAACCCAAACAACCAAAGCAAGGAGGAGGGATAAAGCAAGAGCAGCCAGTATGCCTTGAGCCCAGGACTTGACTGAGATCTATGCTGGAGTGTGCAAGAACTAACTGGGAAGACTTTGGGGAATTCCCCAATTCCCACAGGCTGATGGGGCTGGAGTCTGAGAATACAGCTTTGTGACTTCTGCCAAATCTCCATGTTTACCCCCAGGGTAGTGTGGCCGGGGGAGGGTTATGTTGTTTCACAGAGGCTCAGAGGAGATAAGATACTTGCCAAAGGTTATTGATTTAGTAATGATCTTTCTCCAAAGTCCTTCCAAGACCCAGTCCACCATGTGGTATAGTGGAAAAGCCCCAAGATTCTCATCTCTGCTGTTAACACATTGTGGGACCTTGGGCAAGTGAATTTATCTCTTTGAGCTCAAGTTTTTCATCCTATAAAGGAAGGGGATAAACTAGAAGAGCTACAACATTCTGTGGTTCTTGGACTAATGTTAGCCCCTCAGCTCCACTCTGGGCGCCCTTCATAATCTAACCCAGTCTTGCATATCCAGACAAAACCCCCTTGCTTCCTAACACAGCCCCTTTACTCTAGCCAAACCAGTTTTCTCACTGTCGCTGAACATAGCACATTCATATTCATTCTTGACCCTTTGCCAAATCCCTCCATAGGGAGACTAAGAAAATTGGAAAATACATCCTGGTCAGACCACAGTCTCTCCAGCCATTGTTGGAAAGGACAAACTCATTGCCTTCCCCCACACCGACCTTCAAGGTGGGCATATGTCAGCTCCCCTGGGCATCCATTTACATCTGACATTAATTTGTCCAGATCCTTTGTGAATTCATTTATATTTCCCTCATGTGCTACATCTTGGAGTAATGTGTCTCACAAGTTTATTACCCATTCCCTTTATTTGTTCTAACTGTTCCTTGCTCATCTTTCCCTCCAGCTAGTGTTTGGGCTGAATAAGTCCTTGTTCACCCTCTTCTGATTATTGATGAGTTTACTGATTTCCATCGTGTCCTTTTCCATCTGGAGAACTCTAACCTTTATGGCCTGTCTTCCCTCCGCAGCCCTCAATTGTTCTATCTCCTTTCCTTCTCCAGGGTCAGAACATCCCTTCAGAGTTTCACTGACTAGAACTCACCACAAATCAATGAAGGGAGGATGTATGGTGTTTAGAGAAACACGAGGGTTTGAGAGCAAAGTTATTCCCAAACTGCCCCCACCTTGCCGATGTCTGATGTGTGTTTTCTTGGCCTTTGGAACAAAAGCAAGCACTTCAAATGCATGTATTCTAAAGACACAGGCTCTCTCCTGGCTTCTGACAGAGATGTTAGTCACAAAGTTCGGATTTGTTTATTTTTAAAACATATTTGCTCATGCCATGTTAAATTCATCTTCCCCTTTTTTTGCCAATTTATACAAAGTCAGTCAATAGCAATAATAATTAACATTTAGTAAGCTCTGAAAATGCCCCAGGCACTGTGGTAAATGTGTAGTATCTTTCTTAATCCTCTCTGCAACCCTCTGAGGTAGGGATTATTATCACCCAATTTTGAAGACAAGAATGTTGACGAGCAAAATATTGAGAATATTGAGAAGTGAAAATATTAAGAAATATTGAGAAAAAGTAACTTGGTTATTGCACAGCTGGCAAATGGCAGAACCTAGTCTCAAACCCAGAGAGGCTGAGATTTTTCAGCCTGAACGCTCTTTGCAGTTAACCCTGGCTGTAGATTAGAATCACCTAGGAGCTTTGAGAAACCGCCAATTCCTCAGGCCCCGCCCCAGGGCAACGAAGTCAGGTTCTCAGGGGGCTGGGGTCCAGATACAGATATCTTTAAAAGTTCCCCCAGGCAATTCCGTCATCAATCCAGGATTGAGGGCCATTACTCTGGTGCCTCCTACTGTCAAAGCCTGTTAGTTTTTTCTACTGTACCCAGAAGAATACATTTAGTCATCTGCTACGTGCAGGTACATCCTGTGACTTTCCCTCGCTCCAGAACATTTATAAAGATACTAAATCTGCTCAGTCTTGGCATAGATTCTTTTGTTGTGGTGGTGGTGTTGGTGGTAAAGTATACATAACGCAATATTTAGCATGTTAACTATTTCTTTAAAAATATTTCCTTTTTAAGGGCGCCTGGCCAGCTAAGTCAATGGAGCACGCTACTCTTGATCTCAGAATTGTGGGTTTGAGCCCCATGCTGAGTGTAGAGATTACTTAAAAATAAAATCTTAATGGGGCACCTGGGTGGTTCAGTTGGTTAAGTGTCTGACTTCGGTTCAGGTCATACTCTCACAGTTCATGAGTTCGAGCCCCGTGTCAGGCTCTGTGCTTGACAGCTCATAGCCTGGAGCCTGCTTCAGATTCTATGTCTCCCTCTCTCTCTGCTCCTCCTCTGCTCATGCTCTCTCTCTCTCTCTCTCTCTCTCTCTCTCTCAAAAATAAACATTTAAAAAATTAAGAATAAAATTTTTTTAAAAAGCTAAAATCTTAAAAAATATTTCCTCTTTAATATATATACTGGATCATTCTATATGTATTGGTTTCCCCCCCTTTTAAATTTATGTATTTATTTTAAGGGTGGGGGGAGAAAATGAGTGGAGGAGGGTCAGAGAGAGAGGGAAAGAGAGAATACCAAGCAGGCTTCACGCTGTCAGCACAAAGTCCAACTTGGGGCTCAAACTCATGAACCGTGAGAGCATGACCTGGGGCAAAATCAAGAGTTGGATGTTTAACCGAGTCACAGGTACCCCTTAACCTTTTTTAATTATGGTGAAATACATTTAACATAAAATTTACCATCTTCATGATTTTTTAAGTGGCCAGTGAAGTGGCATTAAGAACATTCACAGTGTTGTGCAGCCATCACCACCATCTATCTCTAGAACTTCTCCATCATCCCAAACTGAAACTCTATACCCATTAAATATGAACTCCCCAATTCCCTGCCATCCTAGTCCCTGGCAACCACCATTCTACTCTACTATTCTAGGTACCTCATATGATTGGAATCATACAATATTTGTCCTTCTGTGTCTGGTTTATTTCACTCAGCATAATGTCTACAAGTTTCACTCATGTTGTAGCATGTGTCAAAATATCCCTCCTTTTTCAAGCTGAATATTATCCCGCTGTATGTCTATACTACATTTTGTTTATCTATTCATTGCATCGGTATAAGAGGAGGGAGTTTTAACAGTGCAGCATCTAGAGAAACCAAATTTTGCTCCTAATTTTGCTTTCGGAATCTAAGCCATTCACCAATCTTAAGAAAAGAGACATTCCCTCCTGCAGCCATATGATGACTTAACCTTTTAAAACAGTCTTTCTTAGACAACTTAGTCAAAAGTTTTTAGTCTAAGTACTTAGTCTAAGTACTTTAGTCTAAGTACTTAGTCTAAGTAGATTACAGTCATTCCTCCTTTATATTTACTTTTTTTACTGTCTCAAAGAACTCCACTAACTGTGTCTCTTCCCTCTTCTGTGTCTGTCCACTCCTACGTTTTCTGTGTGGTCCAGGGCAATTTCCCCGTCCCTCAGGAAGCCTTCCGGGACACAGTTCCATGGGCTCCTTCTCTCTTGAGCTTGTCTGGTGTTTACTGCCTACAGCAGGCTATCTGGCATTTACCTGCTATTTACTTCTCACATGCACATCACATTCCCAATAACATGATCATCCCCTAAGTATTGCTCATCCTCTATCTGTGTCTTCTCCAGCCTCAGTGCAAAACTGAGCAAATAACGGGGGGGGGGGGGGGGGGGGGAGGGGGCGCGGGAACGATTCTTATTTAATTGAAATGAAGGAGTTTGCTGTCTCTCCCTGAGAATCAGTGCCTCCAGCCAATGTCTGAGATCCGAGCTGCCTGAAGCATCACCAAGATGTGTTAAGGGCACATCCCACCCCTCTGCACTTCTCAGACTTGGGTAAGAGCCAACACTCAGCCATACTGAGAGGGAGCAAAGTTCTCTTCATCAGGACTTACCTTATTATTCATTTGGCTCTCACTCCTGACTTCCCTGGGCACCCATATTCCTGCTTTTGTTTCACCCCTGTCCCTCTCAGTTCCCTATTTTGGATTCCCATCCCTTAGATTCCTTCCTCATACAGCAAAAGTGGACATGGGTTTTTATGCTTTTCATCGTCTCTGCCCAGTGGGTTGCAGGGGCTGCCATAACAGTCTCCTAACTGGTCTCCTTCTCTCACTTCCACCCACTGCCACCCATCTCACCCCATCAGGCTCCTGCTCCAAACCTCGGATGATTCTCCTCTCCTGGCCTGTAGAATTAAATCCAATCCCCCTTCCATGACATTCAAGGCTTCTCTAATCTGGCCCTGCTCACAGGTGGGCATCACCCCCTACTATATCCCCCTATGTGTTCCATGAGTAACAATGTATGGAATGATTCTTCTCAGGCTAGGATTCTGGGGGTATCGTACAGTCCCAGTATAGTGGTGTGCTCAGTGGATAATATGAAGGGAATGACTGTTTATTCCCCACCCTTGCAAAAGTGCTGTTAATTTATGGGTTGCCTTATCTAGATAAGGCATTATGCCAACCTATTGTTCCCCAACAGGGAGGATTTCTGAGGTCACTGAGCACCAGAGGAGAGACATTTTGGTCAGGGCAAAGGAATCTTTTTTTTTTTTTTTAATGTTTACTTATTTATTTTGAGAGAGAGAGTGTGTGAGCTTGAGCAGGGGAAAAGGGGAGAGAAAGAATCCCAGTCAGCCTCTGCATTTTCAGCACAGAGCCTGATGCAGAGCTTGGAGATCACGACCTGAGCCAAAATCCGAAGTCAGACATTTAACCCACCGACTACCCATGCGTCCCGCAAAGGAATCTTTCTATAACCTCTCAACCATCTTGATGGTTTTCCATCCCCACTCAGGCAGCAGATTCTTCTTCAGATTCCTCCTTTTCTCCCATCCAGAGGCCTGGCCCTGCTCAGGTCCTCTCAGTGCCACACATGGGCCTCTTCGTGGTCACAACTTGGGATTCTCTTCTTGGCAGGATTCTGATCCCACTCTGGGAACACTGTCTCATGTTTCCTTGGCCAATGTCCATCCTGTGTCCTGATCAATTTGGGACATCTGTGGCTCGTCTTGGGAGAAAATCACAGACAAAGATCTCACATTTTCAAATGTCTTTAAGAACAGTGACCACACTTTTTGTTCTTCCTTGAGTCCAAGTGTCCTGAGAGTGACCCCTGCCTGCTGGCTTCTAGCTGAGCACTTGACTTGTCCCTTTGTAGCTCATCTACCAGGCATCCTGGTGTCATCTGTTGGGCCAGCGGTGCCTCTGTCCTTCCTTCTGATCTTTGCACCCCTCCCATCCCTCACTTCTTCCCGACTCATCCACAGCCTAGATCTGATAGTGCCTGCTGGGACAGCAGGAAAGGGGAAGGCGAAAGGTGCTCCCGAGTGCCCGGGGAGAGACATGTGATTGCCCTTGCGTATGAGGGCAAGCTGCAAAATCAGCCTGCCTTCTCTCGCACCACACCCCTGATTTAGCAGACATGAAAATGGGGTGTGTGTGTTGTGTGTATGTTGTGTGTGCACACATGATGTACACACTCATTTACGCATGTTGCCAGAGAGAACGTGTGAGGGTAAATAGATGAACGCCTGGAAGGGGATTTATTTTTTTCAGGAATTGAGAAGAAGAAGCAGAACTATAACACAAGAAACAAAAATGATGCCAGGATGAGGATGTGCGTGTGAGGTGAGTGACACTTCAGAGGGTCTGGGCTTTCAGAGCTAACTCTATTCTGTCTTGACTGTGTGGGCCAGTGGACCCATGTGTCTAATTGAGTGGAAAACAATTAGTACATTTTTCTCTACTATGCATTTTCTGTTAAAAAGTTTTAAGTGAAAATATAGATGTTAACTAACAAGCAAGTGGAGGGAACAGTTTGATGTGGAAAAACCTAAGTTCAACTCTCAGCTCTGAAAATGCCCAGTTGTGTTATTGTGCCTCAGTTCCCCTGTCTGTAAAATAGGGATAATACTAATACAATCATTAACTTGTCATTGTGCTCTTCTCTTTACCAAGCACCATTCTGTGGGCTGGGATGATAGTAATGAACAAAGCAGACAATGTCTCCACTTTCGCGGAATTCATATTCTTGTCAGGGAAGATAGACAATAAATAAGCATGTATGTACATTGTTGAATGAGGATAGAAGGTGAAAGGGGTTTGTTATTTTTGTTTCTGTTTTTTTATTTTTTTAATTATTTTTTTTAGAGAGAAAGGGAGAGTGGGGGAGAGGGGCAAAGGGAGAAAGAGAGAAAGAGAGAGAGAGAGAGAGAGAGAGAGAATCTCAGGCAGGCTCCATGCCCAGCACAGAGTCCAATGTGGGGCTCAATCCCATGACCCTGGGATCATGACCAGAGCCGGAATCAAGAGTCAGACACTCAGCCGACTGAGCCACCCACATGCCCCTAAGGGTTTGTTATTTCTGAAAAGGTAAGTAATGTACCTCTAATGAACTGATATTTGAACAAGACTGAAGAAAGTGAGGAAACTGCCCATGTGAACATCTGTCAAAAGAGCTTTCCAGGCAGGGAGAACATCAAGTGCAAAGGCCCTGACGCGGCAGCCTTGGGTGTTTGGGAAATGGCGGAGAGGATGGTAAGGCGAAAGAGAAGTGAAGAGGGGGAGAGTGGCAGGAGATGGTGTCAGAAAGTCTTATGGGCTTGTTAAGGATGTGGCATTTCCTCTGGTGAGCTGCAGGGCTGTGGAAGGTGTTTGAGCAGAGGAGTGATGGGATCTGACTTGGAATGGCTTCTGTGCAGAGAACAGACTATAGCAGCAGAAGTGAAAGCAGGCAGAGCAAACATCCAGCTGAGAGAAGATAGTGGTTTGAATTGGGGTGCTAGTGGAGGAGGGGGTGAGCAGTAGTTTGATTCTGAAAATATGTCAAAGGTCAAGACCGTGGAATTTATGATGGCTTGGATGTGGAGCGTGAGATGACTTCAAGATTTTGGCCTTGAGGAATGCAAAGAACAGAGTTTTTATTTACTAGATTAGGGACGTCACAAGGAAGGGCTGGTTTTAGGAAAGAAAATTGGAAGTTAGATTTCGGGAATGTTAAGCTCGAGATACCTACTAGATGTTCACGTGGACGAAAGGAGCAGATAGTTGGGTCTGTACATTTGGGTCTCAAAAGAGAGAGGTCAGAGCCACAGACACAAACTTGGACGTCATCATCACAGAGATGGTGTTTACCACCACGGAGCTGGACAAGACTGTCTGCAGTGTCATGGAGCCATCTCCTTCACAGGAGTATGAAGGTCAAACGTATCGAATGAAAAGTACTTTTGCAAGCTGAAATTGCTACACACGTGGAAAGGACAAAGTGCATACTTTAGTGAAGAAACATAATTTTAAGGACTGTCTGCTGGAAAAGTTAGCATCATAGAATGTGTGTACAAAGAAGACCTTGGAAACCGGTTGATCAACCCCTCTCATTTTACCCATGAGGAACTGAGGTCAGAGAGTTTGAGAGGGTGGCCAAGGACAGCCAGGTCATCAGCTCCTGAGCTGGTCTTAGAAATGGGAAGCCCTAACTGCTGGTGCAGTGCTCTTTTCCAACACACGACGCACCTGCTCACATTTACTGCTTCAGCTCTCTCTGAATCTGTTAACCAGGGCCAAGTAATTCTTCCAAAACAGAAATCTAATTATATCGCCTGGTGCTTTCATACATGCTATTTCCTCTGCCTGGAATACTCTGCCTCCTCCTGCTTCTCTGTCTGGCAAATTCCTGCCCTGTCTCCATTCCCAGCTAGAAGCACCCTTTGCCCTTCCTTGCCCTGCCGAGTGGAGCTGGTCACTGGCCCTCCACGTGCCCGTGGAGCTTTGGTCCTGCAGCAGAATCCTCAGATTTGCAGTGATTATGTCTGCCCCCGCCCCCGCCCTGCCCCGTATGTCTGTGAGACCCTGACTTTCTCCTCTTCCTATGACCTCTCCACCTAGCACAGTGAATGGCACTTAAATGTTTGGAGAGGAAAGAAGGAAGGAAGGTCTTCTCTCTCACTTTAGCTCAGGACAATGGCAAAGCTGCCATTTAGTGACACTTCAGTTCCTCTGACATAAGTGTGCTTTCGGTTCACAGTTAGACAATGACTTCTGGGGTGGGAATTTTCTTTTTTCTTTTCTCTCCCCAGGCACAATAAACAGGTGATTCTGGGACCAGGAAACTGTTCAGGCATCATAAGTGATTGGTGCCTTCTTTTCAACTCTCTCTTTGCTATCAATATATGTGTGACTGTGGTTTGTATGCCTTTTGCTACAAGGCCAGATTTGTGTCTGTGCCTGGGCCATGCACAGGCATGTATGCATACATATACACACATGTACACGCCTTCCTGGGAGGGCTGCACTCTCATTTTTCAGAGGTACCCAGAGCTCCCAGAAAAATGCCCTCAGATGGGAGGCAGGAGGCAGTGTTGTGCTCAGCCTTGTCATCCTTGAGCAGGAAAATCTGGACTTCCTTCTTAACCTCTTGACAACTTAGTTCAAGATAAGTTTGGAATTTCTAGGTCAACAGCGAATTCTAAGAACTTCTTTTCACCCCCTCCCCCCACCATGATCGCTGCTCTTTTAGCATGTTTGTTTTGGATAATTCTGTGTTAATTACTGTATTTACATTCTACTTAATTAACACATTTCCGGTAGGTAGAGAATTGCTTCTGATAGAAGCAATTATTGTACAGGTTATTACAGAGTTTTAAGGAAGATGATGGAAGGTGATAGCGACACTGAGCGAGGGGGTCAATGCTCCAGGTTTTGTTCCTAGTAAATGAGTCAGAGATTCTAACTGGATTGGATTTGTCCAACTCAGGAGATGCCTGATGCATGTGGTGAGCCAGGCTAGTGAAGCAATTGTCCGTTCCTGAGGCTTGGACTTCTGAAGCTCTCTTTTATTGAGAGCTCTTGAGTAATCACTGTTAATCAATACAATACTGTAGGATGCAATTAAGATTAATTAGCCCGCATCCCCAGCAGCTATGCTCCTCTGTCTGTGTCTCCTTGGGCGTCTCCGCCTCTTGGCTCCTGCTTCCCCCAGAAAGGAAGAGTCCCTGGCCTGAATCTTCGGTCTCGGGTCTCCTTTCTTCTCTTTCTGCACCAAGCCCTCTGTCATTCATTCACCCATTCATAAAGTGGAGATGGAGAGCCAAGAAGGGGCATGAAGTGATGTTGGAAAGGCAGAAAGATAAAGCAATCAAACACGGTGGAGAAAGAGGGGGAGGGGAGAGAATATGATGAAGGATGGAGATGGTTGTTTTTACCTTTCAGGAGAGAGCTGATGCAGACAGAATTGCTCACAAGGCATTTCGTCTACTCTCCCAACAGACAGACTCTCCTGCTCACCCTTTTTTCCTACAGTATATCGAATATTTTCCTGTTTCCATATTAATTAAAAGGTGTCTATATATTGCATACATTTATATTTTTGCAATGGCAAAAACCTGTCTCCATGATTCTGTTGGGAATGAGAATGGGGGTTGGGGGGAGAGGAAGAAGCTCTCACAGCAGATAGAAGGTCAGGATCAGTGCCCTGAATTCCGTCTTTGAACTTGATTTCTACCCCTAAGTAAATGGAAGGGCTACCAGATGGTATGTGCTGGTATGTGCTGACACACATGTTTCCTTCCTTTTTTCCTCTTTGTATCTCTCCTCTTGTCAAGAGTGTGTCTTAGTTTTGCAATTCCTCTCCACTCTGTACCTTATGAGTTCTGGCATTTCTGTTGCCCTCAAAAGTCTTTATTTCTGAGATTGTGCCCTGTTCCCCTTTTTTTACAGCGTCCCATAAACTCCCTTCTTGGATTCTTTCTCTCTTTCCCATCATCCTGACCAAATTGCTTCTCATGTTGGTTCAGGTGTGTGTGTGTGTGTATGTGTGTGTGTGTGTGTGTGTGTGTGTGCGCGCACGCGCGTGTGTAGGGAAGCACAGCTCTGGAGTTCTTTTATTGTCTCCATTCCTCTGCTTTATCTGGGATTTCCTTTACCCAGAATTTTGTTATATAAAATGATTCACTCTCCTTCTTCCATTTCTGGCATACTCCAGGAGGACTTTTAATGTTGTCCTTTTTCTGACTTACCCATTTTTGTTTCACAGTTCTCTGTGGTTATCTCTTAAAATTACTCTTTTCGAGGTTTAATTTTTCAAGTCTTTTGTCTTTATCCTTCATTATTTCGTTTTCTTTTCTTAGGTCACCTTTTTAATTTTAAAATACCTTTTTTTGTTCAGCAGAGGGCTCCCTTCCCATCCCTCTTGCAGCCCGGGCAGATAGGATTCGAAGCCCCCCCCGTCTCTCCCTCCACGGTTCTTGCCTTCAGAAACACTAGATGCTTAAACTTGTAAACATTTCAGCCTTGATCGGTGAGATCGCCGTAACCCTTCTCTCTCAGCCGAGAGAGAAGCACTCCTCTGCCTCCCGGGATCGCTAATCTCCTGGATGTCCTCCCAGTGTTCCTTGAGGATATTTTTACTCACTACAGCCCCTACTTGTTCCCCAAATCGTTCTGAGGGTAGGTGTTGCCAGCCCTAGTTTACAGTTGGGGAAACTGAGGCATGGAGAGGTTCCCTCAAGGTCGTGCAGCTGGTAAAGTTAACCCTGATCCAGCCAGTTCTGGTTTTCCAGTCCAGCCCAGCAGCCTCGTCTTCGACCGCAATTTATACCAGATTTCCCCTGTTTTGTACGCGATTCCTTCCCCCGTTTAAATCCACAGGCAGGAAGATCGTCCCTAGCTAATAGGGCTGGGGAATTTGGGAGCCGGGGGGAAGGGAGACTTTTCTCAGGCGCCAAGGGTTGGGGTGGGTAGGGTTCTGGTGGGCTGACGCCCCTAGAGGAAGTCAGGTTCGAGATGGGGTCACCGAGGACAGTAAGGCAGGGTGTGGCAAAAGGTAGCAAGGGCTCAGGAGGACCTGGGTCTCGTCGTCCGAATGCCGGCTGCGGAGCGGGACTTGTGTCCACCCACTGGGTGACACACACTAGGCAGGCCAGGGGCGGGAGTCGGGCCGAGCCTGGGGACATTGAGATGCAGGGCGCCCCCTCGCGCTCTTCCGCGCGCCTCGGGGCTGGCGGGTGAAGCGCCGGCCGCGGCAGGTCCTCTCCAACCCCCTCCTCCTTTTCGCTCCCGCTCCCTCCTTCCCTCCGCTCTCTCCCAACTCCTCCCCCCACCGCCTCTCCCCCACCCCCCCTCCTTCGGCTTCCTCCGTCTCCTCCCCGTTCTCACCCGCGCTCCGGGTCGGGAGCTAGTTGGAGCGCGGGGACTGCTGCCAGAGCCCAGCTCCACGGAGCCGGGCGGGTCGGCCGCGCGTCCAGCGGCTGCTGGAGGAGCCCGAGCGCAGCGGCGCGGGGCCCGGGTCGGGACTGCACGGGAGCGCCGAGCCCAGGGCCGGGGGCCGTTCCAGCGCGGCCGCCCATTCCCAGACGGGCCGCCAGCCTTCCTGGTTGGCTTCCGCTGCTCCGTGCCGCCGGGAGCCGGGAGCCGCCGAGAGCAGGGCACCTGTGCCCGCAGCCCGGAGGTGAGTCCCGGGAGCCCCGGGCGTTTCCCCTGCGCGGGCTGGGGCTGCAAGTTGCAAACTTCAGCAACTCGGCTGGGCAGAGGGGTAGGGGCCCGGAGGAGCTAGCAAGTTGGAACCGGGTGGGGGAGGCTGCGGGCGGGAGGAGAAGGGGGTCCCCGGGCTTCCTCGCCCACCGCTCTGCCGCTTTCCCGCCGACCGCCAGCTCCGGGTCCCGGCTGCGCGGGGCCCTGGTCGGGCCGCTCGGCCGGTGCGTCTGGGCAGCAGCCGTGATGGGGACCCGCCGCCCGGGCCTGGAGGAGGGGACGGACGAATGAAAGGCTGAGAGAGCGCGGGGCAGAGGAGCTGAGACTGGCGCCGCGATGGAGGCTCGCCGAGGGCCGACGAGTAAACCGGAGGGAAGGAGAGTGCGGGCGGCGAGGCGCGTGGGAACGCGTGGCCCGCTCGGAGTGTGAAATCTCGCGCTCGCGGACGTCCCCGCCTGCCCGGCCCCCACCCGGTTCTTCCCAGACCCCCTGCCCTGGCAGGGCCCCGCGGAGCCCGAACTGTGCCCCGCCAGGGCCCAGACGCGGCGGCCCGGGGGCCCCGCGCTCCCGCCTCGGAGGGTGGAGAAGGGTGCGGCGGCGGGAACGCGGGACGCGGACGGCGATTCCCTGATTTATTTTTCTCATGGTAATTCGTCTTTGTGGTTGGGGCTGCTCATTCACTTTCCGCTCACGTCGTGCGGGAGATCCAGCGCGGAGGGAGGGAGCGGGGGGCGCTCGGGCACCGGGAGGGATGGAGACAGGAGAGGGGATCCGGGACCCGCGCGGGGCGGGAGCCGACAGGGAAGTGGCGGTAGGACGCGCCGGGGGAGAAGGCGAGGCTGAGGCGACCCTGCCTTGCGGAGCCGCGAGCCGGCGGCGGTGGGAGGACAGAGCCGGCTCCTCCGCCTGCCGCAAACTTTAAACAACGAGGAGGAGCCACCTGAAGCGCGGTTCCTGCCTCCTCCCCAGCCCCCTGTGCCGAGTCCGCGGGTCATCCCACCCGCCCCGCCGCGCCGGGCTGGAGTGGGCCCCGAGCCGGACGGGGACGGGTAGCCGCCGGTCTCTGCCCCCACCCCCGCGACGCTCTGCAGGCTTTCCGCGGCGGGGATGAGAGCAGGAGCTGGGAGAGGGCTGCCCACCCTCGGGACGCGCTCCTTCCTGGTCCCGTGCCTGAGCAAACGCGAATGGGGTTGGAGGCGTGGAGGCTTGCCTGGGTCTAGACCCCACCGCGACCCTACCTTTTGTGCCTCCAACCCCCATCCTTTTCCTTCAGCCCCTAGCGATTCCAGTCTGCTTCCACCAGTCACCCCGCTTCCTATTCTCCCCATCCTCCCAGTTCGGCCTCATTCTGCTCTGAAAGCAGCGGCGCCTCTCACACGCCCTCCACGCCTGCGACTCCGGCCTCCCCACCCCCACTCTCCCTCATCTCATAGTCTGTCTTTTCCCATTCATTCCCCTCACTTACCCCGCCGCCGTCCCCCCCCCCCCATTTCTTCTTGACGTTTGAAAGTGACCTCTCACCTTTTCTGAGCCTAGATAGGTGACCTTGAGGTAGGGGCAGGGGGGAACTTGAGTCTGAGAACTGGACCTCACATCTAGGAAAGGGAGGACTGCTTAAGAAACAGTTTGGGAAAACCCACCAGTACCCTGCTCCAAATGTAGACTCCCAACAGAGGAGGAAGGGCAATAAAATATCAAAGAGAGGGAATTTGCCACTTGGTCACCCAGAGGACAGTGAGCATTGTTTTTGGGAGACCTGCTCGGCAAGAAGATGCCAGGTTAGGAAAGAGTGTGTGTGTGTAGGGGCAGGAGGGCAACTCCTTTCCTGATTTCAACAGCTGCCAGCAGCAGTTTGAGGAGGGGGTGGCAGAGCTTCCAACTCTGTTCTCTTTCCAGGGAGTCAGTGCCAGAGCCTTTGTCCTCCAGACCTGACAATAGCCAGCATTATTATCACTCGGACGTCAAACACTTTTTAAGTGCCTACTGTGTGCAATGCACCAGACTACATGTGGGTAGATACAAAGGTGTACAGGGCTGAGCCCATGCCCAGAGAGGCTGCTAAATTCACCGATTTGATCTAAAGAAGACGCGTGTGTGTATGTGTGTGTTTGGGAAGGGAGAACATAATGGGGAAAAGCACAGGCCGTACAAAACAGCAAGGGCTTGGTGCCAAATGGTGACCTAGGGCGTAGGAGAAGACTGTTTGAAGAAAGCTCTGGGACTCAGGTGGGACTGAGAGCTGGGCTTGTTGGCTCCGCCCCCCTGCCCACCAGCTGTCTGTAAAGGGAGGGTGGGAGAAGAGAAGGGAAGGCCAGGAAGGGGCTCCCTTTCCACTTTTCCTAGAGCCAGACCAGGAAGGCAAAGAAGCTGAGAGGTCCAGCCTGGCTCTGTGGATTGCCACGTCCCTTTTGGGACTGGCGGAATTGCATACGCTTTTCTGTCTTGGTGTATCCTCCCTGGCTTGTTTGAAAGCCACTCTGTTCGTTACTTCTTACTGAGGCTCAAACCTGGAAGATGGCTTAGAGATTGTCCATGTTAGGGAAGTCACAAACTCCAATGCCTATAGAAGCCAAGCAGGTAGCAATGTGCTGATCAGGCAGTTAGTTAGAATGGCTGGACACCTGGATGTTCAAAGTCAAACTGGCCAGATAAAATGGTCCAAGCAAAACCAATATCTGCTCTTGAGCAGCCTGACCCCCTATATTTACAGATCAAGAACTTAAGATCCTAAGAAACATTATCTCTTTGTGTGTACGTGTTATCATGTCTCCCAGAACCTTGGGGGTACTATGATGAGTTCTCTAGATGATGAGTTCCTTGAGGTCACGGAGTTATTTGTCTTATATAAATCTGAGCACTTCACATCCATTGATGCAAGGCTCCAGACATAGAGCCATGACTGGAACTCAGGTCTCTTCCCTATCCCTCCCCAGCACCCCAAGAACTCAGTGAGTATAAGCCAGCTTTGTTCTCTGCAAAAAATTTAAAAAAAGAAAGAAAGAAAGAAGAAGAAGCAAATCCAACCATGACTTTTTTGCTTCCCCTAATGTAGTAAAATCTTATTCAGGGGTTAGATGAGAAAAGATATTCAGGGATCCCGAAGGTTATCCAGAAATCCCTGAGCTCTGAGTATGGGTCTAAAAAAGAGAAGGGGAGCCCCAGCAAGGGGGACAGGGGTGGCAGACATTTATGGAGGATTAGCCTGACAAGGCTGAAGATGAGTAGGTAGAGTGTGTACACTTGGGGGGGAAGATGCTGTGGGTTCAATTATTTTCAGCATTGATCATGACACTCTTTTTTTTTTTTAGGGAGAGAGGGCATGCACACAAGTGAGGGAGAGGGACAGAGGGTGAGAGAGAGAGAGAGAGAGAGAGAGAGAGAGAGAGAGAGAGAGAGAATCTTAAGCAGTCTCCATGCTCAGTGTGGAGCCCAACACGGGGCTCGATCCCACGACCCTGGGATCATGACCTGAGCCAAAATCAAGAGTTGGATGCTCAACCAAATGAACCACCTAGGTACCCTGACACTCTTATACTTAATCTTGGTAACCCTCCTATATCCCATAGAAAGTCAACAAGGTAGAAACTCGGATCACTAGCATATAATCAACCAATTTAGTACTTTCATTGAGGACTGAAGTGCTAGAATGGGCACAGAGGGCAAAGGACCATGGAAACCTTAAGTGATACAGGGCTGAGACTCACACCCCCAGCTGCCAGGCGTTCCCCAAGGTCTGCAAGTGTTAGCTTTGTTATTGCCTAAGTACAGGATAGATGAGACCAACAATAGTAGTGAACTCTTGTGTTCACCATTTATTACTAAGCACCTACTGTGTGCCAGGCACTGTGCTGGAAGATATGGATATGAGGATAAACAAGGCATGTCTCTGATCAGAATGGAGGTGAATTGGTATGACTAGGAGAACACAATTACTAGCATTACCTTAACTTCTGTGATGGAATTTACTGTGAGGGTTTTCTTTTCCCTTGGGGTTTGACTGGGTAATCTGACAGCTAATGGGGAGTGTCTGAAGGACTTGGAGTCCTGGGTTTGTGGGGAAGGCTGAGAGGGCTAGGGTTCCACCACCTCAGATCTTCCCTGGGCTCCTCAGGTTGTCACTCATTGAGGGGGGCTGAACAACTACCTTGTGCCTGTGGTGTGCACAGAGACAAAGCCAGGCATCTGAAGATCTGGAAATGAGAACTATAGGGAGGAAGTGCTGGTTACTTATTCTTCAGGGTCTGAACCCCACTGGGTCCTGGGACCATCCTTTGCCTCATCCAGTCACCTAGATCACTAGCCTGTCTTCTTTGACTGGGGTGTGTGTGTGTGTGTGTGTGTGTGTGTGTGTGTGTATTGGAGATACCTACCTCTAATGGATGGATTTTCTTCACATTCAGATCTTTGCATTTGAATTCAGACACTACTAAGTTGATCTAAATCTATGACAAAGCTTAACTAACTTGGTCTTAAATGTATGAAAAGAAGCCAAAGCAAGTGGCTTGACTAATGGAGTTTCATTGAATTGACCAAATTGAGCCCTTCTTTTACAGCTTGTGTGGGCAACACCTGGATTTCACAATGCTATACTGTTGTGAACCTTCTCCTTTTGGTTTGATGATGGGTGCTTTCACTGAAGAGATGGCTCAATGATGGGTAATCTGAAACGGGATCTTTGCATATGCCATTCTCTGTCTCAGATGGAAGATTCTCCCCCAAGATTTTCTTTCTGAAAAAATGTCCCTAATAACGGATTTGAATGCTAGAAAGTAGCAAGGCAAATTCCAGCTGGGAGTAGGGTTCTGGAAGGGAAGCAGGGTGCCGAATGTTCTATGGCTCTGCCATGCCACTTTTTCTCCCTTCTGCTGTAGTGTTTTGCTTTAATGAGCATGAGAGATGAAAACCAAACCTTGCAGGATGCACTCTTTAATCCTGACATTAGTCAGGGGCTCACCAAAGAGAAATGACTACACTTGGTAGCTTCAAAATGGAAAAAAAGAAGGTGGTTTCCTATCCAATTTGCTGCTGGGCACAGTGAGGAAAGCGGGAGGAGGAACCCTTGCAATGAAGACCAGGCTCGGGAGAGTTTGACCTTGAGCACACTTCCCAACAGTTGGGCTGTTCACCCTCCTCCAGTCTGACTTGAAACAGAAGGATAAGGAGGTTGGGCTGTTCTTGAGCAAGTGAAAGCTTTATAGGCAATGCTGTGTGTGCTGAGTTGCGCCATGACACTGCCCTCATTGATCTGCCTTAATAAGGATGACTTAATCAGACTTGCACCTGGAACTCGTTTGAATTTGAAGCCTTGTCGATATTATCAGAATAGCTTTGCATTTGAACCAAGAATGTCTCTGGCTGGCCTCTTCTGCAATAGGAAGGGATGGTACTGGAGGATGGCTGGTGACCATCTGCTTGTCAGTCCCCCGAGGATCAAATTGGAGCAGATAGATTTAAATTCCCAAAAGGGGAGGCTGGGTTAGAAATGAGGGAGTCTGCCCCACTTGAGAGCTTCTGCCAGACCTAGATTCCCCATCTGTGAAAATGAGATGGTCAGATGAACCCTAAGACTCTTTCTGGCCCTTGAGGTCAGCACTCTTGAATGGAGATTACAGTCACTTCTTCATTTTCCAGGAAAATCTCTTTTTTGTGGATCACTTGTGGAGAATGTTTAGTCTAAGACCAGTTTCTAGTTCCCTCCAGACCCACTGCTGATAAGCCACCTGACTGCCAGTATCTTCAGAGAGTGCATTCTTTCTCCCTTTAGCTTCTGCCTAAGCCAAACATCATTTGGAAGCTAAATCTGCTGCACAGTAGGGGTGTGTGTGTGTGTGTGTGTGTGTGAGAGAGTGAGAGAGAGAGAGAGAGAGAGAGAGAGAGAGAGAGAGAGAGAGAGAATATACTCACATACATCCATGTACAAATAGACGCAATGCATTGCAAAGCTCTGTTAGGGTTTGATCATCCAGCATTTTGGATTATCTGCAGCTCTGTTCTTCTGCTGGAGTTGATGTAATTCTGTCTCTAGGGAGACAATGTCAATGTCTCTAGGGAAATGGTGGGGTGGCAATTTAGATCTGTCCCTATCTGCCAACCCCACTGTTCCACCTGAGACAAAACTCCCTCCATACTGCCCTAGTCATTGTCCTGAGGGGGCCCCCAGGAGCTCCCCTTTAAGGAGCACAAAAGAGCCGTAGTTGGTTCTTAATTATTCAGGGATGGATGGATCCAGTGTGTAAAGCAACCGACCCAAGCCTGTTCTTTCCCTTCTTTTGGTGCCTTGGGTAACTCTATACCTGTATCAAGAAGCTGGGGGAGATCTTATCATTTAACACAAACTTTTGTTTCCAGCAGCTTGTTCCCTCTGCTCCTCTTCCCTTAAGGCGCCTGGGGGAAACCAGGAGCCCTCTGAGAGGCCTCATCCACCCAGAACAGACTGCCTTTAAGGTCTACACATTGCTCTCTTGACCAGGATGTGTTTCTGCCCGAAAGCAGGACAGAAGAGGAAAATACCACTAGACCAGCTCTGGCTTCTGCAGAGTCAGGTCCCTATAGATTTCCCTCAATCTTTGTTTCCTTCCCTTCTCCTGTTTGTAAAGCCACCTGTACTTACAGTTTATGGAGTCAGCTGGTAACCTGGGCCCCATCAGGAGCCTCAATGGAGAGCAGTGTCCTTGTGGCAAAAACTCCCAAACAGCCCAGCTACAAGGAGCACTTCTGTGAAAGCCCCTCAAGGCTGAGGGTCGTTTTCCTGCATAAACCAGGTACCTTGGGGCTGCCTGCTCTATTTCAGCATCTCTCCAGCTCATAGAGTGAGTCTCTCTTGATATATGGGGCCCAGTCCAGGGAGCAAGGCTCCAGTGACCTCTGTATTCAGGTAACCGTAGCTTGGCTCAGTTCAATATGAATCCACTGATGTCTATTAGAATCACCTGCAGAGCTTTGACAACCTATAGATGACCAGCTCCATCCTAGACTTTAATTAAGTCAAAGTCCCTGAGTGTGGAGCCTGAACAACTGATATTTTTTTCGCTTCTAATATGCAGCTATAGTTGAGAGCCGCTGACCTAAATCTTCTTTCTTATGCTGCCCCTGGCCGCACGCCAATGGCATGGCGTGCCCAATCTCTTTGCCCTCAGCCCTTCCAAACAGCCAGGTCCTTTCTAGTAGTCACCAGCTACAGCTCCTGGCATTCAGATCATAGCTACTGTTTGTGTTCCTGCATTCTGAATGTAATGGCTTTGTATTATAAGCTGATTGTGGGAGCACCCTTCTAGTGTAACTTCTTTGAGATCGTTTCTTCTTAAAAAGCATTTATAAAAGTAACGCACATTCATTCAACACTGTTGCTTGTTTACTTCTAGATACATATATAACAAAATTGTGATTGTACTGTTTGTGTTACTTTGTAAGTAGCCTTTTTCATTTAATAATATATTGTGGTAATTTCCCCCACGTCTTAAGTATTCTTCTCCAATGGGCTTTTTAATGGCTGCCAGTATTCCATCCTATGGATGTGCCCTAATTTATTTACTGAATCCTCTGTGGGTTGGACATCTAAGATGTAAACTACTTTTTACTAATATAAATAATGCTGCGGTGAACATCCTTGTATATAAATCTTTGTGCCTGTAGATGATTATTTCAGAACAGATTTCTAGAAGTGGAATATTTATGCTTCTTTTTCACATGGACCATCTAGACAATTTTTGGTGGACTTCCTATAGCAGTAAAATGTTTTCATATTCAGAGCTGAAAAAATAAACTGTTTTCACTGACCTCCTCTGAGGCTTCAAGCTGGCTGCTTCACCCTACTTGACCTGAGGGTCCGAATCCTTGCCCTGGCTGGATGCCTCAGCTCCACCTCCAGGTGAGCTCCAGGTCTCTCCTGCTCCTAACCCAGTGTCTTTAGTTGCTTCTTTCACCTGCTTAGCTTTTTCTTCTTCACGTCTCCAGCCCAGGAACTACCAGCCTTCAGTGCCTTTAAGTTATTGTTCCATAATAACAGCTATTATTTATTGAGCTGTTACTATGTACCAGACAGTCCGCTAAACTCTGTATACCCATTGTCTCTTTTAATCCTCATGTGCCTCATGTGCACGGATTATTTTTATCTCCACTTGCCACACGAGGAAACTGAAACCTTGAGAGGAAACTGAAACCTTGAGACAGAAAACAATTTGCCCAAGGTCACATGGTTAAAAAGTAGTAGAGCTGGGATTTAAACCCAGACTATCGACTTCAGAGCCTATACTCTTAACTGTGTATGTTACTTTTTTCCACCCTTGGCTGAGGGTATCAACATATTGTTCACAAATGCTCCTTCAGCATCCCATGGTCATAGCCTATGCCTTTCTCCAGCAGAAGAACACTTTTCACGTACGAGTGGCAGCAGAGTGGCCACTTGTCAAGGCCCCATTTTCCTTTTCACTTCCTTGATTCTGTCTTCACCCCTTTCTCCAGGTACCCCATGCCAGAAAACATGCCTCCTCACTGACCAGCTGCCAAAATCCCAGCATGCCTTGCAGCTTAGCAGGTCCAAGTTTGACATATCCCTATTGCATTTTCCCCACCCAGTCGGAAGGATTTGGATGGTACTTGCCCAGTATGGCTTATAAAGCTGCCAGGGAGGCATGCTCTAGTAATGATGGGGGGATAGGCAGCCTGACTTCTGTTGGATGTCAAATACTGTTTAAAGTGGAGGCTCGGATACATTTTTGCATTCTTGCCTTTTTCACATTGCTGTTGCCCAAAAGATAGAGAGATAGCAACCGAAACTATCCTTGTGATTTGATTCTGACCATGACCAAGAACTAGGTTGTGATGTGACAGCATTCATATGAAAGACACCGCTTCAGCCTGGTGTTAATAACAGCCAAGGAAAGAAATGACATGCCCACGGACCTTCCCTAGACTATAGGAAGTCTGATCTTATGATTAGGGATTCCCAAAGGGAAGATGGTGTGTGGCAGGTGAGCTTCTGAAAAATGAATCTTCACATTTTTATCCATGAGTTGCATGAAACTGGTGTAAGTGAGCTTATCAAATTGGTTGATGACAAGACTATGATGGGCAGCTCCTATAAAAGATAGAATAAATATTCAAAATGATCTCAACAGACTGGAATGCTGGGTTTAAACCAACAAGATGAAATTTAACAGGGGCAGATGGAAAGTCACATTTAGATTGCACAAATTAATTACTCAAGTTCATAAGGGGGATGGGAGTGGGAGAAGACTTGGTTTGGCTGCAGATCCTGAAAAAAGAAAAAAAGATCTGAGGGGTTTAATTGTGCACAGACTTTATAGGAACTGACAGGGTGATGGGCTTGCTCAAAACAATACCATCTTAAATGGCACTAAGAGAAGTGCAGGAACCAGATTGGGTTCTCCCCGGTAATTCTGTCCTCATTTCTGGACATGGATCTTAGAGGGGACCCTGACCAACTTCAGTGTGCTCCATGGAGGGCAGCCAGCAACAGGAGGGGCTTGGGAAACCCACCCACAAAAGTTCCAGTGAAGGGAACTTGTCCATTTATTTAGAGAGGGAGAAAACCCTAGGGGTCATGCTGGCTGACTGCAGAAGGGGCAGGACTTCCTATAGGAGAGAACACAGCTCATCAGCCCGGAAAAAGCAGAAGACTCCAGAGTAGAAAGTACAGGAAGCTGGATTTTTTTCAGAATGGGCATCTTCCCAACCAGATGGGTTCTGGTGAAGCAGCACCAGCTGTCAGTCTTGCTGCCCAGGATGTTGCTGGGGGACTCCTGTACTGGAGACAGATGATGATCCCGGCAGTGAACCTTTATCTCTCCGTGGCTCTGAGTCTGGAGGACACCTGCTTCCTTTCCTGATTACTCCAGAGCAGTTGTTCACAGAGCAGGTCCCTGGCCAGCAGCATCAGCACCACCTGGAACCTGTTAGGAATGCAACAGTTCTTGGATTGAACCCCAGATCTAGTAACTCAGTGATTCCTAGGCTCGGGCCCAGCAACCTGCACTTAAACAGACCCTCCAGGCCATTTTCATGCCTGCTGAAGTTTGAGACTCTACTTTAGACCACACTAGGCTGTTCTTTCTGTTACTGGGTGCCTGTGACACTTCTACATCCCATTCCACTTTAGTGTGGAAACTTGGGAGGAACACAGGCTTTGGGATGAGACAGACTTGAGTTCAAACCCAGTTTTTGTTTGTGGGTTTCATATGAGTTCCATTCCCTGTCTGAGCCTCCTTTTTGTACTGTGAAGTGAGGAAGGACTAGTTTAAGGGAGGATGGAATGAAGTAGTAGAACTCTTGTAGACAGATGCTCACTCTTAGTATCAGGTCATCCTGGGAACAGTCTTAATAGCATAGGAGTTGGTCAAAGGGAGGCCTGGGTGCAGCCTCCTCTGTATCCCCTCAGCACCCACCAGCAGGGCCTTCCCACCCAGTTCGAGTTGGTGAACTCTGGGGCTGCCAGTTTCCTCGCTCCCTGGGCAATGGAGAGCCATGGCTGCTTTCCTTCCCACCCCTTTTCATGCCCATCCTTGTGAGCATGAACAAGTTCATCCTTCCAGTGCACCTGCGTCTCACTGAACCCGATCTTCTGAGGTGTGTGATTCCAGACTCCCTGCTCTCGGCATGCCATTTTGCCTGCCAAAGCCATCGATGAAAGGTCTTGGGCCGAAACAAACCGCAGGAGCCTCTAACTTTACATGGGTAAGGGGCCTGAGCTTCTGGTGTCGGCCAGGCAGGGGAATAGGAGTGGGTCCTTCCTGGAGCTGGAAGTGGCCAGGGTCACCTCTACAGGTCCCTACTGAGCGGTCATCTGGCAGAGTCTTCCTCAGAGACAGAGAGCTCATCACCCCACGAGGTGCCCATTCAATTTTTGCTCAACAATGTCTAATAGAAAGTTCTTATATTTCTCTGAAGTCTGTGTCTCTCCTTGTGGGCCCCATCTCTTCCCATGTGGCTGTTCCAGGCAAACCTAGTCACTTCCATGTCAGAGCTTATCCAGCATGGGAGACCAATTGCCTTCACCTCTTCCCCACTTCCACGAGTGCTCCTCTGACTTGTCTCTTCATCTCTGGGCACAGAACTCTGAACATCCTCCCACTTGTCTTAAATTGCGGTCACCAGGACCAAATCTGGTTTTCCAGGTGAGGCCCGGCCAGCACACCCTCATGCGTCCAGTTACCACAGCTTCTGTTAATGCAGCCTTAATTCTGCCCTGGCTATTTTTGGCAGCCACGTGGCCCTGCTGACTTTCACGGATCTCGCAGCCAACCATTCCCCTTAGGTCTCCCTTTTAGCATAATCTGTAACTCAGCCCCATCTTCTAAGTATGTCTTTGTGTTGCTTTAGTTTGCTAGGGCTGCTGTAAGAAAGTCCCCCAGACTGGGTGGCTTAAACAACAGAAGTGTATTGTCTCACAGTCCTGGAGACTAGAAGCCCGAGATCAAGATGTTGTTAGGTTTGGTTCCTTCTGAGGGCTGAGGGAGAACCTTCCCCTAGCTTCTGGTGGTTTCCTGACAGTGCTTGCCATTCCTTGGCTTATAGAAGCACCCCCTTAATCTCTGGCTTTCTCTTTGCAAGGCATTCTCCCTGTACACCTGTCTCCAGATTTCCCCTTTTGTAAGGACACCAGTTATATGTGATGAGGGGCCCACCCTACTCCAGTATGACCTCATCTTAACTAATTACATTTGCAACAACCTTATTTCCAAATAAGGTATCATCCTGGGGTTCTGGGGATTGAAACTTAAACATGTGACTTTTAGAGGGACACAGTTCAACCCATAACAGCGCTGTAGTCTTTCTGGTCTTCTGTTTGAGACTCTACGTTTTTCCCTAGTTCATTTCATCTTGTCTAAATTCAGCCCCTCTCTCTAGCTGATTAAAATATTTCAGATTCTGGGGGCGCCTGGCTGGCTCAGTCGGTAGAACACATGACTCTTAATCTCAGGGTTGTGAGTTTGAACCCCACGTTGGGTGTAGACACTGGTTAAAAATACAATTTAAAAAAAAATCCAGTATACCTGCTAATAACTTCCACCTTCAAATGCTTCCCATCTATCGATCCAAGGAACTGATAAGATATTGAATGCAGTGGGATAATTCAGAGCCCTGTAAGTACCTGGCTGCTTCCATCCAAGGGGACTCAAACCATCAGTAGGCATCCTTGGGTAAGACTGTACAGCCAGCTCTGTGTGCTACTAATTCTTCACCTTTTAGCTTCCTTTCTCTAGCTTATATGCAACAATTTCTTGAAGAGCTTGTCAGATGGTTTCAAGATCAGCTACACCGGCAAACCCCATTTCCCTCGTCTACCAGCCTGGTGACCCTGTCAACAGAGAAGATGAGCTTTGCCTGACAGGACTTTATTACTGAACACACACTTTCTGACTATGATCTCAGCTGCCTTTCCCAAAGTGCCCACCACCATTCGTTTATAGTCTTTTCAGGAATTTTTCTCGGACAGCACATTGAGTTTCCCACTGTGTGGTTGACAGAATCCACCCCAGACCCGTTTCTGGAAGTGAGGGCTTTGTGGCCTGCCTGAGGCCTCCCAGCCCCTCTCGTGCTGGCCAGGATCCTGTCAGGATTCCTGGGAGATCCCCACAGCTGTCTGAGCCTCATCTGCACGTACCCTGGGTGTGTGGCTGGGCCAAGTGGCTTGAATGCATTTGGAGCAGCTGGAGTTTTTTACAGCCATTGCGCCAGCCTCCAGCTTGGGCCTCCTGTGCCCGAGGCTCCTCTCACTCTTTCCGTTCCATGGAATCCCATGCCCTGATGGAGAAGACAGAAGCTAAGCTGGAGGCAGAGCTGAAGGCCCACCAGAGAAGCCCCCAAACCTCTGGATACCACATTAGTTCCCTTTCAGCATGCTTTCCCCTTCCCGCTCTTCTCTTTCCCAAATTCCTCTCATTTTTCTTTTTCCTATTCTTGCTCTTTGACTCCTTGAGGGTAAGACACAAGTGAAGATGAGAGGTGTGCATCAGGGGGCTGGCCTGTCTTGCATGGGCAAGCATCTGGCTGCGTTGGGACAGGTGAGGGCAGCCATCTGCTGAAGGCCTCAGATGCTTTGCTGAGGAGTCTGGTGCGGAAGGCAGCCTGGAGCCACACAGAGGGGCTTGAATTCTGGCTCCACCGTATACTTGCAGAGTGACCTTGGGCAGATGGTTTCTCCTCTCAGAGGCTCGGTTTCCTCATTTGTAAAATGGCCATAATACCTGCTTCAGAGGGCAGTTGTGGGAACTGAATTAAATGAGCTCCTCTGAGTAAAGCGGGACGTATGGAAAAGTACCTGGGAACTAAGGGTACCAAACACACCGGCCCTTCTGCAGAGCGGCCTGGTGAGCTAGCGATGGATGAGGTGGGGGAGAGGGAGGCCCGTGACGAGGGCGGGGAGGAGACGAGATCACAGTGCCAGGATTGCAGGGAGGCCACGAGAATGGAAAAGGAGTTAGTCTGAGAGAAAGCGGGAAGGAAGAAGCCCCAGGATTCTGAGCAATTTGCGGAAGAGGATGGGGTTGTTAAGAAGATTTCCTAGAGTTTACTGAGAGTTTGTGTTGTGCCAGGCCATGTATTTATTTATTTGTTTGTTTGTTTGTTTATTTATTCATTTATTTGTTTATTTATTCATTCAATATATGAAGTTTATTGTCAAATTGGTTTCCCTACAACACCCAGTGCTCATCCCAAAAGGTGCCCTCCTCAATACCCATCACCCACCCTCCCACCCCCCATCAACCCTCAGTTTGTTCTCAGTTTTTAAGAGTCTCTTATGCTTTGGCTCTCTCCCACTCTAACCTCTTTTTTTTTTTTTTCCTTCCCCTCCCCCATGGGTTCCTGTTAAGTTTCTCAGGATCCACATAAGAGTGAAAACATATGGTATCTGTCTTTCTCTGTATGTGCCAGGCCATTTAAAAAGCTGCTCTGTGTATTTTAGCTCATGAAAGTCTTAGGGGTAGGTATGGCTTTATTACCCCCGTTTTATAGATGGGGCAACTGAGACACAGAAATATTACATAACTATTAAGCCAGTCCAGGCCTCCAACCCTGGTTGGCCCGCTACCTCCAAGCTCGCTCTCTCCTCCTTCCCACCAATATGTTTTTCCATTTCCCATTCCTGTTCGTCCATCACATTGCCTCCATCCCCGCTGGATCCTGTAGGATCCTCATGCCAACTCCTCTTCACCGTTGTGGGGTGGGGTGCAAGGCCCTGCCTGTCTCTTAGGACACTTCTCAGGGCACCTTCCGTGAAGCCCTGACTCATATCCATGTTGGTTCTCCCCCACTCCCACTGTCGATCTGTAGAAGGGTGGCTTTAAGTTAAACTTCAGGAAGAGCCTCCCAAGTATGAACTGTAAGAGAAATTAAAACAGCGTGACTTAGCTGGAGATCTTTAGGGCTAAGGTGGAGGGGTGGAAGAGGAAGAGGATGAGGAGAGGTGGTATGGCTCCTGCGTCCTGGACCTCTGAGACGACAGCTCTGGATGCCAGAGGCGTGTCAGTGAGGGGCTCCTCTTGGCAAGATGGCTGCCACTCCTAATTAACCCATGGCTTTAATTACACTTCACAGCCTGGTCCTGCTGAGAGAGAGGATTGCTCTGAGATTGTGGCACTGGGCTAAATGTCTGAAGCAGTTTCCACTTCACAAACTCCTCTCCTTGCGAGGGTGGGACCACAGGGGAGGGCTTTGCCTGGGCCTGGGCCTGGGGGGATAGGAATGGGGAGCGTGCCTGTGGCCGTCCCCTACCCTCCTGCCCTCCTGTTCTGGTCACCTGTCTGGAGAAACCTCCCTGACTGTGAATTAGGCTTCTGCTGGCAGTTTGGTGCTGCGGCCTCGTCCAGGGGCTCTGAGAGCCAGAAATGGGGGGGGGGGGGCAGGGCAGAAAGGAGCAGGAGGAGAAGGCACAAGTGGCCCTAGGGGTGGATGAATGCCTCCAGACCCAAGGATTAATCCTGGTGGGATCTGCTTTGTATTCTCCAATAACCACTACGTGTGGGAACCTACTGTGGGCCAGTCTCTCATTTAAGTCCTCATGGAGGTTTATAATGGAGGGATTTAGCCCCTAGTTTACAGAGGAAGGAAAGACCTCAGCAAGGCTAAGAAACTTACCTAACATTGCATATAAAGGTGAAGTAAAGGAAGGATTTGAACCCAGGTCACAGTAAACCCAGAACAAGTGCTCTTTCCACCTGACAATGGGCCTCTCCCAGTAGCTGGTTGCCTCTCCCAGTAGCAGTCTCCTGTAGATCTGGGATGCAGAATCCAAAGATTGGGATACGCCGTGTTTTCTGCTGTAATGTTGTTCTTAAGTGCTGTCGCTGCTGGGAAACCTGGGGCTCTGGGTTTCTCTGGGTCATTCTGTGTCCTGAGGAGGTGATGGGAAGCTTTATGGGAAGCCATCCTACTCTTCCATAGCATAGCCATGGTCTCCCTTCCCCAGGTTGTCCCTCTCCTGTGACCTCACAGGGGCAGCTACCTCAATGCCATCCTAAGCCCTCTAGTGACCGCTCCCAGGCCTGTACCTCTGCCAAGAGCCAATGTCTTACGCACTTTCTCAACCTCCAGCGTGGAAGCCTTGGCCCTGAGTCACAGGCTGTGTGTGTGTGTATATGCTGGGGGTGGGGGTGGGGGTGGGGGTGGTCTGAGGTAGAGTCTGCTGCCCTATGGAGGCTCCATCTCCCATCTCAGTGAGAATTCGCATTCCCATTGTTCTTGGGCAAAACTCCAGACTCCGTCTACTGCCATCCCAGATGTCCCACAGTGCCCCATGTTGGATCTGCACACCCTTGAGCTTGCTCATGTGTGACAAGGAGGCTAGACCAGGGGACCATGTCTTGCATGCCCCATGTGCCTGGCATTCTGCTCTCTAAATTACCAGGGGACTGTCCCAAGAGTTATTCCCTCATCTTATGAATGGGAAAACTGAGGCTCTTGTAGTTAGGTAACTGGCCCTAGTGCACACTCTCAATCTCACTGGCTCTCTCTGTTCCCTTGCAGCCCTGACAGGGGAAGGCTTGCAAGAGAAAGGGGCTCAGCAGCTCCACGAGAGGGGCTTACTACCCACCCCTCTTTTAGTGCATTCAGCAATGGCTTTGGGCCTGCCCACTGGAGGGTAGGCTCCCAGGACAGAACCACAGCTTTACACGCGGATGTTCAGTCCAAATCATACCCCATATCTGTCATAGAGATTTGGGGTGGTGAAGCTGGTCAGGGGGTTTGGAGAGGCTCACATCTCAGAAGATAGAAATCAGACCACTCACTGCAGGTCTCAGATGATCTTTCTATGTTAAGAAGACCCATTTTGTGGGTCTGACACAACTTGGTGCCCTTTATGAGGGTGTGAAGGTCAGTGGAAGGGAGGCTGGGCTTCAGACGCTAGGTGACCTGTGTGCATGGATGATCCATCCTTCAAGGCACTAAGGAAAATGATGTTTCTCCTGTTGGATTTGCTCTGATGGGACTGTGCCAAAATTCTTCCTGGTTCTAAACTCAAAACAGTGTTTACATTGTGGGTAAAAATGTTTGCAGTGAACTGGAGAACCACAGGGCTTGGAAGGATCTGGGATAACATCTAGTGTGGGCAGCAGGAGCTGGGATGTGGAGGTTGTAGTGGTTCCGGAGTTTTGGCTATGCCTGTCTGTGAATTTGGCTTCAGAGCTGAGCCATTCTTCTCACTGAGTGACAATGGACATAAATGGAAGATGCGCTCCTCTAGGTATGGGGAGGTCACCGTTGTTCTCGGGGTTTTGAAGAGACAACTTTCTAGAGTTCTCATTATCTGGTGATAAGATTTACATCTCAAAGTGAGAGGTGAGAAACCAGGGATGCCACACCCCATGTGTGGGCCCACATGTGACAGAGAAGAGCCAAGGTGGGAGAGAGAGGGTGGAGGCTGGCAGTGGTGCCCGGGATCGAGCCAGCCTTGGCGTTGCCCACTCGGTCCTCTGGGCTGTGACAGCTCTCACCACAGGGCAACACAGGGAGCTTCTCTGAGTTCACAGACTCAACCCCTTGGCCTGCCCTATCAGCCTCTCCAGTTCTACCTTGAACTGACTGTCCAGTAATGACGAATATTGACCTGAGCACCCATCATGCACCAGGACTGTGATGGATGCTGGATGCTGGAGAGATAGGGGTGAATAGGGCACAGCTCTTTCCTTGCAGGAGGTGACAGTTCCAGGGAGAGGCAAGAAGCCTGTTAGCCCCCCTGTAGTCTGCTGAGCTGCTGGCCTTGCCCACACCCATGGCTGCCCTGTCTGCAGGGCTAAATTCTTAGGAACTGGCTGGGCCACTCACTGGCTCCATACAGTCTCAGGTAATTCACCTTCTCCTGCTCCGGGCAAAATGATGAGGAGGATATTGACAAAACCCATGTTTTAATGGAGCGCTTTACTATTGTCAAAGGACATTCGTATCCTTCTTTTCTTCTCCCAGAAACCGCCACTTCCCTTTACTGAACTCTATGCCGAACACTATTCTAACTGGTTTGTACATTATCTCATTTAATTCTTATACCAATAGCAAACAATTCGGAGTTTGGTACTGTTCTACTCATTTTAGAAATGAAGAAGTTCTCCAGGAAGAATATGTCCCAGTCATGCATCAACCTAAGAGGCAGTTTCAAATCCTTGTTTCCAATTCCAAACTCCATGCTGTGTCCTGTCACACCACATAGTATCTGCTGTCAGTGTGAGTGTCCTGGGGGAGTCTGGTGCCAGGCTCTGGCGAGCACTGGTATCCTGGGGGTGCTGAGGGCTCCCTGCCCCACACCTAGCAGAGTTGCCACCTTGGCTACTTGCCCCGTTCCTTAAGGGTAAGCCTCGCCCGCTCCTTTCTAGATCTGTTTGGAGTTGGACCTGAAGGTGCCCACCCAGAGCGCCCATAGTTATCAGCGGTGCCTCTCCCTTCCCTGGGCACATAGGACACTCAGCAGGGGTGCTGTCCTTTTTCATTCCACCAGCACACTGGAGTGCCCTAAAAGAGGCAACAGTAAAACTCAGAAGGACAGGGAGGGGCAGGATGCTTCTGGGCTCCAGGTCAGCAAAACCTCTTGGTCTTCTCCACCTTCGAGGTCAAAGAAGGCGGGTGGGGTGGGGGGTGGGGAGTAGTCCAAACCACTCCCTTCTTGCTCTGTGTTGTCCCGGCACTGGCGGGGGGGGGGGGGGGGGGGGATGGCGTTTGAGGAGGAGGGACTGTTTCTGCCCACTTGCCATGCCATGCTTTGGTGGAGAAGAGCAAATCTGAGCTGGTAGTGCTTCCCTGGGGCCCTGACCCCTGTTTTCCTCTGTCCGAGTCCATCTTGTGAAGGGATGTATGTTTAGCGGTTTTCTTCCCAGGCAGAACAGTACAGTCACCAGGGTGGTGGGGGATGGAGTGTGGGGTGTGGTTTAAAACCACCAAAGCCCAGGCCCCACTATCAAAGAGGGATTCCATCTGTGCAGATGGAGCCTGGGCATTGATATATTTTTAGGGCGCCCCAGGTGAATCTCAGGGACAGTCAGGAAGAGAAACCCCGGGACATCTCTTTCTGCCTTGCCTTAGCACTCTGTGCTGCCTGTACTGCTTTAGAACCTGTGATGGTCTCCCTGATGTGCACTCCATCTCCCAGGGAAGGGAGAGAGCCCTGTTTGTCTCTGTGTCCCTTTGCTCAGCCTAATGCCTGGCACCAAAGCCTCAGTCAGTGCGTGTTGAGTTGTTAATGAGAGCCAGTCAGAGAACATCCTGGTTTCCCCTTCTCTTTCTCTCTCTTTCAAAACATGGATGGCACATGTTCTCAAAAACAGGATCTTTGATTTTTATATCTCCAGTGTGGGGTGAGGAGTAGGGTGCTGAACCCCTGCAGAATTTCAGGGTCACTGGAGAGTCTCTATAGCTGGAAATAGAGCAGGGGACAATGGGAGGGGTCCTTTGTGGGGGCAGGTATGGAGCTGTACTCTCTTATTTTCTCTCTGTCTCTCTGTCTCTCTCATACTTGGATGTAATCGTGAATGGAGGTGGTAAATCTCTAAACACAGGGGTAGGGCCTGACGTGCAAGGGCTGAAGGAACAAATGTTGTCTCTGTGTATTTCTACCTGATGTACGCGCAGGTCCCTCCCTCATCCCGCAGGGAAAGCTTGGGTAATGGAAACCTGCAGAGATAAGGAAGACCCTTCCCTCAGCCCACAGCCTCTCTTCTTATGGACACCCCACTGTGGGTTCTTCCTCTCAGTGAAGTGAGGGAATGGAAGAGAAAGTAGAAGTCTCTGAGCCTGCTCCCCACACTGAGAACCCCTCCCAGAGAGGAGAGAATGGAGTATGGGTGCATTGGTAGGAGTCTGGGTACAAACTCCCTTTCATCTCCTGCTGAAATGCTGCACCTTGATTTCCTGCCAGCCCCGCCACGGGCCCAGGGACCCACATCTTCTGCGGCCCCATTGAAGACTGGGTGGCATTGATGCTGCGGTCCACACTGGGAAGCTCGGGTTTCCCTTGCCCCACAGCCTGAACCACATCAAAGGTGCACCTGCAGTGGGGGCAGGGAGGCCCCCCCCCTCCCAGCCCTGGGCAGCTGCAGGCCCTCCCCCTCCAGCTGGAGGCTCTGCCCCTTGCCACTGCCCCTGAACCCAGGGCCCAGGGGAGACCCCTGTCCAGTAGGTCTGCATCCTACCCGCCACTTGGACACCTCTCTCATCCTATCTCCAAACAGACCCTTCTCCACAGACCTGCGCTCAGCTTGGCTGCTCGCTGGATTGCCTCTGCTTTGTCTCTTGTAAGTCAGGTTTCAAACGTGCAGTCTCTGCCTTCGACATCTATGCAGTCCCTTCCCCCGTTCCCACCTTAGTCTTTTATTGCCATTGTCACTTTCCCTGGGTGACTTTCTCAGGTGGGCTTCTAGTGATTCAGTCCGGTGGCCATTTGTCGGTGCTTATTCCCTGGGGATCCCCCACCTTTAACACTCTCAACAACCTCTTTTCAAAATCCTGCCCTTCCCAGGCTTCTTTCTGGCCTGCCTGCACACCTCCTCCTTCTGCTCTGCTAACAGCTCTCCTCTCCTCCCATTCTGATCCCACCTGTCCATTAGGGCCAGGACTAGCCCACCTGATGCAAGTGGCCCCTTCTCCTGGGTCCTGAGAGGTGGAGCATCTCAAATAATCCTGTCACAAATACCTACTGTGTGCTCACAGGTGCACATTGCCCTTCTAATGCTTGCGAGCCAGAGCTCTGAACAGAAACCCTGTCCCTACGGACTTTATATTCTAATCGAGAGGGACAGAAAAAACACAGTAAATCATGTAGTGTGTGAGAAGATGATAATAAAAGTAAAAAATGTGATAGGGTGTGGTCTTAACTATTAGCAGGACAACAATTTGAATATATCCCTAAACAATACATGCATTCCCATGTATCCCTTACTTTGCTTCAACAGTTATCAGTATTTTTTGCCCATCTTGTTTTATCCATTCCATCCCCCACCAAACTTTTATTTATCCTAGCATATTTAAAATTTTTTAATGTTTTTTAAATCTATTTTTGAGAGAGAGAGAGACAGAGAGAGAGAACGAGTGGGGGAAGGGCAGAAGGACAGGGAGACACAGAATCCAAAGCAGGCTCCAGGCTCTGAGCTGTCAGCACAGAGCCCAACCCGGGGATCGAACTTGTGAACTGTGAGATCATGACCTGAGCTGAAGTCGGACGCTTAACCAACTGAGCCACCCAGGCGCCGCTATCCTAGCATATTTTTAAATAAATCCCAGGTATCATGAAATTTTATCTATAGATACTTCAGTGTCCAGCTCAACTGGTTAAGATGTATTTACATTGTACATACACACTGTGCCATTGTCACGCCTAACAAAACCAGCAGTAATTCTTCTGGGACTGTTTAACTCTGCCATGTCTGACAGTCTTGCCTCGCCAGGTGTCGGAATCCCCGTGAGGGCAAGGACCATGGTGTTCAAGCATCCAAAGCTTGGAAACAAGGCAAAAGTATGATTGCACGTCCGGGCAACCTCGTACTGTAGCCTAACAGGTCCACCCAAAGGTTATTTAATTCTCTATGGGGATGTACTTTTGCTTGACTTTCAATGTATTATTGATTGGGAGGCAGGCTTTACGAAGCTAAATGTTACCATATAGGTTGATAAGATAACCCAGATCTTTACCCTTTACAAACGATTCTGTTCAGTAGAAGAGATAACTCCAAAATTATGGGGTTTTTTTTGCCCTGTAGGACATTAACCAGTTTTGTTTCTGCTTCACAAACTCCTTTCTGCATGCCTTTCCTGACTTACTAACAAACCCCTGTTCTCAAATTCTCTCTGGAGCTAACTTTACCATCCCTCACTAATGAGTTAAGTTTAAATTACATTTATATGAGAGCATTTGGAAAACCACACTTTGAGAGTGGCTTATCCATTTTCTTCCTCTTTCCTTAGTCTAGTCTGCTGCTCGGTGTGGACTAGATGGTTGTGGAATGGGATTTATGCTTGACTCGGTATCCTATTATAATGGGAAGAATCAAGGTTTCAAGTTGAGAAGTGCATAGCAGATGTGACAGAGCTCTGGAGTGAGGGTGGCCTGGCTAAAGCAGGCCCCTTGGCCCTGGCTCCCTGTGCTCTACCTGGAGAGCAAGAGGAGGGTCAGGTTCATTTCTTCTTCTCTCCCTGACTTCCTTCATTTTCACTGTCCTGGCCTGTCAGGCGCTCCCATCCTCCTCTATTGCCCTCTTCTCATTCCGTTCATGTACCACCCCCAGCCATCCCTCAGGAGACATTTGCCAGCTCCAGACACTGGAGACACAAAGATGAATGAGACACTTTCCCCAGCTGGAGATGTTCTGAGCCCAGTGGACAGTGATGCTTCATGAGTGAACAGTGCTTTCTGGTTGACAGAGCCCATTCACATTTGTTGTGTGTTTTAAGCCTCATGAGAGTTGGGGAGATGAACCAAGACAAGCATTATCCATCCCAGAAGAGGAAACTGAGGCTCAGAGAGGTTGTAGGCCACCTTCAAGGTCACACAGGTGGTGCTAGGTGGGGCCAGGACTGGAAGAGCCTTCGGGTAATGGTCAATCCCATAATCTCTGGCTGCACAGAGGCTGGTAACAAAACGTCACAGGAGTTGGGAAGTTGGAGGCAGAGTGTCAAAGAAGCTGAGGGCTGGCCTACAGGATATGGTGACTTTTGTCTGCAGTCACTTTTTTTTTTTAATGTGTTGGTAAATTGTTATTTGTTGCTAAGTAATATTTCATTCTTTTTAAAAAATGTTTAAATTTTAGTTAACATACAGTGCAATATTGGTTTCAGGAGTAGAATTTAGTGATTCATCACTTACATACAACACCCAGTGCTCATCACAAGTGCCCTTCTTAATGCCCGTCACCCGTCTAGCCCACCCACCTCCCCTCCAGCAACCCTCAGTCTGTTCTCTATAGTTAAGAGCTTCTTAGGTTTGCTTCCCTCTCTGCTCTTTTTCCCTCCTTCCCATATGGTCATCTGTTTTGTTACTTAAATTCCGCATATGAGTGAAATTATATGGTACTTGTCTTTCTCTGATTGACTTATTTCGCTTAGCGTAATACATTCTAGCTCCATCCATGTCGTTGCAAATGGCAGGATTTCATTCTTTATTTTTTTAAGACAGAGAGAGAGAGCAGGGAGAGGGGCAGAGAAAGAGATAGAGAGAACCTTAAGCAGGCTTCACACTCAGAGCAGAGCCTGACATGGGGCTTGATCCCATAACCCTGGGCACCACCCCACTTTGTTTTAGAGAGAGAGAGAGAGAGAGAGAGAGAGAGACATGATTTTATTCTTTTTGATGGCTGAGTAATATTCCATATTGTGTGTGTGTATATATGTGTACATACACATATGTACACTACATCTTCTTTATCCATTCATCAGTTGATTGACATTTGGGCTCTTTCCATAATTTGGCTATTGTTTATAATACTCCTATAACCATTGGGGTGCATGTACCCTTTCAAATCTGTATTTTTTGTATCCTTTGGGTAAATACCTAGTAGTGCAATTGCTGGATCATAGGGTAGTTCTATTTTTAGTTTTTTGTCTGCAGTTATTTCTGTCTGGCCTGGGACCCATGTCTCTGGCTGGAGTGTTAGAGGTCAGGACATTGTGCTCTCCCTTGCCTGGAAAAAGGTAAAGAGCACATATCACTTTCAGGCCAACCACCCTTTGGTGTCTGAGAGTCACATTCTGGTGACCACGGAGTCCTGAGTCCCTATTCCACCCCCACGCTCAGCCAGTTGCAATGACAGGGACCGGGGCTGGACGTAACACGAATAAGGTCTTGAAGAGTGGGACAGGATGGAGTGGGGGGGGGGGGGGGTCAGTTACAAAGGTAACCTGTGGAGTGGTGGTGTCATTTAATGGGAGACAAAGAATGTCATTCCTGGCTGGGGAGGGACCAGCTGTCAAGCTGTGGGGGCAAGGCCTGGTAGGGGAAGGCTGTGGGCAGGAAGGGGTGGAGGAGGGGAGCAGCTGGGCCTATGAGGTGGATTGGCTGTGGTTCTTGAGCAAGAGAGAGTTACCTGATGGTGATGTGTGTCGGGTAGTATTGAGGCCTTCCTGTTGGGTGGGGGGAGCTGAGCTGTAAGGGGTGAGTGCCCAGAGTGTTCACTGTTTCTGACGTTTCATGCTGGCCTTCCTGTTACAAGAAAGTACAAAAGAAGCGGCCTCTTAGAGTTCATGAGACCTGATTCTCTCGTCCGTAGGGCTTTTGCTCTTTGCAGAGCATTCTGGATTCTCAGAGAGCTAGTGTGAGGTTTGGTCTGGCTGATCATCAGATTTTTCTAGGGGAACTTTAAGGCCACACCCGTGAGACTCTGATTTGATAGATCTAGGCGGGGCCGAGAGTCTGAATATTTGTTGTAGAGGAGCAACACCATTATTCGAATACCTACTATTTGTTTGGCATTGGTAATCAGCCACCTAGTCAGGAGATGAGGGGCAATCAATTTCCATCAGCGCGAAGGAGTCTGGGAGGAGGCCAGCCGTGACATCTCGCCGCCTGCCGTGTACCCTGTTTACAGTCTTAGAGTCTGAACACGAAAGCCCAGCTCTCCAGGGAAGCTGGGCTGGGTCATTCCAAATTTCAAAGTTTTCTAACCAGCTTAAGATTTGTCCTTTTAAGCAACAACACTTAAAAAAATTGTCAGCCACTGTGTTTGTGATTCTGTGTAAAATGTATTACATGCGTCCCTGACTTTTTAAACAGTCACACAAGCATAAACGTAACCTTTTCTTGATGTCCCACGGGTATGTTAGGAACCTTAATTAATGTATTGAGCTATAATTCAGTAGGGCTTATGGGACGATTTGCTTATACCAAATGGCCCCCTGAGGTTTTGAGTGTTTGTGTCTGCTTTTTAGTTTTTCCAGCTGTACTTCTTGCTGACTGATGTCCCTTCTTGCTAGACATAATGTACCTGCCTAAAGCAAATGTCTCTTCACTTTCAATTTGCATTTATTATATGGTTTTGGGAAATGGATAACTAAAGTCCTTGTAATTGGGTAGGAAATCTGTGGTTAGCTTGCCATTATTCAGTCCACACCCTCTGCCTGAGTGGCAGCAATGACATTTGAGATTGACCTCAGCCTGAGGAGGTGACCTGATTGGTTTAAGGGAACACTGTCTTCCTTCTTTAGTGTTGGGTCCTAAATGGACACATGATGCAATTTTGACTAATGGGATTTGAAGAGAGGTTCTCCCCTGATCTCTGAGAAAGTTCTTCCTCACTAGTAATAGACGGCCATGGGAAGTCATTCTCCAAGTAGACATAAGTGAAAAGACACAGCTCTAGTCGCTTTCTTTGGGAAAAATCTACTGGGGATGGCAGAGAGGGACGTGGAATTACAGAGGCTGCCGTAGCGGAGAAATTGGAAAGCACCATGAGCTGGTGGGGGGTTGAATGTCTAAACCTCCTCTCATGTGAATTATTATACTTGCTTTGGTTTAAGCTCCTTTGAATTGAGTAGGGTTTGGGGTTACTTATAGCTAAAAGCATACCAATGGATAAAAATCCAATATATGAAATAAAAGTGAGTGGGTTCTGGGTGAGGCCTGGGGACTTTCGTATGTGCACTTCGTTACTCTGTTTTGGTTTCTCGGAAGTGTGGTTTTGTGTTTTGATTTTGAAGAGTTTGTTTCTTCCTGAGTTTTTCCAGGTGGTTAATGACTACTTCTCGTTCATCTTTGTATCCCCAGTACTTTTCACAGTGCTCTGCACTTACTGGACGTTCAAAAAATTGTTAAATTGACTTAAACTCAGCAGTCTGCCTGTATCTGCGGGGTGCATTCTCCTTCCTGTTGGCAATTATATGAGCTTGTTGCCCTTTACCTATCAAGGTTTTAGAATATTAAAGACACACCACAAACTCTTAACACTGGTAATTTTTTGTGGTGCTTTCCAGCATACAAAACACCACCTGGACCTTATCTCAGGAAACAGGGCCAGGATCATTCCCATTTTACAGAGAAGAAAACCAAAGGTCAGGGGATTTACATGAAGCTTAATGTTATCATTGGTTCTTAACAAATTTGATTTTGAAGTGGCATCCAAAGCACTTCCTATTAGAACGGATAACCCCTGTGCTCCAAAAGGAGCCTCTCTTACAAGACTTCTCCTACACGGGTACTCCTGTGGTCACTAAGAGACATAAATAATGTAATGATCAGCATCTGCGGGTCTGGGCTTCCGGATGGCACTGACCCTACCTCCCACTGCCACCTGAAGAATTGCAATTTGCCATCAGCTTAGAGCTCTTCAAGATTCACAGCTTGAGCTTCTCACCTAGCTAATTGGCACTTACTCTTCAAACTGGGTTGCGCTCCCCAATGAAAGAGAAACTGGAGTTCGCCTCCCTCTGCTCTCCTAAGTTTTGCAGCTAAAAATGAACCGTGAAACTTGCGGGTTTTTTGCTCCGGACGCGAGTCACAATGGGTATCCACACAAAGGCATTTGGGAACTCTGAAGTTCCCTTCTGCCCAGCGAAGGCCTTCCCCTGTATATATCAAAGCTGTGAAGGGCCCCTTCAGTACACAGTGCATGAGGTTCATTGAAAAGTGAAAAGTTATCTCTACCACATCCCTCCTTCCATGATGCCTGCCTGCCTGAACATGCCTGCCGAGGGCCTCTGCTGCCCCCACCCCAAAATGATGCTCTCACACCACCCCTTCCCTTCTCGCTCCCCATTGCCTCATGGACCTAACCTATTTTTGTTTTCCTGCACTTGAACTCTTCTCCTGCCAGAGCCTTGCTAACGATGCCTGCCATGGTGTGGTGCACAGCCTGTTCTGATGCCTATGCCTTTGGTTATGGTGAAACGATCTCTGCTTCGCTTCTGAGCATCAATAGAAATTGTTGTGTAGAACACTTATTTTGACATTATTTCGAAAATGGCTTTGTGTGTATGCCTTGTTTCCTGGAGGGCAAGGATTATGTTTTACATTGCTCTCGTATGATGCACATCACCTAGTGTTTACCTTATCCTGTAGAATTTTAGAGTTTTCAAAGGGCTGTGTTACTCAATAAATACCTGAGGAATGTCATCGCCTTTTAGAGTTCTACTTTATGGATTATCTGTGCTCACTCCCTCTGCCTCTGAGTACCTTGCCTGGCCACTCACTGTGAGACTGAATTCGGGAGTCACGAAGCCTGGGTTTTTAAGGGGATGAGTGGGTGTGAACACAGTTTATGATGTCTGAATGCATTCCTCAGTACATTACAAATTCATTCTGGGCATTTAGTCCCCGGGAGTTCTGAAGGGGAGAGCGGTGGGAAGCACAGAGTTGCATGCTGAGGGTTTGGTGTCTTGAATACTACGAGAGAAAGGATTGAAGGACCGCGTGTGCGCGGCTCTGATGCCACGTCTGATGATGAGATGGAGGGGTTCCTCGCAAACAAGGACACAGGGCTCTCCTAGCCCATTCGGGGCTGCTAGCGCTCTTTGCGAATTTTCTCCTGCCACCAACCAAGCTTTAAAAACTGGTGGTGGGGGGATGGTTTCTTCTCTAAAGTCAGTGGCTTGGGTTCTCAGACTTGTTTCTCTCTTTTTCTCTACAATACTCGTGCTGCTACCCAGGCCTCTGCAGAAACGGTCGCCCTCTGAGATTCTGAGAGCCGGGGCCACTCTGTGCTACCACGCGAGAGCACGAGGAGATGCTGAGGTCAACGGAAGGCAGTTGAGGAAATCCCACACTCAGACTGACCTGGGGTTTCCCTTTCAAGCCTTGGTGTCTGGATTTATGGTTTCTTCTCACTCTCTCCCTTTTCCTTCCAGCATCACCCTTGCCTATCCCTCCTGCAGCAGCCCAGTAGCCTGAGCATTGAGGGGCTCTTGGATACAAACTCTCCCTGCTCCTCCCGGGCACCCCTCACGTGGCTGCATGGCTCGGCCAGCTCCTTTGCCACCACAGCCCCCCACAGAGGGAGCTGAGCCTCTGGGAGCCAATGCATCTCCCTACTCCATCCTTCATTCCCACCTCAGGTGGTACTCCTAGGTTGGACCCACCCCCCACACAGGGGTCTTGAAGTGTGGGGCTCTTTTTGTTGTGAGGGTGACTTAGAAACTGTATTGTCATTTGGTGGTAGAAGCCAGGGATCTAAGTCTGTGCAGGGCACAGGGGAGGCATAGCCCTCAAAACATGCCATAGGCTCCTTCATTGAGAAACACTGTGCACTCCAGGCTCAATGATGAGCTTCTGATCTTCTCCAGATGCAGGAGGCAGTGCAGCGGAGTCAGGTCTGAGCCCCTGCTCTGCCACTTACGGCCCTGTGACTAGTTTCCTAGCCTGGTTCCTCACTGTAGTGTGGAGTGCTAACAGTGCCCCCACTCCACGGAGTTGAAGTAGAATTTGATGTTGATATATACGAAGACTTAGGACAGCCCGTGCGCACCGAGTGCCATAGAAGCATTTGCTATTCTTACCCAGGCCTCCCGGGCTCCTCACTTGGCCTCAGGTCCAAACTGTGCTCCTGGCAGACACTTGCTTCAGAAACAACTGGGCCAGTGGCCACCGGGACTGAGAACCTTGGCTCCAGGTATGGGCAGTTACCCAGGGTCCTGGACCTGAGCTGCCCTTGGGAACCTGTGCTTCCTTGACTCTGTTCCCAGTCCTGCCCTCACTCCATTCGATCATTCCAGAGGGCTGTTCCTGTGTGCCTTTCATTAGAAGTCTACTTCCACGGTATTTCTCTTTTCTTCTCTCTCCGTAGTTGTTGTATATGTTTGTTACTGTTTTCTTTTTTTTTAGAACCTCTATTAGGCAGTGGTACTCAAAATGCAGATTCTTGGGCCCCACGCCAGAGAGTCTGAGGCAAGATATCCAGCTGGGGACCAAGAATCTGTATTCAACTTGCCACTGGTGGCCTCCACAGCACCGGCCTCTAGCTCTGTAGGTCCAGTCTCTGTGTCTGCTATTGTCCAGGGAGGGGAGGGCCTCTGCTGCCCCCACCCCCAGGAAGCATGAGGCCCTTCCGCATGTTACACCTCAGGTACATATATCATCATTTAAAAATATCTACTTAAAATTCCACATTTACATCTCCTTCCAGCTGGGGTCACGCCTCAATCTAGAATCACTCCTTTGGGAAAAGGATAGATGAGAGAAGGTGAGGTGTGACATTGCTTTCCTTTAGAAAAGTAGCAGAGTGGGAAGAAGGGTCTCTGGGCTAGAACTCAACGGCTTGGGTTTCTAGCCCTGATTCCATCACTAGCCTGCTGTGTGACCTTGGTTGAGTCACTTGACCTCTCTGGGCCTCACCCTCTTCATTTCTAACATAAAGGGGTTGAACAGGTTGGACTTGCCAAAGTTCTCTTCCAACTCTAAAAGTTTGTAAGTCTATAAGTCTATTTAAATGTGCCGACAGCTTTAGAATGGCTAATTAATGAGTTTTTAGTGGGAACACAATTAGGTGATAATGAAGGCCTCAGAAGTAAATCTCTCCACTTCTAGTAATGAGTAGATGAGACTTGGATTTTGTTTTCACTTAATGGAGCCCTTGGGAAGAGGGAGCATGGGACTACAGGCTCCTACCTGGGGGCTCAGGGAGGCCAGGAGTCAGGGACAAAGCCACACATAGAGGAAGCTAGGTGGCACTGTCCTAAAACAAAAACGAGTCACCTCTCAGGGTAGGCTTGGAGCCGTGTGGATAAAGCGGAATATTGGCAGCTCTGCATAGTGCCTTGTATCCATTTCCAGAACACGTTCACCTGCATCATCTTGTTTAATCCTCTTACACCTGGTGAAATAGATAAACTTGGAACCTTTATCTCCCCCATTTAATGGATGAAAAATGGAGGCTGAGAGCAGTGACTCACTCAAGGTAAGGTTAAGTTGCTGATCAGTGATAATCAGGATTCAACTCAAGCTTCTTGATTCCAAAGCCCATGTCCTTTCTGCCCTACCTGGCTAGTTTGTCGTGCCTGGCAGGCCACCTCTACTGGCCTCCCTACTGAGAGTACGCTGAGGGTCTGCACAGCCACCTGGGACATGGCTTTGTGGGCTGGCTGTGGGGGTGGGAAAGATCAGGCTGGCGTGGGGGGTGATGGCATCCAATCTGCGGTAAGAAGGCTCTCGGGCAGGCTCCCCGGTTCATGACAGACCGTGGCATGGTTGCTGAGAGCTGGGCACAGCCACACATGCCACCAAACCCAGCATGGCAGTCCCCGGCATGGCAGTGCTCAGGCAGTGTTTGCAGAGCCCCTGAGTTTGTATCTAAGTGGGGAATGCCCTAAAGCGAGGGAGTGAGAATGAGAAAGAGTGATCCATAGAGGTGGGGAAGACTTCTGTCCCAGGGAGACAGACAATAAGGAGACCCAGCAAGGAGAGAAACCCCTCTGTATGGTGTGGGGAGGGGTAGGGTCTCCTGCCCTGGGAGTAGAGGCAGGAAGCAAGTAGATAAACTTCTCAAAGTCAACTGCTGGTGACTTTGACTGCAGAGACATGAGACCTTGACCTTTCCTTTCTGAGTGAAATAGGGTGCAAGCATTATGCCGAGATGCAGTCTTTGCTGCAGAGGGAGGGAGGGAGGGAGCACACCAGCAAGCATTTGTCTGCATCCTGCCCTAGAAATGCTTCAAGTAATAAAATCAGGATGACTTCAGAAATCCATTACCCCTCTCGGCCTCCCACAGGCACCTACGTGCCCTGGTGGAGAGGGAGAAGAGGCCTGGGGACCGAGCCTGGTAATGTGGCCTCAGTCTCCTCATCTGTAAACCAGGGGATGGGGGGAGATGGGCCTGAGGTCCCTACCTGCTCTGACCTCAGGTGGTCTAGAGGAGGTCTTTTGGAGTGGGGACAGAGGAAGGGTTGAGATGAGACACCAGAGAGAAAGGGGAGAAGAGAGGAGGGTAGAGATAGACATGGGGAGAAGAGAGCTGTGATAAAGTAAGAAACACACAGAGCTCAGAGGTTGAGTGTCCACCCCATCACTAGCGAGTCAGGCTTGGCTTCCAGACCTGAAACGTGGTGCTGGGGATACAAGGATTAAAAAAAAAAAAAAAAAAGGAAAAAAAATGCAGGTTACAAACCATAAAGTACCACACAAATTAACATGCTGAATTCGCAATAAAAAGCACTGACAAGAGAGGCAGGGAAGATCCTTTCATGAACCTTTTCTTTCCTGGGGATGTAGATAGAGGAGAGGGGTAGGGAGTGGGAAGGAAATAACCAAAGGTGGACCAAGGAGGAAATAAAACCGTCCCTTGGTGAGGCTGTTTGTGTTCCCTGTGGGAGACAGAGAATCCAGGCAGCTGCCAGTGGCAGGCTGCATCTCCAGCAATGGAGCCTTTGCCTGGGTGAGAACAGCCCAAGTGGGACTAGGGCAGGAGGAAGCTTCCTTCCCAGACGCCCGGGGAAGGGAGAAGGCAGACTGGGGCTTCGAGGTGTCGTGGCACTCCCCAATTTCTGTCACGCTTGAAACTCTTGACTGAGGAGGCTGGTGTGAGGGGAGCGTGGTAAAAGCCCAAGGCAGAATCTGAGACAGGAGAAGGAAAGGATTCGAAAGGCAAAAAGAGAAAAATCTGGATGAAGGAGTTCTGGAAAGCCAAACCAAGACAGGAGCCTCAGTCCATGTGGCCCAGCTCCACCCACGGTTCCTCCTTCTGCTGCTCGTGTCTGGATCTCCATCTTGGCATGAGGCAAGGCCAAGACGGGGGAAGCACAGGGCCGGGGTCAGGGCGGCCAGCTCCCCTGGCAGGCTAGATTTATGATTTGGCTGAGTTGGGGAGAGAGGGAGCCTGCAACCATCCAGGGTCTGAAAAGCAGCCCAGTGTTTCCTGGAGGAGTCACAGTGCCAAGGGCAGGGGCATCCATCTGGCCTCTCCGTGTAGTACATTTGTCACCCTGGAGCCTGGGACCAGGCTTGCCTCCCTTCTGCCATGTGTAGCCACAGCTCCCACCTTCAGTAGCCTCTCCTACAGGGCCTGCAGCCCCAACAGGTGCTCCTTGAGGGGATGGGGGGCAGGCAGCCTGCTCCCTGTCTTGGGACCCTCTCCTACTAGGGCCTCTAGCTGGTACCCATCCTAGCTGGTGTCTCCTAAACTTCCCCTGGGAATAAAAAACCTTGGTGTCAGAAAGGTGAAAGGACTCCAGAGATAGCTAGTACTGTAGTTTCATATTCCAGGAACTCTGGGCTTCCTCTGAGCTACCTTGAGAGTTGCTGAGAGAGGGTGAACACCCAGGGCCCAGCTCCCTGCCCACCAGTGTAACTCTACTTCTATCTGATCTAGATATGGATGTTCTAGATAAGATTTCATTTGAAAGAATGGATTCTGCTGCTGACAACGAAAGTTTGAAGGCCACAGATCTGGTCTCGTTTCAAAGAGGAAGATACAGAGGGCCAGAGAAGGCCAGTAGCCTGGCCCAGTTGCTAGCAGAATGGGGACTGGAGCCCAAACCCCCTGGTTCCCCCATCACTCCATGATACTGGGCTGCCTTTTTGAAGGTGCTGGTCTGAGCGTTCATGGCCAACACCACTTCTCCACCCTAACAGTTCTCCTATTTCCCCCTCTCTGTCCAACAGTCAGGCCCCCCTCTTGAGCTTGGGTGCCATGCCCCTCTTAGCTTTTCCTCTGCCAAAAGGGGCTTCCGGGTGTAAATAATGTGTGACCCAGGCAAACTCACTTCAGATGTGAAGCAAGACCTCCACGATCAACCCCCAGTTATGGCATCTTCAGCCCTGGAGCTGTCTCCAGGCCCAGATCTTTGGGTTATGGCTCCCCTATCGTCCATCCCTGTGGGCCTTGGGGTTTATTGAGGGTTTTCTGGTGGAGTCCAGTAGAGCTGGCTCTCTTCTATTTAGGTCTCAGTTTGTTCATTTTGGCTTGTCCTCTTTTTTTTTAAGAAGGTTTATTTGTTTGTTTGTTTGTTTATCTAAGTAATCTCCACGCCCAACATGTGGCTCCAGCTCGCAGCTCTGAGATCAAGAGTCTCAGGCTCCACCAGCTGAGTCAGCCAGGTGCCCCTGTCCGTTTTGGCTTCCGATTGCTGGTGCCCATCCAGCCACTCTCTGCCTCAGTCTCTGGATTCTTTTCCAGAAAACCTCAGACTAACAACATTCGTTCTGGGCAGGCGGCTCTCTACCACCACCAACAACTATGCCCGCTTCTCTCCTACAATTCCTGTGGGCCCTATTCTCCAGCACGGTTGCTCTGTTTTATGTTCTGCCTCCTCTGCTAGACTCACTTTTCCAGCATGCTTCCATTTAGCCTCTCCTTTCCAGATTTATGTGCTGGCTCTGCACTTTCTACCTGCTTCTCTTAGTGTTTTAGAGCCAAGGCCTTCTTCTCCAGTCAGCCCCCTGGACACCTTCCCATTGTAGGAACCACCACAACCATCTCAGGATTCCACAGATGAAGAAAACCAGGCTCCAGGCTTTCCTGGGGGCCTGATACAGGCCAGGCATGTGGGAGGCACCTTATACATCGTATCTCGCTGAACCCTCACAGCATTCACCCAGTTTTCATGTAGGGACACTGAATGCCAGAGATTTAGCAGCTTGCTCAAGATCACACAGTTAATAAGTTTCAAAGTCCTAGTTGTGCCTAAATCCCGAGTGTAGGCAGTTACCCACAAGACCAAGCTGCCCAGGTGGCCACCTTGCATGGTCAAGCCCATGACCTAGGCCTTGGGTGGCACACCTGGTGGTTTTTCTCCAAAGCACTCATCCTATTCCAAGGCCTGCACCCTGCTTACTGTCTTCCCTGTTTCCCCTGGTGGGAAGCTCCACAGTGGCTGGCTTCTCCTTTCCTAGCCCAGGACCCCCGGGAGGGTGAAGGAGAAGGATATGGCTCTGTGATGGGAGAAGATGGGGAAGGTTTCTGGGCTCTCCATCTTTGGGAGAGAGGGCACTGGGATGGGAGCAGGGAGGACGATGACCAAAATGGGGACAGGAAATGACTTGGGCTAGAAAAAAGAGAGATTGCGCTGCTGACTCTTTTGTGAAACACTGCTTCCTCCAAAGTTGTTACCCGAGAGTGTGCGGCAGAGGAAGCTGACTGCTGACAGCAGCAGCTGTGGAGGCGGCGGGAGCTAGAGGGGTGGCATTATCACCCTCCGGGGCGGGAGGGGGGGAGTGGTGTCTCCTGCCTGTTCTGGAATCTGTGTCTCTCACCACCCATCCCCCCACACACCCTCGGGCTCAAAACCCAGAAGGAGAGAGAGGGACAGACACCCCAGGAAGATGCACACACCCTGCCTCTCACACTCCTGCTCACATGCACACCCACGCGCGCGCGCGCTCATGCACACACACACACACACACACACACACACACACACACAAACTCTTGCAGGTCTCTCTTTTCTCTGTCTCCATAAGCATCACACCACTGCTCTCCGGTCCAGCCAAAGTTGGAGTATTTCTGGGATGAGCAGTCTACTCCATGAGGATAAATCATCCCAAACCATCCTCAGGCGCCTTTGAGGAAACTCAGGAGACAGATCCAGCCCTCTGTGGGGTGGCCCGGAGGACAGCCTGGGAGCTGGTGATTGGTGTGTCACGCCTGGGGCTGCAAGCTGTTTCCCGTGCTTTTGTCTGATGCTGGGAGCAAGGCTCAGCAGTGTGAGGGACAATCAGAGCTGCTCCGGCAGGCTGCTGCATCGTGTCCTGCTTTCCCTGTGGCCAGACTGAGCTGCCAGAGCCCCCAGACAGGACGGAGGTGTTTTCTGGCTAACCTGAGCAGAAGCCCGGGTCGATTTATCAGCAAGTGTTTCTTCCTGAAAGCAGTGGCAGCAGCCTTGGTCCCCTGGACTGAGAAACACTAGCAGGGACTCAAGCCCTGGCCCCTCACCATCCCAAGGAAGCCCCCCCCCCCCCAGGCCCTTTTCAGAGACCTGGGAGCTGGGTGTGCCTGTGGCCCTGGCTCTGCTCCTAGGCTGGGGCAGGGGTCGTGAGTGCTAGCCCTGGGGGTGAGGAGCATGAGAGCGTGGTTGCTCGCCTGGGCTCTGACAGCCGGGCTGACAGTGCTGGCTTCCCCAGGATTGCTTCTCCTGCCTAAACCGTGTTTGAGCCTTGGGTGTCCGCGGCTGAACTACTAGTGGTGAGTACTTGGACAGATGTCCCTTTTCATGTTCATTGGCCATGCCCTGCACGAGTCACAGTGGCTTGGCTCTGCAGCTTTATTTTCAGAGAGAATAGACATTAATTTGCCTCACCTCGTGCCAGCTGGGTGAGGTAGAAAATCTAGGGAGCAGGGCCAACCTGAGGCGGGAGCGTGGAGGTGAGCTTCACGCAACTGGGGCTGCAAGTGTTTTTTCTTAGGACAAAGAGGTCCCTGAAAGGAGAAGCTTCTCTCACTGGCTCCCTCTCCCGATTGGGTAGAGATGTACCTAAGCAGCGTGTGGAGGAAAGGCTGCCCCCAAAATGCCCGCTCCTCACAGGTGTTTCAGGCTTTGGGGCCAGCTGCACTCTTGCTGCCCAAACCCTGCTGGTTGAAGGGCTCAGTGAGGTTCCCCTTTTCCTATCTGGCCATGTGGCTTATTGCCTCTTCCCACTCTGACGTCATCATCCTGGGGCCATTGAAGAGGGCCCTTTAGTTTTTTTCCTTGCTCCCTCAGATCCGTGGGCTGCCTCCTGAGGGCCAGATTGCTGTCAGCACTCCCAGGGCAGGCCATCGGACAGCAGTAGGTCTCCCCCTCACATGTGCAGAGTGAGACCCAGCAAGTCCGGGGAGATGCGGCCTTGGGACCCTGGGGCTCTCTGTGGTAGCCCTGGTCCCTGCCTACCCCTCTAAAAGAGCACTGTCCTTGGTGGTTATGGTTATGTTCTCAGCGTGGGCTGCCTCTGGGAATAAGGAGGTCTGGGAGGCTGCCACATGCTGGATGAAGTCATACTTCCTATACTCCTATATGAGCCCTTGATTGTCTCTTTTGAGTCCACAGTCAAGTGCATGCTTTCTAGCTTTCCAAACATGTCTGTGATCATGTTTTCTGTTCCCTTGTGATTGCACAGTCTGCCTATATCTGCATAAGTGTCATACAGTGAATGCGTTTGGACATGATGACTTCTGAGGTCCCTTTGAAGAACATCTTTCTGGAGGATCACTGGGGGACAACTCTGTAACCCTATGTCCTGTTATACCTCGATCCTTTGAGGCCTATCTGAAATCCAAGGCATGGCTAGAGAACTGTGGTTCTGACTCATTTGAGAATTCTGAACTTATGATTCCAAAATCATGGCTTAGAGCTGGGCAAGCAGTGTGTATCACCTGTGTGTAAAACCTGAGAAAAGCAGGTTTTCTCAGCAGTGGTACCACTGAAATTTGGGGCTGGATGAGTCTTGGTGGGGGGGAAGGACTGTCCTGTGCCCTGTAGGATGTTTAACAGTATCCCTGGACTCTACCACTTTCGTTTGTGACACCAAAAAATATCTCCAGACGTTACCAAATTTTGCCCAGGGACAAAATGACAGCAGTTGAGAATTGCTGGTTCATGTTAATGCTGTGGCTTCTATAGTCTCTCCTTTGGCCTCATGGGACTGGGTCCAATGTGGCCAAGTGAAGTGTCGCATCCCTGGCCTAGGAATACAGACACCTGGGGTCTGGGCTTGAGTGATCTCACTCAGTCTAGGTGGAGAATCACTTCTAGCCCTCCCCTGTGTCCACCAACTTCCAGATTTTCTTGGTGGAAACATAGTGGTAAGGGTCAGTGGGGCTGGGTAGGGCCTCCCTTCTGTGGGGGATGAGGTCTGGGAAAGAAAACCCCGCTCCAGGATACCACCATTTCTTCCTGACATTTTCCCAAAAGCCAAAAGTGGCATGGGAGCCAGGATGGGTTCTGTACCCAGGGCAAGTGTGAATATGCACACATGTGCACGTATATATGCACACGCACTTGGTTGCAGCTTTCTGGACCCTGTACTGAATGAATGATGTGGAGGCCAGCCCTGCCTTGGGGAACTTGCAGAGTGAGATGGACATCCTATTACGTACTAATAAAGAGATAAACCAATCTAAAGGATTCTGTGCCTTGTTTGGATTAAGTTTCATCCTTCTAGGCAAATTACTTATGAGTAAGAACAATCAAGGGGAGAAGAAGGCTCTTGAGTTTCTTGGTTTATCAGAATCTCTGTGGGATCATGGTGGTCTTGCCCTTCATCAATCCAGGAGGACTTCATAAAGGAGGAGATATTTCAGAGCCTATAATGTGGGCAGAGGCAGCATGGTGCATGCGTGTGTGTGTGTGTGAAGCCCTTGGATCTTTTATCTGACAGTGACTCTGGGGGTGGGGGCAGGTAGAGAAGCTGGCTAAGGCATGTCCTTCCTTCCTCCTTGAGTAAGCAGGTGCCAGCCCTTTTTCTCCATGCCTCCCATCTACTCTGCTGAAACTTGTCTTCAGAGCTGGAAGGCAGACCCTCCCACCCCCAGCACAGAGGAGGGACTTACAGAAAGCCCCGTGCTGCAGAGAAATGATGGCCAAATTCTGATTTGTCGAATAGAGCAGAGAGGTGCTTCAGGTGACACGAACCAGCAAATCATCATCTAATCAGCCTGCTGAGCTTTGAAATACCTCCCGTGAAACATTTCAGCAGATTATATCTTCTAATGATGCTTGATTCTGGTGGGTAAGTTTACAGTCCCCAAACAAACAGCGTCTGAACTGCAGGGATGGGAGGGAGGTGGCTGCACAGTGTTGCCTGGCCTCTCTGGTCACCCCAGCTAAGCCACAGCACATTGTCCTTAGGCCCGAGTCTCCATGGTCTCCACCTAAGTACACAGACTGTTTTCCCCAGCAACTCTTTGGGAGCCTTTGACCTTCCCTTTTCCTGGCCCTGTCTCCCTCAGCAAGCCAGTTATTCTCTGAAAAGCCTGATGGGCATTGGAGAAGGGGAGAGAAATCTCATTATAGGTGGAGTATTGGGGCAATAAACAGCTCTGTGATCTGCAGCTTTTGAACTTATAGTGCTGTGATAATGCTCTGAGGTTTGCAGTTTTGTGGTCCCAAGAGGGAGCTGGGTCCCCACCTACTTTTCTGGTTTTTTTCGGGGCTGGCTGGTCATATAGGAATACAGGGCCCATGGGCAGGGCCAGGCCTGGGTTTATGTAACTTCCAGGGCTTACATGAGACTCCTCCGCTGTGGAACAGAGATAGAGAGGTGACTCGGAAGGACGGAAGCCCTCGTTGCTCCCACAGAGGGCACACGCCTATGTATGTGAGACTAGGCACAAATCAGGAAGCCCCATCCGGGGTCTTGGTGGGCCGTTTCGGGGTCAGCTTACAGGGGAAAGTCATGGCACAGCCCTGCACGTGGGACCTTTCTTTGTACCAGCGAGCCCTGGTGACATTAGGCAGCATCCCTAACACAGCCCCCTCGGGCCCACCAGCTGCCTCTGTGTGGCTGCTGGGAAACAGCAGGGCCTGAGTCTGGGAACTGAATGGGTGGTCATGAGGTTCCCAGCCCAGTTCCCTGAGTAGAGGTCAGACTCTGTCAGACTCCCAGAACATGTGCTCGTCAGATGCAAAAACCTTTTTTCCCATAGTGGAGCAGGGAGGGAGAGAGATGTGGAGAGATGTAGCATTGTGAAGGGGACTTCTGCCCATGCCAGTTAGCAACAGGAGCCCTGCTGGCCATCCCCACCTGGGAGTTACACTGAAAGCTTAAGCAGATGTGACTCCTCTTGAGGAAGTATACTGAGGGCAGAGCCCGCTTCTTTGGGAAGAGGAGGCTACATTCATTACGACATCCATTTCTTTATCCAACTTTTATAGAGCGCTAGCCAGCCCGGTGCCGGGTGACACCCTCTCCAGCTTCACGGAGCTCACAGCCAGGGGAAGAAGGATGGAGGCTGATTGAGACATGGTGGCCCTCACACAGCTGTGGGAGCCCATTTGAGGTCCAGATTAATTGGGTTTTTGGCTCTTCTCCCAGCAAAGCTTTCCAGGCCCCACCCCAAGGCTTTGGGGAGATAACAGAGTTGTGGGGTCAAGTCACAGCTGGAAGCAGTGGGGCTGCTCCCAAACTGCCAGGTCCTAAAGGGGCTTGTTAATCTCTGCCCCCCGGGGCTGGTAGGAGGCTCCTCGGTGCCCCTCTCTTCTCTGCTCTTGGTTAATTGCTTTCCACAATCTGTTCGCTCCCCACCCTGCCTTTTCTCCTCATGCTGCTGTCTGCCTGTCCAGCTTTGGAACTGTCACTTCCTCCCTGGTTGCCCGCTCCGACCCTCCAGTGGGACCCACGTGTCTGGTGTTCCTGGAGACTCTACCTGAACACGTGGAGGATAGAGGGAGGGGATATGTTAGATTTTAGCTCTCTGATATTTTTCCTCTCCTCAGCTCACCTCCACATTCTCCTATTCCACTAAGCTCAGGGCTCCGAGAAAGGGGCTGTTGGTACCTGGCTCTACCATTAAAGCATCGATGCTTGTCCATCGTATATAAAATGAAGGCCTGTTCTGGAACAGGGGTCCTCTTTGTGTGGTCCTCAGACCGGCAGCATCAGCATCACCTGAGTACTTGTTAGGAATGCAGATTCTCAGGCCTCCCCCTAGACCGCAGAATCAGAAACCTGGGGTTGGGGCGCGTGCACACCGCAGACCTGAGAACCACGGCTGGCTGCTCGCCTTGCAGGATGCCCTGCTCTGATCCTCCCCGCACACCCCCCACAGCAGCATCCACAGGTCTGCCCCAGTGACTTTAATAATGCCTCTCTCCCCAGAGGAGCAGAATGCCCTAACATCTCTCTCCCGCTGCTGGCATTTAGCCCATTGCTGAGTTAATTCAAGCAATACTAATAACCGGTTTGCTGGTGAGAAGACCTCTCACAGACCCCTAAATCCTACTCGCTGGGGTGCTGATAACAGGCTAGGAATCCTGTCTGGCCACCTGCAGCCATTCACAAAACAACATGCAAAAGGTCTGGCACTAGACTGGATTCTGTGATGATACCGAAAGAAATAGAACGTTTGTCCCTGCCCTCTGTGAACTGACAGTCTAAAGGGGGGACCAGTGCCACAGTCCACAGCTTTTAATACTGGCTTCCTCCCTCCTCCTGCAGGCCTTTCCCCTTGCTCAAAGCCTCTCTCCTTGCTTGGTGCAGACAGCTGGCATCAGTTTCCTGGAGGTCCTCAAACCCCTGCTGGTCAGGCTCCATCAGGTCACGCTCAGCATCCCGCTTTGCACTGGTTCTGTGAGCGGCTGGCCCCAGCTGAGACCTTTCCCGGCCTTTCTCTGGTCTCCAAGGAGCCTGCAAGAAATGCAGCCTGAGAAAACAGCCTCCCTTCCCTTCCCCCACTGCTCTGTTCTCCCTGCCCACTCCCCCTAACTCCCCAAGGCTCCCCCAAGCCTGCAGCTCCTTCACTCCCAAACTCATGTTTTATGCAGGAACATCCCCATTCTCATGGAAAGTGCAGCAAAGTTGGGGAAAGAATTCCAAATCTCTTTTGAAGAGGGCAGAGAGAATGCAGGGTTATGGGGTTAACCTCAGCTGAGAGTTTTTTCCTGGCTGAGTGGATGCCCTTCCGTGTGTGTGTGTGTGTGTGTGTGTGTGTGTGTGTGTGTGTGTGTCCCTTGTTTCTTTCTGTCCACCATTTGCATGGGAGGGGCGGGGTGGGGAGGGCAACACACACCAACACACAAATAGACACATGTGCACACATGTGTCTGGAGTGGGCCTCCCCTCCCAGTGCCCCATCCTGCCTCTCCTTCTGCTTTCTGGGGAACACCTGGAGTGTGGTATTTTGGATTTAAACATTCTCAGAAATTTGGGAGGCATGAGGAAAAGCGATTGAATGTTTTTTTTCAAATATTAGAAAGAAAATGAACATACATCTAAAACTTTCCTTTGGTGATCTCCCTTTGTTTTGAAACATCAAAAATGGCTGTATAGAATTGATTTTTTAAAAAATAAAATTAGCTTGCTGGGTATGTGAAATTGCTGCAGTTTATTCTGCTAATAATTCCAAGTTTCCCATTGTGAAGTGCCCACCCTTTCAGAAGCCTGGCATCCTTTCTCTTCTGATCGTTTTTAAGAAGTAGTAAAACCTTGAACAGAAGACTCCATCTACAATAAATACACTTAGAACAAGACAAAGGACAGTATTATGTTTTCTGGACTTGGTGCTGGGAGAAACAGAAAAGCACTTATTTTCAGAAAGGGAATTGTGGAAAAAAGAAGAGGGAGACCTTCCAATCTCACTGGATGCAGTTTGCTCCACAGAACTTTCTCTAAGCAGCCTGATCCTCTGAGCCCTCACCTTGAGTCATTCTGGATTCTTCCAACCCTGCATTTTTGTGGTCTTTCCAGAGTCTTGAAAACTGAAGATTTGCCTAGTTGGAGACAAACTTCTCTCCTTTTTCACATATTAATTCATCTCTTGATTTGCAACATGTTTTTCCAAGTATGGCTCCATGTCCGTTACGTGCAATAAGATATTTTGGGGGGCAGATTGGAGCCATAGGATGGCAAGCAAGGCCACCATGTTGGGGGGATTTGCTTGGGACCCCCCCCCAACCCCGCTTTCCCTAGACTCGGGCCTCCACTGATAACCATCACTGTCTGCAGCCCTGAGCAGCTAGGGCATGGTTTGTGTTTATTTTAGTGGTTCTGTTAAGCGCTGTGGCTATTCCCCTCCTGCCTGCCTGCAAATCTGCCTCTGAATCCTGGACTCAGGGCTTCCACAACAATTTGAGTTGCTGGGGACAAAATTTTTCCCATACTTGATTAAAGTAATTTATTTTACTTTCCTCTGTACTTATAAGTGGAGATGTACTTGGATTCCCAGGAACAATTGATTTTTCTGGAGGAGGTCATTGAGAAAGGAATGTCAAACAAGGCACATCATTATATGCAGACGAAAAGATTGATACAGTTCGTTTAACATAAAATCTTATTGTGTAATTTTTAGAAACGGTTTGGAAACGTAAAAACACTCCATCCTCAACACTTTATTCATGCTGAAAAAGTTTTAGAATGCCAAAACATATTTGAAATAATCTGTTTCAAAGAAGTCCTTGGGACAAAACAGAGGGGGAATTTTTTTTTTTTTTTTTTTTGCTCTACGTGTTTCTTCCAGGCCTTCACATTTTCAGTCTTGTCTCTGGGGAATCTCCTGTGTTCAGCAAATTTAGAATGAAATCTACTTTCCTCTTCCCTCCTCTGCGGCGTCCTTTGTCATTATTCTTAAAGAAAAACATGTGTGATACACCCAGAATTCCACTGTGGCTTTTGGTTGGAGCAGAGGAGTCCAAGAGTGCTGGAGATAGCAAAGAGATAAAGACCATAGATGGATATAAAGAGACATGGACACATTGGCAGCCCCCAACTGACAAAGGGCAAAGAAAGAGGACTTTAGGAGTAAACCCAGACACCCTCCTAACAGTGAGCCCATCCCCAAGAGGAGGGTCCACTCTGGGCCTTTGGGCCTACGTTTGCAGCTTCCAGTACCTGGAGGACAACCCTATATGAATGAGCCTATGGGAGCCACTTGGGGAGCCAATGAGAAGGGAGGGGGGAAGGTTAGTTGGAGAATTATGGGCAAACCCTCTGAAGCAAAATACTGTAAGATGCTAAGGGTGGCTCCTATCAGCCCTGCCAGCTGTTTATTTATTTACCTCTTTTCACAGCAGGACATTATGAAGCTGATGAATTAATGCCTTTCTAGGGCCAAACCCTGAGGGTGACCTGCCCTTGTTTCTCTCTCCCTCCCCCTCTTTTCCCTTCATATACCACATTCCCTGCCACCCCCACCCCTCTTCTTCACAGCGGTGGTAATGGGGGGAGTCATGTTAGCTACCATTTATTGAGCAGTTACTAGGTGCCTGGCTGAGATGAACTGCCTGAGTCTTCATTCTTTTTGGTAAACTTGAGTACTTTGAACCTTTAGGGGTTAAGTGGGGGCTATGGGCCCCTTCCCACCTCACTACCAGGTTGCCGTGAAAGGCAAATTCTCTCTATATATAGATAATTCTCAGTCCAAATTCTCTCTCTCTGTATAGATAATTCTTAGTCCAAATTCTCTCTATATGTAGATATTTATTAGTAACCCAGCACAAAACAGTCACATGACCTCTTCTGGAAGCTCAGGGAAGTGCTAACTCTGCCCTTTTAAGTGGGCCAGCAGCACCTGGCCTGAAATGGTCCCTTGAGACAAATGTCACAGGGTTTAGCTAACCATTTGGTGCAGGAGCCTGAACCTTGGAGGAGATGCTAAAGAAGTTGGGGTTTTCCACCCCAAAGAAGAACCCATAGGGAGGGGGGCCTGAATGATGATTCAAATGACTGATTATTTTTAACACTATGATGATTTATTTTTTCCTTTTAACTTTAGTTGAGATATTAGAAAACAAAGATAGAAAACCACAACACAGATGTTTTAGTAACAAGTTATATTAAGGTTAGTGCCCTACACCACCACCCAGGTGGAGAAAAAGACCTTTGGTAACCACTCTAGAAGCTTCTCTGCGTTCTGATCCCAATCTCCCTGAAAAGGTAGCTCAACTACCTGTGTGTCTTTATGGGTGGTTTTTGTTTCCATGATGATTTATTAGAGGAAAGAGACAAAGCCTCTGCTTCCTGAACCCAGAACAACCCATAATTCATTGAACCTACAGCAGAAAAGATTGAAGTGAGACTACAAAAAGAATTTAGAAATCTAGAAATCAGTGACATGGAGATAGAGGAAGAAAATCCATGCAATGATTGAGATGTGGTTCTGGCTGGGGGCAGGGAAATAGAGGTCACCCCAGTCTGGGGGCTGCCCTCAAAGAATTAGGCTGGCTGGGTGCCCCTTGCCTTTTCTTTCCTTTCTTCTCTTTTTTAAAATCTTTATTTACTTTTGAGAGAGAGAGAGAGAGAGAGAGAGAGAGAGAGTGTGTGTGTGTGTGTGTGTGTGTGTGTGTGTGTGTGTGTGAATGGGGGAGGAATAGAGAGAGAAGGAGACACAGACTCTGAAGCAGGCTCCAGGCTCTGAGCTGTCAGCACAGAGCCCGATGCAGGGCTCGGACTCACCGACTGTGAGATCATGACCTGAGCTGAAGACAGGCGCTTAACTGACTGAATCACCCAGGCACCCCAACCCCTTGCCTTTTCTGATCAGCAGGAGATTGAGGAGGCTCTGTGTGTGGTGGTGGGGCGGGGGAGGTGGAGACGGGTGGTACCTCACCCCACAGTGCCCTGACTGGCTGGCCTTGGAGGTCACCTGGTGTCGTGATCCCTTCTTCTGATCATGCTCTTCAGAGACATGCTCTTCCTCCTGAAGCCTCTAATCCTGCCTTAGCCCGTCAGAGAGAGTGACTCTTGAAAGAAAGAATGAGCAGCTGGGGGACAGGCCTGGGATCTGAGCCCACCCCATTCCTGGGTGACCAGGGCAGCCGAACAAACACACTTTGGCCCCGGGCCCAAGGGACACCAGGCAAGGTGCCTGGAGGAAATGGGGCAGTGGAATAAGAGGAGAGTGAATGGCCTCCCTGCTTTCCCTCCATTCAGTGTGTGGTTTCCATGGGGCCCCAAGTGTGTTTATAGGCAGCAGACCTGAGTGGGGGGAGCCCTGGGGACCGGGCTGCAAGGCTGCAGGGACAAGAAAAGGAAGACTGGGGGGTGGGCAGGGAGGGCGGGGGCACTTGAAAAACCAAATGAAAAGTTGGCTGTCGAATGCTTTTTGCCAACCATAGTCAATTCTTAATTATCCCCGTAATGGGAGGGAGCAGTGGCAAGAATGATTCAAAGCAGCAAATAATCCCAAACCATTTAAGCTACATGATTTTTAAAAGAGAGAGAAGGAGATTTCCCTTCCTAATGATGTCTGGCTCAGGCTGATGTTAAATGAGGGAAGTATTAACAGCGAGCTCCCCAGGGATCAAGGCTAGAACCAGTCTTATTTAACATGTTTATAAATTATTTAGAGTTCACATTTCGTGATTTTGTGAACGGATGCTGGGAGGGGGCTGTAAATCCTCCCAGAAGCCAGAGGAAACCCTCTTCCAGGGATTATGCACTCACTGGAGGGAATCCCCGAAGTGGGAAATGAAGAAGAGATTGGAAGTGTTAGGCTAACCAGGGCAGTCTCATGGGAGGGCACTGGTCAAGAGAGACTCCCACATCCCCCAGCAAGCCTGGGGCTTAAAAAAGAGGAGCATGAGCCTCTGCTCTAGAGCACTGAATGGCTGCCAGCTTCTCCCTGAATTAAGTGCATGAAAGGCCCTCCACAATGAGGTCTCAACCTTCTCTCCCATCACTCCAGCCATGCTCCTGACATTAGGAACAACAGCCTATAGGGCCTGGTGACTTGCCACAGTCACATGGCTAAATGCAAAGCACTTGGAATTGGACCCAGAATTCTGACTCAGAGACTTTATCCATGCATATTGCACTGAATCCTGGCTGACTCCCAAAGCCGCACCTCGGTTCCTGCCTCATCTCCTGTGTCTGCTGTCAGGACTCTGTTGATCTCAAGTGCCACCTCCTCTGAAGAGCTGTCCCTGCTCTGAAAGTGCTCTCTCTCTTTCTCTTTCTCTGCTCAGAAAAACCAGTGGCTGATGTGCCTCTCTTATGGCTCATGTCAAGCTTTACCTGTGTGACAGCTGTGGCGTTCTTGTCTCATTCTACCCAGACACCCTGGAACTTCTTGCTTAGTCTGTCCTCCCTGTGGAACCCCCAGGACAGTGTCTTGTCATTGGCCTGTGCTGTCCAGGGGTTACTTGAGTAGAGAGGATGGAACACCCCCTGGAATGGAGGTAGCAAGTTAGAGCTGACTGTCGTAGGTCCGGCTAGGTCTCCAAAACCCTGGTGACCTCATTTCCCGACAGAGCACTTGTCTGTCGGTTTTCACAAGAAGCTGTCCAATGCAAACTGTCCACACATGAGCTCAGGCTGAGGTCAAGTCCTCTTTTTATTGCACATGCAACAGCTCCCATGACTGCATGGCACCTGGTCCCCCTGCCTCAGCATCACCTGATGTACTCTGCCCGAAGGAATCTCTGCAGGGCCTGGGACTGGCATTGTGACAAGCCCTTCTCGTGTCTGTAATGCACAAGGAGGTCTGTGCATTACCTAGAGGTAATGCTCCTAGAGGACAGAGGGCAGCCCTCTGGGATTCGTGGAGGTCACATGGAGGAGAGTGTGTAAGCACATGCACATTTATACACATGGATCTGCAGGAGCCAAGTGCATGCACATGTCCGTGTTTATGGGTGCCACTCTGGTAACTGGGCCCATTCTCAGTACATCATGCCTTCACAGTGCCACCTGCTGACATGTCTTAAAAAATATTTTGGTGAGGGGGCACCTGGCTGGCTCCGTCAGTAGAGCATGGGACCCTTGATCAGTAGAGCATGGGACCCTTGATCAGTAGAGCATGGGACCCATGGACTCCGTCAGTAGAGTTCAAGCCCCACACTGGGCGTAAGGCTTACTTAAAAAATATATTTTGGGGGCATCTGGGTGGCTCAGTCAGTTAAGTGTCCAACTTCGGCTCAGGTCATGATCTCATGGTTCGTGGATTTGAGCCCCAGCTTGGGGTCTGTGCTAACAGCTTAGAGCCTGGAGCCTGCTTCAGATTGTGTGCCTCCCTCTCTCTCTCTGCCCCTCCCCCGCTCATGCTCTGGTTCCCTCTCTCTCTCAAAAATAAATAAACGTTAAAAATATTTTGGTGATACGTGCTACAGTATGGATGAATCTTGAAGATGTTACGCTAAGTGAAATAAGCCAGTAACAAAAGGACAAATACTGTATGATTCCACTAATATGACGTACCTAAAGTAGTTAAATTCATGGAGACAGAAAGTAGATGGTTACTAGGGGCTGTGAGAGAAGAGGGAATGAGGAGTTAGTGTTTAGTGGGTACAGAGTTTCACTTAGAGAAGATGAAGAAAGTTCTAGAGATGGATGGTGGTGATGGTAGCAATGTGAATGTACTTAATGTCACTATACACTTAAAAATGATTAAAATGGTAAATTTATGTTATGCATTTTTCACCACAATAGAAAAGTATAGTAATTTGAGCCATTGCCCTGCCCCTGGGAAAAGCTGTGCTGGCTAGAATGATCAGCCTTGCCTTGACCTTGAAGCTCTCCAGAGAACGTGGGATTTCCACTGCCCTGCCCAGCATCCCACACCCCTGGAGACAGGGAGACCTTCCTTGAGTCCTTCAGATCGACATCACAGTAGGTCATCCTGGGATGAGAGGGGTTTGTGTCATGAGACTGGCCTAACAAAACAGAAGGAAATGATACTTTTTCACATGGGGGAAGCCAAAGGCAGAGTCTCATAGAAAATGCGGATGACATCAAAAGCTTCCGAGTGATGAAATGTCAGGTCAGCTGGTGCGTGTGGCCCCAAACAGTGTCAGCTCCACTTTACCTCAGATGTATGAGGCCATTTAGGGAAAATAAGTAAAGTCATGTCCACAAGTTGGGATATGCCATTGGTCTGACACAGCCCAGCCAATCTAAGAAGCTGTTGGAAGTATTTCCCTAAAGGCTTTGGCCTTATGCGCTGGTTTGGACAAAAAGACTAGCCAAATAGCCAGGGGTTACAGCGAGGGAAAGAGCACGGCATTTGGTTCTGACCTCAGCAAAACCAGACATGTAGCCTGTTGTTCTTTCATGAAGGGATTGTCTTTTCGAGGTGAGACTGAGTCTACCAGGACTGCAGGACAGGAAGGAAATCGGGAGGTGGGGACCATCCGCACTGTGAATGCCATCTCCCTATTAATGCTGTGGTTGAGGTGACATATGGACTTGATCTCCAAGTCCCTGAAATCAGAACGAGGATCTGGCAAAAGGCAGCTTTCGCACAAACGTGAGTAAGTAAGTGCTATTTACATGGCAGGTAGTAAGTGTATGTGGAACTTGTAACCCCCAGAGGTGGCATAAGCTAAATATAGGAATAGACTCAGGGAGAGCGCAAAAATGTTCATGGATGACAAGCCATAATGGGTGGTCAGGGAAGCCAGGCTGCAGGGCCAGCTTCTGTGGTCTGTGTCAGGTGGCGTGGCATTTCCAAGTGCTCTGAGAACTAAGTCTGCCCCCTGGCTTCGGTTCTCATTTTTCCTATGCTCTTTGCCTTGTTTTGTCCTTGGAGCAGTGGCTGTCTCTGGTCATCCTCTCTAGGTGATAGCCCTTCAGAGACTTAAAAATTTTGATTGCCCCCTTAACTCCACTTCCACCGATATTTTGTTCCTTTTCCAGTCTGTAGAGTCCCAACCCTTTATCCTTTCTTTTTGAGGTGTTCCTTGCACCCCACATCTCCCTCTGAACCCCCACTCCCAGCCACTATGCAATATCAGGACCAGCTGAAGAAGTCAGAAGCACCTGGGCAGGATGACTGGAGGTGAGGGAGCATGGTGGCTTTGAGATCCCAGGAAAGGGGCAGAGACAGAGCAGCCTAGAGCTGCAGGACATGGTAACAGGTGCCGAATGGGCCTAGAAGAAGGAACAGTCATCAGCTTCCTCTCCTGCCCTGTGCTTTCCCTCACCCTTTGCCCAGTTAGGCTGATCACGCATTTATGGAGTACCTACACGCTCCATGGAGAGCTGGGGGTGAATGAGTCTCCTGGAATGGAGCCTGTGTCCTTCCTCTGCAACCCTGCAGAGCCTTACTCTGGGCCTCATGGCTGAGGCTTCCATTCCCCTAATATATTACTCTGAGAAGCTAGTACTGGGAGACTGGCTAATCAACCGCCGAGCTTCTCTGCCTGCCTAACTTCCTTCACTCCCAAGCTGTTACCTATTTAGCTGTTAGGTTTTCAGGGACATAACTTTGACCCATGGTTTATGGGAGTCCATTAAAAAACAAGCTGTGTTATAATGGGCTTCTACTGTCCTGGATCAATTTTCCTCCTTTCTGCAGAAAAGGAAGAATGCTGGCTGGCTGGTGTTTGGGAGGCTGCGATCCCGCAGCCCGACACCCAGCCTCCCCCGCTGGCCTGTGAGCATTCAGCTGCTCACTTCCCCAGCCGAGTGAGTGGTTCTTTTCAGGGGCAACCGACTGCACAGATTCCTGAGCCATGATCTCATCGGTTCATGAGAGGCTGAGCACGTAGACTCACGCTGGAGAGACGGGGGCATTCTAGGGTCTGAGTGGGGTTCGGGGAGGTTCAGGTTCAGGGCTTCACTCCTTAGGTTAGTTCCAGGGCTTGGGTAGGCATGGTCTTGCCCTCTGTCTTCCATGTCTCTCTGCACATGCTGCTGTGGATCCCCACCTGGGGCAGGACTAGCTGGCAGGCTTCCCATCCGCCATTCGCTGCCCCCACACCAGAGCCCCCAGCACACAGTCTTGCAGGGGCAGTCTCGCCCTGGCTTGGACATCTTCCTGCCCACACTGTTGCTTGCAGCGTTCCTTTAGTTGGCAAATATTTATTGAGCTCAAACTGTAGTGCTTCCCAAAGTGGGCCCATGGAGCTTTGGGATTGGAACCATCTGGAATGATGGTTAAAATTCTGGCTCCTGGGCACCACGCCAGACCTAATGCATCAGAATCTCTGGGTGGAGCCTGGGGATCTGCATTTTAATCAGTTCCCCCAAGTGATACTTTTGTGCCCTAATGTTTGAGACTTGCTGGCTGTAATGGTTAATTTTGTGTCAATGTGGCTGGGCCATAGTGCCCAGATATTTGTTCAAAAACTATTCTGGATGTTTCTGTGAAGATGTTTTTGGATGAGATTAACATGTAAATTGGTGGACTTTGAATTAAGCTGATTGCTCTCTATAATGTAGGTAGGCCTCATCCAATCAGTTGAAGGCCTGGATAAAACAAAGACTGATCTCCTCTCAGCAAGAGGGAATCTGCCAGCCCACCCTGCAGATTTTGGGCTTGTCAGCCTCTATTATCACATGAACCAGTTCCTTAAAATAAACACCCCCCCTCAACACAGACACACAACACACAGACACACACACACACACACACACACACACACACCCTATTGGTTCTGTTTGTCTAAAGAACCTTGACTAATACACTGTTTTGCTATGTGCAAGGTCCTAGCCGTCATAGTCACACTTGGGCAGATGTCAGCTTAAAGCAGACCCCTGCCTGGCTCTGCCCATCAGCCCTGGCTTTGTAGGCACATGCTCTGAAGCACCAGAGAGACTGACTGGGCAGAGCAGTAGTTGCTGTGGCCCAGCCCTGACTCTTCTCTGGGTGGAGGGTCCTGACCCTGCTGCCCTCCACAGGACAGGGTTTAGATATTACTGCCAGATTTAGCAAATGCAAATATAGGATGCCCCATGAAATTTGAATTTCAGATAAGCAATGAAATATTTTAGTGTAAGTATGACTCATGCAGTATTTGGGACATACTTATACTAAAAGAATTATCTGTCATTTATCTGCAATTCAAATCTTACTGGGCATCCTGTATTTCATCTGGCAACCCTATAACAGCTCTGCACACTTTTCTCTGGAGCCTGGAGTCAGCGACTGGTTCTTGTTAATTATATTCCCTTCACAAAGGGCTTTCTCTGATGTGATCTCATTCCATCCTTACAATGATAGGGAGGCAGAGCAATCCTATCCCCATTTCACAGTAGGAACTGAGGCTAGGGGGCTGTCAGAGGTTCCCAACTGAGATCAGAGCAGCCCTGGCTGCACAGTGGAACCACCTGGAGGGATTTTAAATCACTCCCATGTATGTATTTGGGTGATGTGTATGATGTCTGCAATTAACTTTGAAATGCATCAAAAAAACAAAATGGATGAATGCATGGGTAGAAGGATGATGAATAGATAGATATGTGGTAAAGCAAATACAGCAAAACATTGATGATAAAATCTAGGTGATGGGTATACAGGTGTTCACTGTACAATCTTCTAACTACTTGGTGTGCTTGAAGGTATTCATAAAAGGTTGGGAGGAAAAAAACCTGGATGCGTAGGTCCCATCCCAGAGCAATTAAGTCAGAATCTTCGCAGGTGAGGCCCAGGCAGCAGGATCTTTTCAAAGCTACCCAGGTGATCTGATCTAACCCCTCACTTCTCACTGTGCACTGGGCATCACCTGCAGGATACAGGTACCCTGCATCAGTGGTTCCCTGATGGAGAGTGCATCCGAGTGTGGAGAGCTGCTTAAAGCAAATTACCGGCCTCATTCCCAGACTCTAGTAGGTCTGGGGTGGGGGTGAGAATTTGCATTTCTTACAAGTTCCCAAGGGATACAGATGCTGCTGGTGCAGGGACCACACTTTGAGAAGCACTGCCCACACACACACAGCCAAACACAAGATGGATAAATGCTAGTATAAACTACACGCCACATCTGTTAGCAGAGGAAGCCATTAGCTGTGTGGGGGTCAGAACAGGTTTTGCAGAAGAGCCAGCATTGTCTGTGAGCCTCGAAAGATGGAGAGGTTTTTGTTGGAGGAGAGTGCAATCTAAACAGAGGAAACAGTAGAGGTGGGCAAGTGCATGGGGGGTAGCTGGATTTGGGATGAGCTGGGGGAAGTGGGGTGGAGAGGGAGTGGCCAGAGAGGAGGCAGGAACGGTAGCTCATGCCAGATGGATTTGGATTTGATCACGTAGGCAGTGGGAAGCCGGTGAAGGTTTATTAGCAGCAAAATGATGTGACCAAATCATCGCCATAGACTATTGTTCTGGCAGCTCTGTGTAGGACAGATTGGGGAGGAGAGATGAAAGATAGGCAGTGTCCTTAGGAGGCTATTGTGAGCATCTGCAGTGAGCGATGTGGAGGGTCCGCATAATCATGACACTAATAATGATGATAAAATAACGGCTAACATTTATCGAGTGCTTTCTAGGTGCCAGCCAGTGCTATGTGCTTTTTGCAAACATTCTTTTTTAATCTTCACAACTGCCCTGCTTGGTCTTACAGACGAGGAAACCAACTCAGAGAGGTTAAGGAATGTCCAGGTTGAGATTTGAACCGAGGGCCATGCATTTTGTGTGAGTGTTCACACAAAGGCAAGGGGGGTGATGGGGAGGAGCAGGAGGCCAGCAGGTCCCTACCTTGGTCTCCACTTCTGCAGATAGTCATCCATGTCCCCTGGCTCGAGGCCTCATTCACTTCCCTGCTGAGGCCGAGGCCTGAGACGGGAGAGGTGCAGCTGGGCGGGGGAGCAGCCATCACTGTCCCTCCCCACCAGCTAGCAGCACTGCTTTCCCGGCAAGCAGAGGCTTAGCTGTGCCTCCCTCCACCCTGCCCCCCTGGCCCAGCGCCCACTCTCTGTGCCTCCTCGTCCAGTGCTCCCCACAGCTGCCTGCAAACCACACCTGTAGTCACTTAATTAAAACTTCTAGAAGAAAAAGGACATTGCTCCCTACTCCCTTCTGTGTCCCCGCTGTTCTTGAGCCTGAGCAGCAGACACTTCTAGGCACCTTCCCAGAATTCTTGCATTTCAGATGTTCCTCCAACAGGCCCGTACCATGGCCACTCTATACCCAGGCAGTTCCATTACTGAAAAGGAAATGGGGCTGGGGGCAGGACCTGTAGGGTGAGTAATAAAGTCCTTATAGAAGAAAAATGCCTGCAAATAGTAAGCCTGTTAGCTGTTATTCTTATTATAACTGGGCTCCATGAATGCAGAGCTTAGGGACTTTGGCACCAATGACCAGGTTTAAAGAGAGACATTCATTAAGCACTGGAAGGGCTTTGTCAGATCTTGACCATCTTTCTGTCTCTAAGAAGGGCTGCTTTTATACCAGGTCAGAAAGAGCTCACTGTACTTCTCTTAAAGACCCCCCTCCTCTCCTCCCATCCCCTGGCCCAGGGCTGAAGCTCTCTGTTTTGCCCTCCACAAAGCTCCCAGCCTTGCTCACCTCCTGGATACTGTCCACCTGAGAGGTCTTTGAGCATGGGCCCTGTCCTGCCCCCCACACCCAAACGAGAAGGACCTGCCTCATAGGTGCCTGGGGCTGGGGCAGCAGTGAGGCTCTTATTGTACCTACAGAAGCCTTGTAGGCATCTGAGCATGTGTGCGTGTGTACGTGTGTGTGCACAGTTGAGTGTGTACACGCGTGCATATTCACATGTTGAGCGTGTGCGTTTGGGGCAGTGGTGGTGGTGCAATCCCAGACCTGGTCTTCATTCAGACCCACTCTTCACCTGTTTGTGCAGGAGAGATGGGGCTCACCTGGCAAGGGAGGGTGACGGAGGCATTTTCTGAAAAGTCTTCTTGCTAGGGCTAGACAGCGGGGCTATGTGTGCCCTGATTGCGTCCCAGCCTCCCCTCCCCATCAGCCAACCACCTGTGAGCCTTCCTCCTCCCTGGGCTGAAGTGTGTAGCATGTGTGGGGAGCAGATGGGGGCTGGTGTCCCTGAGCTCTTTCTCCCAGCTTCCCTGAGCCAACCATTTGCTGCCAGATGGATCTGGGTGCCGATGGGGCGTGCACAGGGAATGGCAGCCGGCTCACAGCCAGCCCATGGCCTTGCCCCAATGAGTTGGGACACAATTATGTTCTGGAAGTTTGGGAATCTGAGCTGGCAGGATCCAGATCACCAGGAACTGAGCCTGGTAAAGAAAACTCTCAGCCCTCCAGGAGGAAACCCTGCTGGAGTCGCTCCTTGCCTCTCCCTCCCCTAACCTGGGCTCCACACTGTCTGCCTTCCCTGGGAATGTGCAGGGATACCAACTCTGCATGAGCACAGACTCCAGTCTCTTATCCCTTCGCTGTTTTATTTATTGCACGAACACCACCATAACAGCAATAACATAAACCAAAGAAAAAAATCTCCCTCCATTTCGTGACCTTAACAGATGAGCTGTTCAATTTTCTTTGTTCCCTTATGGTCCCTGTTCATATTACATCGCTCCTGCCTTCCTCCTCCACCCCTCTCCACTCCTTCCCTTCCTTCCTTCCTTCCTTCCTTCCTTCCTTCCTTCCTTCCTTCCTTCCTTCCTTCCTTCCTTCCTATAAGAGGAAAGGGGGCAGACTCCAGCACCTTCTGCATGCTGCCAGGCTCTGCCCTGCTCACCTCAAGGTAGGGGAGAAGACACACCTGCAGCACAAAGGGTTGGATGCCCTCCTTGAGTGGCTGCATCCTAGAAGCCGAGCTGGAGCAGCTTGGGCACCCTGGGCTGGAGCGCTCATTGGCTGGCTTCCCTCAGGGGTCTGGGGACCCAGGTCCACTTGGCTCTCCCAGCTCTGACTGGGAGACTGGGGGTAGGCAGAGAGAGGACAGAAATGTAAGGAGCACAGGCTGGATTCAGGGAGGCTAGGGATCCAGGCTGGATGAATACTATCATGTCTCTTTCCTGCCCTGGTCTTAGGACTATTCACTCCCCAAAGGGGGTATTTAGAGTGATTTTTCTGGAGACGTTGGGATTCAGTCATTTCTAGCTCCCAGATTTCTGAATCAAGGTGTGTGGATGCTCTGAATTACCTGTCATCCAGAGTAGGGGCTCTCTCGGTTTCAGGCTCAGCTCAAGTTGCTCAGAGCCTTATGCAGTGTGAACCATCAAGGCTTGACTTGGGGAGAATATTGTATCCAAGGTCTGGCAAGGTACAGCAGGGGAGGGCAGATCTGGGTTAACTTCACATTCTGAGCATTTAGATCTGTGGTGGCTCTCAAGGCCTCCGACTTCTCATCTGTTAAGTGGAAGGAATGACAACCCTCCTGCAGACTGCAAAGGGGATCCAATGGGGTCATGGCTATAAAGAGCAGCACAAGCCCATCAAAGGAAAGGGGATATGTGTGATCCTTGACACCAGCCTTTCCGCTGAGTCAGTTCACCTGCACCCAAGCCAGCATCCTAACCACTCTCACCAACTCCTGGGGACCTCTCTCCCCAGTGCTGGACCTATTAGCCTGAGGGCATGAGTGGGATCATCTGGAGCTAGTGGGTTAAACAAAGAGCTGAATGAAGTTGAATCATAGCCCATAGCGCAGATAATGCAAAACAGTGTGCAACCCTTGAACAAATTTTGTTTGATTCAAGTTCCGAGGATGGCTAGTCCAGGCTGAGTGTTGCACATACACAACTGGATGAACAGGGAGGTCCAGCGTGTGCCGGGTGGCAGGGAAAACAGCTGACACGCTTCTCATGGGGCACCAGCACCCTACATGTTACTGTGTGGTTTGGAGTTGCGTTGATTTGGACATATCATCCGTTAAGTCAATGCACACTCTTCACAATGTCAGTGCACAGCTCCACAATGTGTTACTGCTGGTTTCCTGGAAATACTGGAGAATGAGTACTGTAGAAAGGTCCCACCAACTGCTATCCTATTCCCTGTCATCATGAACAGCAGAGTAAGAAGCTTCCCATTGCTCTAGGAGGAAGACAAATTAGACCCTGGAAGTACTTTCTGTCTGGAGAGCTGAGGAACTCTTCTCCAACCGTCTAGACTGGAGAAGTGACCTAGCCACAGTGGGTCTCTCAATGAAGTCATTCGGTTAATAGGCATTTGTTGAGCACCGACTCTATTCATGGTGGTGCTACCACATCCACAAGCATTTTGTCTTCCTGCCAAGTCAAGGAAAGGAGTTGTCGTGATTGCTATTGTTGCTGTTGTCATCATCCTTCTTTTACAGAGAAGGGAGGCAGTGGGGCCCAACGATTCAGGGCACAGTGCCTGGCCCTGTCCCACCTGGGATTGTGCCCGTTGACTATTTCAGGGACAGAGCCAGGGTTTTGCATGCAAAGTCCACGCTGTTGTCACCACACCCCACCCACCTTCCCAAAAGCCTTGGGGAAGGCTTCCTCTGCAGAGGCACGACACCACCCACGCAGCAGTGTGTGAACACCTTCCTCATTGGGCATTCAGGATGGGAGACTCACATTCATTCATTCATTCAACAGACTTCGGGGCTGGGGATCCAGAGATGAATATGACATTATTCTTGTCAGATTTTAGCAGACCTGTTAATATCTTTGCTTCTCAGCCCACACTGGATTCAGAAAACATTTCCTATCAATTACCTTGAGCAGAATTATCACCTGCCACATTCTCCTTCTCAAAGCTGGCTGCTTTATGAGTATCTAAACTTTCAATCATGAGTGGGCACGTTATCTAAAGTCCCTTTGGCTAAGACCAAAGATTCCTTACCTTTTGTTCCATCGTTCAGTCATTCTTTCATTTAACAAATAATTCAGGGTCTACACGTTACGTATTGTGTGAGGAACTGGAGATACAGTGCTGAGCAAAAAAGACATGGTTCCTGCCCTTTGGGGTTTACAGACATTAACCAGACAATTCCCCCATCCTGCCCTGATGTGTCCCCAAGGACTAAGGTGCTTTGTTCAGGAGTGTCTTCAGCAGGCATGGCATTCCTAGGGTCCTTTGCTGCCCCAGGGTCAGCCCATCCCATCTGGGAATGATAAGCCACAGGGCAGTACCCAAGGACCAAGTGTTGGTTGATCCCTCCCTTTGGAGGGAGGAAAAGGATGCCTATAACTCCCCAGGTCTCCTGGCTTTTGATCCAGCCCTTCTTATGAGAGTTGCCCCAATGGACAGAGCTCAGAGGATCCTCTGAAAAGAAGAGGCCATTCTGTTCACCTCCCAGAAAGAGGACAGAAGAGGGGCCTTATGTCCTCTGTGGAGTTTGTTGGCTTGGCAAAGGGGGCACTGGAGTTAGGCTGATGTGGATTCCAGGCCCAGAACTGTCACTTCCTAGCTGTGGGGCTGAAGCAAGTTGTAAACATCTCTGCACCTTAGCTCTTCAGCCATAGTGGGGCAATAATCGCTCCCTTCCAGGACTGCTGCAGCCATTAAATGAGATCCTATTCATGAAAGTTTCTGATCCATGTTTGCCATTTATTAGATGGGTGGCCACCCTTCCTTCAGTGTACAAATGACTTTCAACTTCTTAAGGACATGATTACCTCTGGAGCTGACACTTACTGAGAAAAGCCTAGCAAGTATTAGAAGGTAAGGACGTATCAGGCCCTCTGTTGTAGGACCACTAGGCCAGAGCAGTGGTTCCTGAAATGTGGCCCTGGACTCGGCAGCACCTGGGAACTTGATAGAAATGCAAATCTTGGGCTCCACCTCAGAACCACTGAATCAGAAATTCTGGGAAAGGGGCCTAGCAATGTCTTTTAACAAGCCCTCCGGGTGATTCTGATGCCTGCTAAAATGTGAGAACCTCTGGGCTGGAGACTGCAAATCGGCTGTCAGGGGGCCAAATTCTTCTACAGATGTGTTTTGTTTGGCTTCTGTCATCAGCTGGAGCTGAATAGCAGCTGCCCCTGAGGAGTGGCTGTGTCCTTTTGAAGGGGTTACAGTCTTCACTCTGCTGCTCCCTTCTGCGTTATACCAGCTGGCCCCACTTACTTGGCCGCCCAGCCCCTGTCGGCAGGCATCTGAAT